>NC_090649.1:174209709-174533660 GCF_040937935.1 Hyperolius riggenbachi | reverse complement strand
GGGACCGATCAGCGCCTGGTCTGGAAAAATGTGCCAAGTTGGGACATTTAACAAGTGGAAGCAGATCCTATTTTTAACATAGGATCAGCTTCCTGCGTTTAAGCTGAGCTTTAAAATAAATAAATAAATAAATAAATAAATAAATCGCCCTGAACGAGTACGTTTTTTTAAGCAAGTGTGGACTGACCCTTACTGATGAAAGAGAGAGAGGCGGTATAGATACCTTAATTTTGACTGGAGTTCTGCTTTAACCAACCCATATAACGGACAATATTCTGTGAACTTTGAGAGCTACCTTGCACATAATTAGCCTTTATGCACTGTGGTTGACACACATTTTGCAAAAACTGAGCAGGCTGCTATCACATTTCTCACTAGTGATTGTGGCATTGCTCTACCTGCAGTTCTGAGCAAAAACAAAACCACAGGAAACCAGCAACATTGCAACACCTGGGGTTCCCTCTTTCAAGTAAACAAGACTGATGATTGCTAGTTATGCATAGGAGATAATGGTGAATGTTTAGCTTGCTTTCTTCTCTGTAACACTTCAGCCTTAGAAGCGGAACATGTCACTGAAAATCAGATTGTACAAGATATAAACTATATTGTACTAGAAACACTGAACCTCTTGATTTTCTATAACCCATGGAACTAAAACATTTTGTGCAATAAATCTAAACTGGCCAAGGGTGCAGAACACCTCTATATATGAAATTTTATACTGAAACTGTCTTTTACTCCATCATGTGCTACTTCAAGAGGAACTCCAGTGAAAATAATGTAATTAAAAAGTGCTTTATTTTTACAATAATGATGTATAAATGATTTAGTCAGTGTTTGCCCATTGTAAAATCTTTTCTCTCCACGATTTACATTCTGACATTTATCATATGGTGACATTTTTACTGCTGGCAGGTGATGTCAGTGGAAGGAGATGCTGCTTGCTTTTTTTGGCAGTTGGAAACAGCTGTAGATAGCTTTTATTTCCTACAATGCAACAAGGCTCACAGACGGGAAACTGTCAGGACCATGGTCCTGACATCACACCGTGGGAGGGGTTACACCACAATATCAGCCATACAGAACCGCTTGATTATCCGTTTAAGAAAAGGTAAAGATTTCTCGTGGGAAAAGGAGTACCAGCTACTGATTGAAATGAAGTTCAATTCTGGGTTACGGTTTCTCTTTAAGGTAGCACTTTGTTTACTATTCTGTATTATATTGTACAGTATATGTTGCATATAATGATATATGTAGCTGCAAAGGTCAATATAAACTTGTTTTTAACTTTGTTTTAAACTGCAAATATTAGAGAATGATGCAATGTTATACCAAAAAAAAAAAAAAAAAGATAGAACAAAAAAAATATGAGAATATTTTCTTTGCTACTAATTTTCCATACTACACAACCAATTCATTATATCATATTTTTTTTTCACTTCAGTGTCTCTTTAAAAGACAGTGAGAGGAATAGGGAGGCTGAAATATTTATTTCCTTTTAAGCAATGCAAGTTGCCTTATTATTTTCGAGAACAGTGGCGCCAAAAGGATAAAAACAATATTTAAAAGTTTTAAAATTGCTTAGGAGGCAGTGGTGGACTTACCTCCTACAAGCAGACACAATGAACTGTGTATTCAAAAAAGGGTAAGTTTATTGGTACACTCAAAAGGTAGATTGCAACGCATTTCGCAGGTCAAGCCTGCTTCATCAGGCAAATACAGGAAGGAGTACACAGAAGTATGTCCGGGTACAACCTGGCGCCAGGTTCTACCCGGACATACTGCTGTGTACTCCTTCCTGTATTTGCCTGATGAAGCGGGCTTGACCTGCGAAATGCGTTGCAATCTACCCTTTGAGTGTACCAATAAACTTACCCTTTTTTGAATACACAGTTCATTGTGCCTGCTTGTAGGAGGTAAGTCCACCACTGCCTCCTAAGCAATTTTAAAACTGTTAAATATTGTTTTTATCCTTTTGGCGCCTCTGTTCTCAAATATAATACGTCTAACATCCACCCTTGGTGGAGGGGGATACCCCATCTTTCTTCATATCTACAGAGAGCGACTTCTTAATCCTGAGTGGGGACAGGTTAATCTCCTCAACTGGCTATACAGTGGTTGCCTGGAGGTAACCCTGGTTTGTGAGTATTTTATTTATACTCGTTCTAATTATCCTCCTGCCTGAACATACTACACCATATTGGGCTCTCGGTTCTTCTTTCTTTCTCAATGCAAGTTGCCTGGCTGTCCTGCTGATCCTCTTCCTCTAATACTTTTAGCCAAGCCCACTGTCTAGGTATCACCCTGGACTCCGCACTCTCTTTCACCCCCCACAAAGTCCTCCAACTTCCACCTCTGTAACATCTGCAAGATCCGCCCTTTCCTGACCTTTGTCACCTCCAATCTTCTCATCCATGCCCTCATAATTTCCCTCCTTGACTACTGCAATGTCCTTCTGTCTGGTCTCCATATGACCCCAATTGCTCAGCTGCAGTCCGTCATGAATGCGGCAGCCAGAATTATCCACTCCTCGCATCGCTCCACCACGGCGGCTCCCCTCTGTGAATCCTTCCACTGGCATTCTATCCAGTCCAGAATCAGATTCAAGATACTGTGTGTGGCCTACAAATCTGTGCACAACACCTGCTCAATCTTAGGCAGAGGTACACAATCTTACTCAGAGGTACAATCTTACTCAGAGGTACACACCTAGCCGCTCACTCCTCTCCTCCAATGAGCTTTGCCTGACTCCCCCCCCCCCCCCCCCCCTCGCAACACCCAATCGCCTGCACGCCTCCAGGATTTCTCAAGAGCCGCTCTAACACTATGGAACTCCCTAACTCCCCCCATTAAGGTTTCCCTAATCCTTCAACATCTTCAAGAAGGCCCTCAGAACTCACCTTTTCACTCTGGCCTACCCCCCCCCCCCCCTTACTAGTGCTCTAAACCCGAAGCTGAACTCTGGTCCCCTACCTTTCGTGTCCCTACCTTTCCCTCTAGATTGTAAGACTTTGGGCAGGGTCCTCCTGCTTATGTCTCCTACCTGTACATGCACCTCCATTACAGTACACCCATTCTATGGATCTGAGTGAACTCGACTTGCCTAATCTCCATGCTCCCATCCAGTGACTGACTAGGCATCACCTTGTACTCATACTCTGCTGCATGATCTGGTTTTCATGTATTCCTGTAGTCTTATTGCTGTATGTCACCCCTAAGTACTGTCTGTAACCATAACTAATGTTTAGCGCTGTATAATATGTTAAGGCCTATTTCCACTACACGCAGATTGGATGCAGAAAAACTGACTCCAATGAAAGCCTATGGGCCTGTTTCCACTAAACACAATTTTTTTTATGCAGATTTTCCCATAGGCATTCATTGGAGTCAGTTTTTCTGCATCCATTCTGCATCCAATCTGCGTGAAGTGGAAATAGGCCCTTAGTGCTTTATAAATAAATACAATAAATAAATAGACCCAGAACAAGCATGCACAGCAGGTGTTTCTGACTGAAGTCTGACTGGATTAGCCACATGCTTATTTCAGGTGCGAGATCCAGCTACTACCAAATGTAGAGGATAGGCCGTACCACCAGCGTAAAATAGAAGTTCTTTAATGAGGTTCCATGTGCAAACAGACAGCTATAACAGAGGCAGCCTGCTGTTTTGGAGAGTAAGGGCCCTGTTCCACTTGCAATCGCATTTGCAAAAGCTTATTTTTCCACTTGTGGCGATTGCAACTCGAGCTGTCAGGAGTGAAATGCGATCGCACCAGTCATCGTGCAGCCCGACGATTATGACTTGCGGAAGATCGAAATGCACTTATGGAAAAGTGCAGCGTGATTTACATGTAAATCACGGTGCACTGGCGATCAGCAAAACTCGGACGATCTGCTTTTTAAGTGGATCGCAGCTAGTGGAGAAGGGCCCTAATAGCTGTTTGCACATGGAACTTATATTTTACATTGGTGGTGCCAACTATTCTTTACGTTTGGCTTGATTGGCCTCCAGGTGCAGAGACCTTCAGGGCCCTTTCGCACCGGGGCAATGCTGTATTTTTACCGGACCCCTCTGCTGGGCAATGAAAGTCTATGGAGACTTTCATACGGGGTATGGCTACATTACCGCGTGGATTCTGCGGCGAGCTGTGTCAGCCTCGAAGTCCTGTTAGTCTATGGCAACGCGTTTCTTTAAACACTTTGGTGTCGTGACACGGATGCGCAGAAGCATATTATAGCAATACACTTCCACATAACTGAAGCGGGAAGTGACAGCAAGCTCATGTCACTTCCTGCTTGGCAGGTGGTCAGACAGGGAACCCCGCCCAATAGTGTGGTGTTCCCTGAAGGCCTGCTTCTGGCGGTGGTGGAAAGGACGCATCGCCGCCACCAGTTTACAGTGTGAAACCGGCCTCAGTCATGGCACACCTTCTCTCCCATAGGAGTATAGTAGCTGACATATTTATTTCCAGCAGCCTGACTGCGGGGACAGTCTTCTCGTTTCAGTAATCACATGCTGGCATGTAGCCAGAGTCAGAGCCCTGATCTTTGTACTTGTTCAGGATCTGTGACTCAGAGGATCTGCATACAAAATAACTAGCAGGTTTGACTGAATAAATATAGCAGTTGTTAATAATACAGCAGCTCACCCCAACCCACGATGCAGGGCTTCGCTAGGAAATATAAATTGGAAAACGTGGTGGTAAAATCATTAAGAGCATGGTAACCAATGCTATGAGTACTGCAAATAAAATGGATGAACTAGAGTTAGTTTTGATCAAAGATAATGACATAGTAGGAGTAATGAAGTCATGGGAGGAGAAAGTTGTGACTGGATACCAGAGTCTATAATGGGTAAGTATACCATGGTGGAAATACCAATTGCCATTTTCTTATTAGAGTGTGCTAAACCAGTGTTTCTCAACATTTTATTGGTATGTAACCCCTTTTAAAACCCTGTACTCACCTAACATAGTATGTATTATCACAAGTACCCCTTGACAAATATATATTTAATTGTAGTACATGATAATTGGTTCTAAACAATTTCCAAGCATTTACTTTAGCTTTTAGTTAGCTAAAATACTAATTTGGTGTTTAAATAAGATGCATCATTTTCTATAACTCTAAATGTGTTATTCTTGGTTAAGTACATCAAGCTCGAGTACCCCCTGGAACCATCAGAAGTAGCCCCAGGGGTACGCGTACCACATGTTGAGAACCTAGGTGCTAAAGGTTGCTACATATCCATGATACTTAAGAACTGCTACTAGTAAAGCAAATTGTAAAAGCTGCAAATGAGGTCATAGTTAAAGGGAAGGTTCAAGCAAAAAAAAAAAAAAATGAGATTCACTTAGCTGGGGCTTCTACCAGCCTCATGTAGCCATCCTGTGCCCTTGTAGTCACTCATTGCTGCTCCAGTCCCCCGCTGGCAGCTTTCTGACCTCGGAGGTCAGGGCCACATTGCATACATTTTTACGCATTCCAGCTAGTGCAGGAACAAAAATGTACGCGTTTCACCACTAACGCGTAAAAATGTATGTGTTAATGTTCCTGCACTAGCAGAAATGTGTAAAAATGTACGCAATTTGGCCCTGACCTCCGAGGTCAGAAAGCTGCCAGCGGGGGACTGGAGCAGCAGTGAGTGACTACGAGGGCACAGGATGGCTGCATGGGGCTGGTAGAAGCCCCAGGTAAGTGAATCTCATTTTTGTTTTGCTTGGACCTTCCCTTTAAGGGTGACTTCAATTATCCAGACATGATTTTAGTCAAAGATTCAGGGCTGTGGATTTGGTACAAAAATCATCAGACTTCGACTCCCAACTCCGACGTTGATGAAACCACCAACCAACTCCAGGTACCCAAAATTGCTTCGACTACAACTCAGACTTCACAGCCCTGCAGGGATTTTTTTTTTTTTTTAAATTTAAGATAGGTCTTGTTTGACTAATATGCTCAGCTTTAAAGTGTACCAGAGATCCTGAAATATAAAGAATTGATACTTACCCGGGGCTTCCTCCAGCTCATAAACACATGCGAGTCCCACGATGTCCTCCCGCGGTCTGCCGTTCAGCGGCAATCAGCCCCAGTAACTGCTTCAGTCGAGTCCAATCTAGGTCTTCTGCGCAGGACGGCGAGGCACTCACACGGGTTTATGGGGCTGAAAGGAAGCCCCGGGTAAGTATTGATTCTTTATATTTCAGGATCTCTGGTTCACTTTAACCCCCATGCCGTTCCAATTCTGTTGGCAAGGGGGCGGCGCAGCACTTTAATTTTTTTTTTTTTAAAATTCATGTAGCTAGCCTACATGATCGCTGCTGACAAGCGGCATCCTCCTACCTACTTCGATCGCCGCCGCCGATCTTTGCAAGCAGGAAATCCCGTTCAGAACGGGATTTCCTGCTCAGCTTCCCCCGTCGCCATGGCGACGGGGCGGGATGACGTCACCGACGTCATAGGGAATCCCAATCCACCCCTCAGCACTGCCTGGCACTGATTGGCCAGGCTGCGCAAGGGGGTCTGGAGGGGGGGGGGGGGGGCGGCGCGGCAGGTAGCGGCGAATCGGCGGCGATCGGGATATGCACGCAGCTAACAAAATGCTAGCCGGGATATCCGGCAAGGAGGTTAATGGAGGTGGTGAATGCTAATGTGGAAATGCTATAGAGGAGATATACTTGGACTTTGCAAAGGCTTTCAGTACTGTTCCCCACAACAGTCTGGTGCAGAAGGTGAGGATGCAAGGACTGGGGTAGAATCTGTGTGCATGGATATGGAACTGGCTACTGGACAGAAAGCAAAGGGTAGTGGTCAATAGAGATGATCAATGATACGTAAATATTTCCAAAATTCATGAAAATTTTTATGCAAATATATGCAGCTTGAAAAGTGACCAGTCAGTTTAAACCAAAGTTTAAATTGATTGGACCATTTTGAAGATGCATATATTTGCATAAACTCAGAAATATTTGCACATCATTGTTTATCCCTAGTAATCAATAGATTCAAAATAGGTGACTGTTCGCAGTGAGGTTCCACAGCGGTCAGTACTGGGTCCAGTACACTTCAGGCTGGTTTCACACTGCGGATTGGCAGTAACGGTGCAGCCCAGAGGCAACACTGCACTGCCAAAAACAGCCTTCGGTAATTACCACGTTAGTACGTGGTAATACTTGCCTGGCAGCCGGCCAAGCAGGAAGCGACGCTCACTTCCAGTGGCCAAAGCAATCACGTGCGTGGAAGCGTATTTCAATGCGGGTGCAACGCGTAAAAATTTGTGTTAATGTCCGCAATAGCTTCCTGTACCAGCGAGAATGCGTGCAAAGGTACGTGTGGCGGGCCCGCCGACTCAGAGTTGCCAAAAACGAAGCTAGCTGGCGGCGGGGGACCGGAGGAGACGCGAGTGACTGCGAGGGCACAGGATTGCTGCAGCGGGCTGGTAGATGACCCAGGTAAGTGAAACTCATTTTTTTTAAGAGTTAATGTTCCCTTTAAAGAGCCCGAGGCTCAAAAAAGAAAAAAAAAAAAAAGTAGGCTACCTGAACCAGGGGCTGAGCGGATCAGGTAGCCGCAAAAAAACGCTGCTTCCATGGGCCGCACTGGCCCACTTTTACTTTCGTGACCTATAGATCACGACACTGCAAGGAGAAACTGTGTCTCTCGAAGCGCGCAGGGAGGTGGGGGAGCGGCAGGGGGAGTGGACAGGGAGAGAGAGCTGCCTAGCTCTGGAAACCCTGAAGAAATGCCCCTGGTGGGCGTTTTGAACAGGGAATCCCTATCACTGTGTTTACCTCCGAGATAGTGACAAATATTGTCGCTAAACTCGGGGGGTTATAGGGCGGCGGTGGAGGGACACAGAGGCATGTCATGAGGTAGAGAACATGCCTCTGTGTTCCACCTGCCCCCCCATCTGCCCACCTCGGGTTCTCTTTAAAGGCAACATGAATTGACACATATGGAGGCTTCCATCACCACTCTTACAAACAATGCCAGTTGCCAGACTTCTTCTTTACAAGAAGCAGTAGAGTGTTGTACCGAGTTAGCCATCAGTAAAAGAAAGAATCAGGATAGTACCATTTATTGGCTAACAGAGGAAAAAAAATAAAAATAAGCTTTTGTGGCTATATAAGCCTTCTTAGACAACTGCACAGCTCCTACAGCCACTGTGATCCCTGCCCTGACCAATAGTACTGCACAGCTCCTACAGCTGTCCCCAGTACAGCGCTGCGATCAGCAGCAGCGCTGTACTGGGGACAGCCGTGTGACACAGCTGTCCCCCTGGGGCAAGTGAGAGCGATCGGCTCTCATAGGCAGAAGCCTATGACAGCCGATCGCTAGGATTGCCTGGCTGAGGGGAGGGAGGGGCTTTAAAAAAAAAAAAAAATAACCACCACAAATAGTAAAAAAAATAAAAAAGAAAAAAAGGAACATAAATATAAAGAAAGGGAGCTCTGTTGGTGGGGGGAAAAGGGGGGGGGGGGGGGAAATCACTCGTGTGCTGTGTTGTGCAGCCCTGCAGCTTGGCCTTAAAGCTGCAGTGGCCAGTTAAAGAAAAGACAGCCTGGTCTTTAGAGGGGGTTAGCACTGTGGTCCTGAAGAGGTTAACCTGAATCTGTTCTTAAGTCGGAACATTGTGCCATCTCTGTCCCCTGTACCGCCTCTGTGACCCCCTTTGCCTCCAGTGTCCCCCTCTGTGTTATCTCTGCCCTTTGTACCTGTTTATACAAGTTAAAAAGCCATTTTTTCTTTGATTTTTTTTACAAATCGATTCTCAAAAACTACTAGTTCAATTTGAATTTTTTTTCTTACTTGTTCCCATGGAAACACAGTATCCATACCGTTCGTATCGGCGGGACGATCGTAAGTCGGGCGTTAGTAAGTTGGGGACTACCTGTACTGCACAGTTCCTACAACCACTGATCTCTCCAGGGCTGTGGAGTTGACTGCACTTACTACTAATAAATTGAAATTAAGAGAAAAAATAAACCAAAAGACAAGATATTTGTGCTGCTGCAATAAAACAGTCACTGTATTTTTAAAATCAGACATACATATCTGACTGTATATATGATGTGTACACAGTAATATTTTATATACCATGAATAACATCTCTGCTGTAAGAATAGAGCTTGATGTGTAGTGTTGTCACTAGTAGGAATGACAATGAGATGCAAATAATTAGGCGTTGATGCAGGTTTATGCAGATTTGATAAGCTGAGAAACAGAGGAGTAGTCAGACAAGTTCTTATGTAGTCACTCCTGGTTATGCTTTACTGATGACTAAAAGTGAGTACACACCCTCTGAATAGACTGGTTTACGTCAATAGACAGAGGGAAAAAAGTAAGCAATCAATGTGGGGAACATGGGGTAGGAGGTCCTAGTACACTGGAAAGGATTAGTGTGTGCCCAGACATTAGCAGACTCATGCTAAAGGCTCATACACACGTCCCAACAATGTGCCCAACTATCTTCTAAACTTGGTCTGTTGGAAGATAGTTGGGCGTGTATGGCTGGCCAACAACTGGATGACCAACTGATAACAGGTTGTTTGCCAGATCCAAGCGGTGGATCAACCTGCCCAACTATCAAGCAGGTTGGATCATGTGTACCAGTTTTTTTGTACAACACGAAGAATCCACAGCACCACGTTGACATGGTGCTGTGGATTCTTTGTGTTGGACTTCATTTGACTCACTAAGGGCTATGTCCCCATTTGGGTGCTTGTCCACCTGGTTTCCAAGTTTTTTGTACAACTGTTTTTGAATGCAGACGTTGTGCAGTTTTTTTTTTGTTTTTTTTTTTCTTTTTCTTGATTAGCTCAGAGCCTAGCCACAGTTTATGAAGGCCCAACCATATTGATAGGCTTCATCACCACGCCCTTGTTGTTGGGCATAAAGTCTCATCATATTTGCTAATCAGAATTTGCCAATCAAATTTAATTATTTCATAAAATTAAATAAAGGGGAGAAAAGAAACAGACCAAAGATGAAGAAAAGTACCGCATCCTCCCGCGTACAAGACGCGCCCCCCCCCTCAGCAACCACGGAAGCAAAACTGTGCACCCCACAGCTCAACACTTATCTACACACTGCCCTATGCTGGACACCACACGCGCACACAGACACGCGCGCACACAGACACGCGCGCACACAGACACGCGCGCACACAGACGTTGTGCAGTTTGTAGTTTATCTTCCACGTATTTATTTTTTAGTGTTTAACCCATTCAGGTTCCGTCGTTTTCACGTGACAAATGTTCACCTCCCATTCATTAGCCTATAACTTTATCACTACTTATCACAATGCACTGATCTATATCTTGTTTTTTCCGCCACCAATTAGGCTTTCTTTGGGGTGTACATTTTGCTAAGAGACACTTTACTGTACATGCATTTTAACAGGAAGAATAAGAAAAAACGGAAAAAATTCATTATTTCTCAGTTTTCAGCCATTATAGTTTTAAAATAATACATGCCTCCATAATTAAAACTCACGTATTGTATTTGCCCATATGTCCCGGTTATAACACTATTAACCACCCTGGCGTTCTATTAAGATCGCCAGGGCGGCTGCGGGAGGGTTTTTTTTAAATAAAAAAAAAACTATTTCATGCAGCCAACTGAAAGTTGGCTGCATGAAAGCCCACTAGAGGGCGCTCCGGAGGCGTTCTTCCGATCGCCTCCGGCGCCCAGAATAAACAAGGAAGGCCGCAATGAGCGGCCTTCCTTGTTTTGCTTACATCGTCGCCATAGCGACGAGCGGAGTGACGTCATGGACGTCAGCCGACGTCCTGACGTCAGCCGCCTCCGATCCAGCCCTTAGCGCTGGCCGTAACTTTTTGTTCCGGCTACGCTGGGCTCAGGCGGCTGGGGGGACCCTCTTTCGCCGCTGCTCGCGGCGGATCGCCGCAGAGCGGCGGCGATCAGGCAGCACACGCGGCTGGCAAAGTGCCGGCTGCGTGTGCTGCTCTTTATTTGATGAAAATCGGCCCAGCGGCCTGAGCGGCAGCCTCCGGCGGTGATGGAAGAGCTGAGCTCGTCCATACCGCCCGGCTGGTTAAAATTATGTCCCTATCACAATGTATGGCGACAATATTTTATTTGGAAATAAAGGTGCATTTTTTCCGTTTTGCATCTATCACTATTTACAAGTTTAAAATAAAAAAAAAATATAGAAATATTTCATCTTTACATTGATATTTAAAAAGTTTAGACCCTTAGGTAAATATTTACATGTTTTTGTTTTTTTTATTGTAATTTTTTTTTTATTGTAAACAGTTTATTTGGGTAGTTTTGGGAGGGTGGGAGGTAAACAATAGATTGATAATGTAAATGTGTGTTAATTTTAAAAAAAATTTTTTTACAGGTGTAGTATTACTTTTTGGCCACAAGATGGCGGCCATGAGTTTGTTTACATGACGTCACTCTAAGCGTAACACACGCTTAGAGTGACTCATCGCAGAGGGAACGGCCAGAAAAGGCGCAGCTTCCGAGAGAAGCTGTCGCTTTTTCAGCGGGGGAGAGGAATCAATGATCGGGCACCGTAGACCGATACATTGATTCCCTGGCTACCGAATCCGCGGCCGGGAGTGCGCGTGCACGCGCGCGATCGGCCGCGGGGGCGCGCGGTAGCGTGCATGGTTCCTGGACGTAGAAACTACGTCCAGGAACCAAAATAGGTTAATGCCAACATCTTACGTAGCGCTGTGCAGAGTATATTGTCTTATAACTTACTGCAACTGTCCCTCATAAGGGCTCATAATCTAGTCCCTACCATAGTCATATGTCTATGTATGTACTGTGTAGTGTATGTATCATAGCAGAGGATCAATTTAGGGTAAATATAATTAAAGGGGCCCTATGGCAAAAAATTGATCATTTTAAAATATTGTGCAAACAAATAAGAAGTACGCTTTTTCCAGAGTAAAATGATAAATAAATTACTTTTCCCCTATGTTGCTGTTACTTACAGTAGGTAGTAGAAATCTGACAGAAGCGACACGTTTTGGATTAGTCCATCTATTCATGGGAGGATTCTCCAGGATTTATTTATTTATTTTCAAAAGCACTTAGTGAATGGCAGTTGCTCTGTCCAACTGCCAAAAACCTGTGTAGCAAGCAGGGAAGTTGGCCAGCATCATTGTTTAAATCCTTTTTAGGGAATAACTTTATAAAGAATAAAAGTCTTGCTGAGAATCCCCTATGAATAGATGGACTAGTCAAAAACCTGTCGCTTCTGTCAGATTTCTACTACCTACTGTAAGTGACAGCAACATAGGAGAAAAGTAATTTATGGCTCATTTTACTCTGGAAAAAAAAATGTACTTCTTATTTGTCTATGTTTGCACATATTTTAAATGTTACAATTTTCTCGCCATAGTGCACCTTAAAGTTATCTGTGTGTTTTTTGGAATGTGGGAGGAAAACAGACTGCCCAAAGCAAACCCATGCAGACAAGGGGAGTACATACAAACTCCGTGCAGGCTGTGGCTGAGATTCAAACTGGGAACCCAGAGCTGCAAGGCGAGCGTGCTAACCACTACACCACTGCGCTGCCCATAGTATTTAGCTAAGTTGATAGTTTAGTTGGTTGGCATGTGTGTATGTACTTCTTTTTTAAACAACTTGTTGTGCATTATGTTGGGCATGTGTATGAGCCTTTAGATAGATAAAGTGATTAAAGAAAACCTGAACTGAAAATTAAAAGTCAAAATAAACATACACAAGTCATACTTATCTCCTGTGTAGTCTACTCCTCAATCATTTTTTCCTCTCCAGCATCCTGTTTGTCCACTGTGATCAATGAAATTCTCCGTCCTCCATTTTGAAAATGGCCATTACACCATAACAGCTTTCTGGTCAGCACACAGTTAAACTGTAACATCGCCCACTTGAGCAATAGGGAAACATGGACACATCAGTTCTTTTCTCAACTGTAACTGACAGCAACTGATATATTTCAATTCTGACAAAATGTTGTCAGAACTGGAAGGGATCATTGTCAGAAGAAAATGGTGAGCTTCTGAGAGGACCTGATGGCAAGGTAACTATGCAATGTTCATTTGAAGTTACCTCATGTGTTTATTTTAAATAATTTTACTCAGTACAGGTTCCCTTTAAGACTACAGAAATGCTATAAAATGTGCTAATGAGCAAACATGGGTGAATACTTCTAGCACTGTGCCAAGTGCAACAGTTTCAGAATGTGCCAGAGTAATTTCCAAGCTCAAACACTTTGCAGCATTAGTTATATTGATAAGACAACTTCAACAATGTTTTCTTAAGCTATGTGCACATTATAAATCGCTAGCGCTATTGCAAGCCCTGAGCGATCTATTGCGATTTTTTAACCGCCTTTATAATCACTTTTGCAGAGTGATGCTTTTTTTTTTTCACCCGGAAATGAATAAATACAATGTATGTATTCCTAGATGCGCTCGGGAAATCGCTAGACAAAGCGCTTTGCGATTTCCCTATACCTTCCATTGATCCAAAGCACTCAGAAAATGGTACAGGCAGCGCTTTTGAAAGCGGATCGCAAGCAAACCGCTCATATGTGAACACGCTCATAGGGAATCATTGCACAAGCGCTTTTAGGGTGATTTTTTTTCTATAAATTAATTTGTCAACGTTTGCCCATTGTAACATCTATCCTCTCCCTGATGTACACTCTGACATGTATCACATAGTGACATCTTTACTGCTGGCAGGTGATTTCTGTGTAAGGAGAAGCTGCTTTTTTTGGCAGTTGAAAACAGCTGTTATTTCCCACAATGCAACAAGGCTCCCACAGTGTGATGTCAATACCTAGGTGCTGACATCACTCTGTGGGAGGGGTTTCACCACAATATCAGCCGTAAAGACCCCCCCCCCCCCTTTTCCGATGATCTATTCGAGAAAAGGAAAAGATTTCTCATGGCAAACAGGGTATCAGAAATAAATATGGCAGCCTCCATATGTCTCCCACCTCTGGTTCCTTTTAAATTGATGGCCAATGATTCGGTGCATTATCTGAATGCCCAAGCAGCTTGGGTGACCCAAAACCACTAGGAAAGAAGTATGGGAGAGCCCTCCTACTAAAAAGTAGGGATGATCAATGAGATGCAAATTGTTCCAAAATTATGCCAATTTTTATGCAAATGTATGCAGTTTGAAAATGGACTAATCAATTTAAACACAGGTTTAAATTGATTGGTCCATGTTCAAGCTGCATATATTTGCATACATTTTCAAGAACTCAGAATAATTTGCATATCTGTGATCATCTCTTATAAAAAGCAACGCTCAGTATAATTTGCCTTATTAATCTCCTTGCTGGTTATCCCGAGCTGAGCTCGGGGTAACTCGCGCAGGAGGATTGCTCTGGCCCTGCTGGGCCGATTTTCATAATTTTTTTCATCCTACACGCAGCTAGCACTTTGCTAGCTGTGCGTGGTACGCGATTGCCGCCGCTAAACAGGTAAACAGAAGGCTTGTGACAAGCAGATTGTCAGTATTTCTCAGGGGTAAACAGCAGAGTCCATGGGGACTGGCAGCGGCAGCAGAAGGACACAGAGGCATGTCCTTGTGCATACAACACGCCTCTGTGTCCTATTAAGATTTTAAAAATCCGCCTTGGCTTCTCTAAAAGTAAGTCCCTGTGTTTACCCACAATGCCTCACTACTGAATATGCAAATTATCTCTTTATGCCCCTGAAGGCTTACATCCAGAACCTCTGCAGTATAGCAAGACAGGCTGCCTGCATGTTGGGTTGATGTGGCTCTGCATTATCGCCGATTATATATTCAGAAAAAAACTTTTACTTTCACAATAAAAGTACTAAATTCCATCAACCAAAATCTAATCAGCTAAATGTAAGTATACCAAAATCCGACGGGTTTGGTTTCAGAATGCATGACATGCATAAAGGAAATACGTGTTCCGAATACGTTTATATTGGATTGCAGCTTTTAACCACAAGGAAGTGACTATCATTTTCCCTAGGATAGGATAAAAATACAGCCAGACTTACGCCACAGAGTTTCCAAGGAAAATTACAGACAGTATGAGATGAGGAGTTGAAGCAATTATAAAAGAAGTTTTGCAATAAAAACTGCAGATGTGACTGATGCCATTTACATGGAACATCCAAAGATCACTAGGGAGGAGGACCAAACTATTTCCTCTGCAAATTCAGCAGAGTAGCTGTCCTTTACAAACAATGAAGTGCAACTGTCATTCCAGCAAACCTGATTTCAGAGATAAATACAGTTAGTAAATGGGTTAAAAAAAAGGTTGAGTTTTGATGTTGAGTGTGTGTTGGGGGGTGGGAGACACGGGGAAAATCAAAACCTTACAAAGTGTAGATTTTCTAGGAATTAGTAGGGTATAATCATGTGTCCATTGGAGGCTCTGTAGATTGAGCTCTGCTTGGAGGGCATCATCCTGCTGTGGTGCAAGGACTAAAGGTGCCCATACATCAGATGATGTAAGGGCAGATCGACCAAGAGACAGATATCTCTGATCGAAGAGAGATCTGTTGCCTGCCCATACATCACAGGCCGATTCCCGATCAATTTCATGCTAAAATTATTCTGGAATTAGCCTTGTAATGCTGCATCCAACGCCTCACTGCTGCCCCCCTAATGTTCAATGTGCCCCCCAAGGTGCCCAGTGCACTATTACCAGTCTGCCACTGGCTTCAGGAACTATCCTGCGCCTAGACACTTGCCCCACGTGGTTGCCGGAGCAACGCAAACATATGTGTGATGTCACACCACGTGAGGCACATGTATAGATGGAGGATGAAGCCCAGAGCCAGCGGTGGACAGGTAATGTATAGTGCACTGGGCACCGATGGGGGCAGATTGAGTTTTAGGCCTCGTTCACATCATTTAGCGCAGATGGCTGTACGGAACGTAACGCATACGATTGCACGCCATCTGCGCTACTATGTGCTGCAGATCCCATTCACTACAGTAAATGGGATCTGCGCTGCGATTCCCGAAAATACATGCAGCAGTGCTATAGCGCATCGCACTGCTGCGCAGCACATATGATGGGTATATTAGAAGGGCTGTCTATGCCCTTCTACCGTTCTTGCGTGTCGCACACTATACGTGCTGCCATAAATGCGCACAGCAGCGCGTATAGTCTGAACGAGCCCTTAGGGGTACAGAGTCAGGCGTTTCATTGCGTTCATAGCTCACCCCAATATTGCTTACCGTTACCGCCGCACAGCCGACAAACCATGACAACTCGACATCTTGCAGCATGTCCGATCGACAGGCTCAGCCCGAAATTGGTTGCATTGTCGATCAAGCATGCACTTAGCAGCACCAATTTTCATCCAAATTGACAATCAAATTCCAATCAAAAACCAAGTCACTAGATGTATGGGTACCTTAAATCTCTTAAAAGACAGTAGACTTCAGCGATGTTTGGACAGCTAGGATTGCTGGAGCAGCTATGGCTAGATTCCCATTATCTTGACACCATTATCTTCCATAAACCACACTCCTGCGCCAATCATGTCATTATGTTCAGGACTGTTGAGTCAGAGCAATTTGGGTACCTGGAGTCACAGTGCCTGTAGTTGTGCAGTAGTGTATTGGTCAGAGCAAGGATCACAGTGGCTCTTGAAGCTGTGCAGTAGTCTATTGGTCAGGGTAGATATCACAATGGCTGTAGGACCTGTGCAGTACTTGTGGCCAGAGCAGAGATCATAGTTGTGCAGAAGTCTATTGGTCAGAGCGGGGATCACAGTGGCTGTACGAGCTATTAGTCAGAGCAGGTGTCACAGTGGCTGTAGCAGCTGTGCAAAAGTCTATTGGTCACAGCAGGGATCACAGTGGCTATAACAGCTGTGCAGTACTTGTGGCCAGAACACAGATCATAATTGTGCAGTACTATTGGTCAGAGCAAGGATCACAGTAGCTGCTGGAGCTGTGCAGTACTATTGGTCAGAGCAGGGATCACAGTAGCTGCTGGAGCTGTGCAGTACTATTGGTTAGAGCAGGGATCACAGTAGCTGCTGGAGCTGTGCAGTACTATTGGCCAGTGCAGGGATCACAGTAGCTGCTGGAGCTGTGCAGTACTATTGGTTAGAGCAGGGATCACAGTAGCTGCTGGAGCTGTGCAGCACTATTGGCCAGTGCAGGGATCACAGTAGCTGCGCAGTACTATTGGCCAGTGCAGGGATCACAGTAGCTGCGCAGTACTATTGGTCAGGGCAGGGATCACAGTAGCTGCTGGATCTGTGCATTACTATTGGCCAGTGCAGGGATCACAGTAGCTGCTGGAGCTGTGCAGTACTATTGGTCAGGGCAGGGATTACAGTAGCTGCTGGAGCTGTGCAGCACTATTGGCCAGTGCAGGGATCACAGTAGCTGCTGGAGCTGTGCATTACTATTGGCCAGTGCAGGGATCACAGTAGCTGCTGGAGCTGTGCATTACTATTGGCCAGTGCAGGGATCACAGTAGCTGCTGGAGCTGTGCAGCACTATTGGCCAGTGCAGGGATCACAGTAGCTGCTGGAGCTGTGCAGCACTATTGGCCAGTGCAGGGATCACAGTAGCTGCTGGAGCTGTGCAGCACTATTGCTCAGAGCAGGGATCACAGTAGCTGCTGGAGCTGTGCAGCACTATTGGCCAGTGCAGGGATCACAGTAGCTGCTGGAGCTGTGCAGCACTATTGGTCAGAGCAGTGATCACAGTAGCTGCTGGAGCTGTGCAGCACTATTGGCCAGAGCAGTGATCACAGTAGCTGCTGGAGCTGTGCAGCACTATTGGTTAGAGCAGGGATCACAGTAGCTGCTGGAGCTGTGCAGCACTATTGGCCAGTGCAGGGATCACAGTAGCTGCTGGAGCTGTGCAGCACTATTGGTCAGAGCAGGGATCACAGTAGCTGCTGGAGCTGTGCAGCACTATTGGCCAGTGCAGGGATCACAGTAGCTGCTGGAGCTGTGCAGCACTATTGGCCAGTGCAGGGATCACAGTAGCTGCTGGAGCTGTGCAGCACTATTGGCCAGTGCAGGGATCACAGTAGCTGCTGGAGCTGTGCAGTACTATTGGCCAGTGCAGGGATCACAGTAGCTGCTGGAGCTGTGCAGTACTATTGGCCAGTGCAGGGATCACAGTAGCTGCTGGAGCTGTGCAGTACTATTGGTCAGAGCAGGGATCACAGCAGCTGCAAGAGCAGCAGCAGCAGCGATACATCAGTCTGGTCCCCAGTGAGCGAGCAGCTGCAGCCCCCACCTCCTGCATACAGATATCACACTCCTCTCTAGGATGTGGCAGCAGAGGTGGCATCTCAGCCCTATAGCCCCCGGGCCTCTGCTGTGTCCGGCCGCCATAGTCAGGGGGAGAAGCCCCCAATTATCCGCACAGCCCGTGAGAAGGCGGCAGCGCCGGAATACACCCCCTTCCCCACACACGGGCTACACTGAAACCACTCAGGAGTTGTCTCTCCCCCAGCATCACACTTACCTGGATCCGCTTCTTGTGTCTCCTCCGCTCCGCCATGTCTGCCCCGGCCTGTCTGGTGACGTGGAGGGGGCGGGGCTACCAATTGTGCGCTGGCACGCGACTGCGCGTCCCCGCTGTTTGCAGTGAGATTACAGCATGGATGCTGCGGTTGATCTTGCGCACTGCTGCCTCTCAGTCCAGCCAGTCTACAGACCTCAGGATTGCTAATATACGTGTTCTGTCTGGATTTTAGTAACAGCCTAGTGAAAAAGTTGGATAGTAATAGTCCCATGTAGTATTAGTAACCTTATTATAGTGTTCAGATTTGCATCATTATGTCTCCATTTCATACTATGCAGGGCGGAAAACCTTCAAATTCTTTTTCTCAACCAAGAAAGTAGCCGATACCCTCTTTCCCACTAGAAATCTTACATTTTCTCCAATAAATTATCAGAGGGGTTTGTATGTCTTATTGTGGTGAAACCCCTCCCACATGGTGATGTCATGACCAAGGTCCTGACAGTTTGCTATCTGTGAACTTTGTTGCATTGTGGGAATTAACAGGTTTTTCAAACTGCCAAGCAAGCAACATCTCCCTCTGTCCATAGAATTCTCAGTAAAGAACATTCCGCACAGATCACCTGGCTGAACTAAAGCTGTCACCACCAATGATACATTTCCGAAAGTAAATTAGAAGAAGAACCGATTTTACAATGAGCGAACTCTAACTAAATAGTCTATAAATGAATATTGTAAGCAATTGTCTTCATTATGTTATTTTTACTGCAGTCCCTCTTTAAGTATAAGCCTGACTATTACAGTACAAAAAAGGTGACACCAAGAGGCCAACTGTAGTATGTACCGAGAATGTGAGAATAAAGAAGAGTACAAAATATATACTCACAAACCAGGGTTACCCCCAAGCATGGGCGTCCGCAGAAAATTTTCCAGAGGGGGGGGCAAAAAGGAGGGGGGGAAAGTGGTGCGGCGGGCTAAGCGCGCCACGCCAAAAATCGGGGGCACGTTGTGCGGCGCGCTCAGCGCGCCGTGCCGAGAAATGGGTGTGATCATGGACCAGAATGTGGGTGTGGTCACGGGTGGAGCCAAATTTACATGAACTTAGCAATGCTGGGACATTAGACTAGGACAGTGGTGGAAATCCTTTTGGAGGCCGAGTGCCCAAACTGCAACCCAAAAGTCACTTATCTATCGCAAAGTGCCAACACTGCAATTTAAACTAAATACAAACGTT
The DNA here is from genome assembly GCF_040937935.1 of Hyperolius riggenbachi. Classification (NCBI taxonomy): domain Eukaryota; kingdom Metazoa; phylum Chordata; class Amphibia; order Anura; family Hyperoliidae; genus Hyperolius; species Hyperolius riggenbachi. The sequence goes on along the minus strand of NC_090649.1, from coordinate 174,513,968 downwards.
TTAATTCATGCATGATCATTATGGAAAATCCAAGTTGAAAATAAACTGTGAAGATAAACAATTTCATCCATTCTAATCCTGAAAAATGTAATCATCTTTTTAGAACCTCCCAGTTTTAATTTTCTGTTTTAAAAAGCTAAAAAAAAGTAGGTTTAATGCTATTGTCTCATATGATGATGATTCAGCTTTTCCCATAGTCTCGCAGTTAGCAATCATGTGACCGCAACAAGTCAAATTCAGCAATCATGAGGCCCGCAACAAGACAAATTCAGCAATCATGAGGCCCCCAGCAAGACAAATTCAGCAATCATGAGGCCCCCAACAAGACAAAGTCAGCAATCATGAGGCCCCCAACAAATCATGAGGCCCCCAACAAGACAAATTCAGCAATGATGAGGCCCCCAACAAATCATGAGGCCCCCAACAAGACAAATTTAGCAATCATGAGGCCGCTAACAAGACAAATTCAGTAACCATGAGGCCCCCAACAAGACAAATTCAGCAATGATGAGGCCCCCAACCAATCATGAGGCCCCCAACAAGACAAATTCAGCAATCATGAGGCCGCTAACAAGACAAATTCAGTAACCATGAGGCCCCCCCCAAGACAAATTCAGCAGTCATGAGGCACATAAACAGACAGCATTTCACATTAATAGGCAGAATGCCCCCTTAATATGGTAGACACCTCTCACCTGGCTTCCGAATTCTCCTCTACTGGCTGCTGTGCTTGGCTGGCCTGGCAATACTGTTTTTGGCTGGCTTGGGGATGATGTGTGGGCCGAAAGGCCTGGCAGTGATGCTGAGACCTGGCTGGCAGTGATGCTGGGGTGGCAGTGATGCTGAGACCTGGCTGGCAGTGATGCTGGGGTGGCCTGGCTGCCGGTGATGCTGGGCTGGCGGTGATGCTGGGCTGGCTGGCCTGGATAGTTTAGGTAGTGACAGGTGCCCCATAGTTTCGGTAGCGCCAGGAACCCTCCAGTTTAGTGACAGGGCCCCCCAGTTTAGGTAGTGACAGGGCCCCCCAGTTTAGGTAGTGACAGGGCCCCCCAGTTTAGGTAGTGACAGGTACCTCCTAGTTTAGGCAGTGACAGGTGCCTCCTAGTTTAGGCAGTGACAGGTGCCTCCTAGTTTAGTTAGTGACAGGAGCCCCCGAGTTCAGGTAGTGACAGGGACCCCACAGTTCAGGTAGTGACAGGGACCCCCAGTTCAGGTAGTGACCCCCAGTTCAGGTAGTGACAGGGACCCCCCAGTTCAGGTAGTGACAGGAGCCCCCCCAGTTCAGGTAGTGACAGGGACCGCACAGTTTAGGTTGGGACAGGACCCCCCCCCCCCCAGTTCAGGTAGTGACAGGAGCCTCCCCAGTTCAGGTAGTGACAGGGACCCCGCAGTTCAGGTAGTGACAGGAGCCTATCAGTTCAGGTAGTGACAGGGACCCTCAGTTCAGGTAGTGACAGGGACCCCCCAGTTTAGGTAGTTACAGGAGCCCCCCAGTTCAGGTAGTGACAGGGACCCCCCAGTTTAGGTAGTGACAGTGGCGGGGAAGGGGGGGACGTCTCACCCCCCTTCCCTCACCTTGGGGATCACCCTTCCTCGGCCCCCCCTCCATAATTCAGCGGCTGGCAGCGGGCGGCAGTGGAGCGGAACACTTCCTCTATTCCCTGCGTGAGAGGGAGATCTGTGTGTCGCTGGTCTGACGTCACTGACTAGACCAGACCAGCTGTGCACAAAATCTTCCTCGTGTGCAGGAAATAGAGGAAGTGTTCCTCTCCACTGCCGCCAGCTGCTGAATTATGGAGGGGGGAGCGAGTAAGGGGGAGCATCAAGGTGAGGAAAGGGGGGAGACGTCCCCCCTTCTCTGCAGCTGTGCCTGCTGCTCCCCCTTCACTGCACTGAGTCGGGTGGGGGGTTACCAAGGGGTGCCGCCACTGATTCGGCCGGGGGGCGGCCAGGGAGGGGGGGTCAGCGGGCGGCCAGGGGGAGGCAGCCGCCTCAATTTGCCCGACGTGCGGACGCTCGTGCCCCCAAGGCAACCACTGTATAAGCAGGTGAGGAGATTGTCCTGTCCCCACTCAGGATTAAGAAGTCGCTCTCTGTAGATAGGAAAAAAGGGGGTATCCCCCTCCACCAGGGGTGGATATCAGAACTGTATGGTAAACAGAGGCGCCAGAAGGATAACACCAAACTTTAAAAAGGTTACGAATGCTTGGAAGGCAGTGGTGGACTTACCTCCTATAAGCAGACACTAGAAACTGTCAATTTAAATAGACATAAATGTATTGGCATTCTCCACAAACAGTTGCAACGTGTTTCACAGGTATAGTCCTGCTTCCTCAGGCAATATGTCTACTTAAATTGACAGTTTCTAGTGTCTGCTTATAGGAGGTAAGTCCACCACTGCCTTCCAAGCATTCTTTACCTTTTTAAAGTTTGGTTTTATCCTTCTGGTGCCTCTGTTTACCATACCGTTCTGACTATTAACCACTTTACCCCCGCCCGTACGAATTTCTCCGTCCCTTTTTCCATCCTTTAACCCCCAGGGACGGAGAAATCCGTACTTTCCGCGCTCCCGCCGCTGCCCGCGCTACCGCTCGTAAACACGCCGCCGGCCGCTCGTAAACACGCCGCCCGCCGCTCGCCCGGAGATCAATGAACGGGAAAATCCATTCCCGTTCGTTTATCTAAGCCCTGCAATTATCCGCTGCTCTCCGATGAGCAGTGCAATCATTGTGAAAAAAAAAACACTTACCCAGCCTCCTAGTACTTCCTCCAAGAGTCCGGAAGGACGCTTGGAGGTCGCATTAAACAAAAAGTTACTGTGGCCATCTTGTGGCCAAATAGTAAAACTACACCCTAAACATTTTTCACTTACAAATAAATTACTTTTACACAAAAAATTAACTCATTACCTCCCACACTCCCAATTTTTTTATTTTTTTTTTGTAATTAAATTTTTTTTTTAAAAATTACAATAAAAAAAAATACATAAATAGTTACCTTAGGGACTGAACTTTTTAAATATTTATGTCAGGAGGGTACAACACTGTTACTTTATAAACTATGGGCTTGTAATTAGGGATGGACGCAAAACTGAAAAAAAAATGCACCTTTATTTCCAAATAAAATATTGGCGCCAAACATTGTGATAGGGACATAATTTAAACGGTTTTATAACCGGGACAAAAGGGCAAATACATTTCATGGATTTTAATTACAGTAGCATGCATTATTTAAAAACTATAATGGCCGAAAACTGAAAAATAATAAATTTTTTCCCACACTTTTCCTATTTTCCCATTAAAACACATTTAAAATAAAATAATTCTTGGCATAATGTCCCACCTAAAGAAAGTCTAATTGGTAGTGGAAAAAACAAGATATAGTTCGTTTAATTGTGATAAGTAATGATAAAGTTATAGACGAATGAATGGATGGAGCGCTGAAAGGTGAAAATTGCTCTGGTGGTCAGGGGGTAGACCCCTCAGTGGTGAAGTGGTTAAATTAGTACCGGTTTTAGGTAAACGGAGCCCTCATCAAAAATGTAAGTACTGTACTTATGGTAAAGTGCCATTTCATATATAAATGCAATCGCTTTTTATTACAGTTTCTGTGACACAGTGTTTATGTATGCATTTATGAAAAAAACTGTATGTAATAGATAAACTCTACCTAGAAAATGAACATCCTTAGGCCATACACTACATGACTTCTAAAAATCCTTAAAGCAAACCTGAAGTGCAATAAAACTTTAAAATGAATTACATGGTGGGCCAAAGCACTTCACAAAGAAGGATTGAGATGAAATGAGGTCCAAGGCAAGGTGGTAGTTGTGGTGCTGTGGCTGGATAGTGTACTAGTTAGGGGTTCTGACACAGGAGATGGGGTTTGAATCTTGGCTCTTCCTGTTAAGTAAGCCAGCACCTATTTAGTAAGGAGACCTTGGGCAAGACTCCTTAACACTGCTACTGGCAATAGAGCACGCCCTAGTGGCTGCAGCTCTAGCACTTTGAGTCTGCCTGGAGAAAAGCGTAATATAAATATTCTGTATCTTGTCTTGTCTTGTCTAAAAAGCCAAGACCCCACTTTTTTTCACCAAACTATGTTAAAATCTATATGCGCATACAGTGCACTTACATTTTAATGGATGTTCTGCAAATTACATAATGCATGTTATGCAATTTGCGCATCTTACTTTATACACAATTCATGTCCTGCTTGCACAGTATGCTAGTGTAACGCACATACAGGCCCGGATTTACCTTACAGGAACCTATAGGCACAGATGTCTTGGCTTCTTATACTTCACCCACCATGAACCTGCACCGCAAGTGTGCTGGCCGGCCCAGCTGTCACTTCTACCTTATTTCCCTTGCCCGTCATACAGGTGCCCCTTAGTATTAGGTAGCCAGAAATACCCTCAATATTAAGTAGCTAGAGGTGCCCCAAAGTATTAGGCAGCTAGAGGAACCTCAGTATTAAGTAGCTAGAGGTGCCCCTGACTGATGGGAGATCTTGTCAGTGGAATGTAGAGAGCAGGGTGAGTAACCGCTTATTCACACTCTCATCAGAATTCTGCATAGGGAAGTAGGGAGGGAGGTGCTCAGAGAGGCAAGTAAGACGCCTTTCCACCATCAGGCGTCTGTAGGTACGTGCCTACAGTGCCTTGTGGGAAATCCGGCCCTGCACTCATTACTAGAGCAACACACGTGTTTCATGTGTAATGTGAGTTACCAAAAATTGCAGAACAGGTGTTACGTAATTGCGCATTATCTGTTAAAATTTATGTACACTATCTTCACATGTAAATTTTAGAGCAGTTTAGCAAATACCCATGATACATAATAATGCCTGTTATGTACACACAATGCTTTTTTCTGGTCGATTTCCCATTCGATCGATTTTCAATTTGTTTTTCTGCTCGATTTTCCTCTCTATTCTCTTATCTTTTCTTATCAATTTCCATTCACTTCTATGAGAAATTGAGCAGTAAAACGATCTAAAGTAATATCGGACATGATGGAAATGATCAATCGAACTCATCTATCGAACAAAAAAAGTAACGTGTGTACCTAGCATCAGAAGGGGTCACTGAGCTCAGAACATTTGCAACAACACCTTCCTTGTGTCTACCTTTCAACTAATGAGGCAAAACCTTTTAAAACGGACCTAAACTCAGAACTTCCTCTCTGCTCTAAAAGATACGCAATAGTATAATAACCTTTAAAGAAAAACATTTCTTTGCTATAGCTGATACCAGGGGCGTAACTAGACATCACTGGGCTCCCCTGTGAAACTTTGGATGGGGCCTTCCAGCAAAACTTTGGATGGGGCCCCCCTACCCCCCTCGCTTTCTGCACAGGAAAGGACCAATGTGTTTTCCCCATGCAGATAAAAACACTTAGACCTAAAGGAAACGTCAGGCAATCTATGCTACCCCTAGATCTACTTACCCGGGGCTTCCTTCAGCCCTTTGCAGCCGACAAGTCCCTCGTTGCAGCTCTGCTCCCAGTACAAACATATACACACAGCCGTATTATTTTACTACATGAGAGCACATGCTGAACGGAGGAACAACAATGACATGCTGAACATAAGATTTAGTATTTATTGTAACTTTGGCAAAACATTCAGAATGTTACTGATTGATACTGTTATTACAAGAACTTGGTTTCAGTATGAGACAAAAAGCTCTCAATGAAGCAGCAACAGTAAGACATCAATCTCCACTCTACTGTGTTGTAAAAGTAATCAGACAGCATAAGGTCATTAGCCTGTGTGTGATAAGAATCTAGGAATCCTTTCGGAGTGATTGCTGAAAAGGGAAAGTCTACAACTTTTTTTTCAAAATGTGACTCCTTTGTTTGTAAGGTTGTACATGAAGTCATCAGAACTTTGCAGAAGTGAGAGACAGATGTTTTTTTTACAAACCCTAGGGAGCAGGGACAGTGTACAAATTCCAAAGTGTGTATGAGTCTTTATCTGTGTTGTGGACACATGCAGTCAATATAACAATGGTGCGAAAGCAGAATACGTTTTTTCTCTCCATGCCCTTAGCTGTCTCTCAAACTTTTCCCCCCACGGGCCCCCTGTGGCTTCTGACCCCTCCTGCGGAGGCATCCCTTGCAGGGTCTATTGTTACGCCCCTGGCTGATACAAATCCTGAAATAAACCTGAACTGTTTCTACTTCCTGCTTTCACAGAGGCAGACATATTGTTAACATCCTGTGCTTTCAAATGAGCTTATCTGCCTTATCAGCAGTTGACACAGGGGAGAGATCAAATAAAACTTGCAATTAGACACAAATGACAGGCTAAACTCTCTAAATACATACAGGATGCGTTTCTCTATGTTTTTGTTCTGTCCTGTGCAAGAGTTCAGGTCTACTTTAAATACTGGTTGTTGAGAACATTTTTCAAATGAAGAGCATGTATGTTATTGTTGTACTTTAATGTATTTTAAGATTGTTTAGATGGAACTAAATACAGCCACTAACGATCCAATTTCTAGTGAAAAATCGTTCGAACGATCAGAAAATTCTGATCGGAGGAAAAATCATTCACTACACCATCAACGAAACAATCTTTGTTTTCTATCCAGCACAACCAACTAGAAAATCCAAATTCTTTTTGACCAAAATCAAATCGGACGACTATTATTATAATCGTTCGTAATCGATTGTGCCCATCAATGGAGATTATTTACAACCAATCCGATCAGAATTCCTGATTGCTCAAACGATTTTTTTGCTAGCAATTGAACAGTTAGTGGCCACATTTAGAATAAAACTAAACATACAAATGCATGCTCACTCCTGGAAGATCAGACGGTAGAAGCTTTAACCTGCACAAAGGCAGGCTTTGTCACATTATCATTTGAAAATACTGTTGTTGTTGCCAGATATTGGTAAAATATTAATCAAAATACTAAACTACAATCAACTTATTTTGTTTCTTATCACTGTTAGTGGGAGAATGCAAGCTGTTCTTCATTTTCCAAGAAAAAAAGAGACCGGCTGACACAAGAGCTCCCACGGTGAAACCTAACAGAATTTGTGACAAAGCCATGTAGTCATCACTCTGGATCTTTCCAAAAAGGGTAATGAAACAAGGACCATTTGTGGCTGAATTGTAGCTTTTGTTTTTGCTGTGTGTTTTTACAAGACTTGTATTTACATCAGAGACACACACACGCACACACACACACACACACTTTGCACAGGCTAACTAAATTTGGCCAGTACAAGATTGGTAAAACATTGCTTAGCCTGATGAGTCTAAGTAAGATGGTACAGTCAGAATTTGCCTTAAAGAGAGTCTGAAGCCAATAAAATGACCTCCTTTTATTTCCCAGAGCTCTTCAGCAGTATGATCAAAGATGATTTGACACATTCTGCCGGCAGAATGATGTATTTAACCCCCCCCCCCCCCCCCCCCCCCCCCCGAAATCTGGGGGCAAAATTGTCCGTTACTTCCTGGAAAAGGCAAAGCTGAGCGCAGTAGCTCTGCCTCTAGTGAAGTCGATCTCCGCCTCTCTCCGCCCCATCTCAGTCTTTTTTCACTGAGAGGGGCGGGGAGAGGCGGAGATCGATTGGACTGGTGGCAGAGCTACAGAACTCAGCTCTGCTTCCCCCAGGAAGCAAAATCTACATCTTGGAAAGCTGCTGAGGATGCAGCAAATCATCTTTGAACATAATGCTGAATAACTCTGGGAAATAAAAATAGGTAATATTTATTGGCTTCAGACTCTCTTTAACCACTTCCCGACCGCCTAACGCACAGAGGCGGCCGGGAAGCGGACCCCGCAAGGACCAGCTCATGCCCAAAGGCGGCGGTCCTTGTAGGGGCATGGGCGGAGCGATCGCGTCATCCGTGACGCGATCCTCCGCCGGCGCCTGTCTCCGCTCACCCGCCGCAACATCCCGCCGGCCATACGGAAGCGCTGGCGGGATGTTAACCCGACGATCGCCGCATACAAAGTGTATAATACACTTTGTAATGTTTACAAAGTATATTATACAGGCTGCCTCCTGCCCTGGTGGTCCCAGTGTCCGAGGGACCACCAGGGCAGGCTGCAGCCACCCTATGTCGCACCCAAGCACACTGATTTCTCCCCCCCCCCCTGCCCCAGATCGCCCACAGCACCCCTCAGACCCCCCTGCCCACCCCCCAGACCCCTGTTTGCACCCAATCACCCCCCTAATCACCCATCAATCACTCCCTGTCACTATCTGTCAATGCTATTTTTTTTAATTCCCCCCCTGCCCCCTCCTGATCACCCCCCACCCCTCAGATTCTCCCCAGACCCCCCCCCCCCCCCTGTGTACTATATGCATCTATCCCCCCTGATCACCTGTCAATCACCTGTCAATCACCCATCAATCACCCCCTGTCACTGCCACCCATCAATCAGCCCCTAACCTGCCCCTTGCGGGCAATCTGATCACCCACCCACACCAATAGATCGCCCGCAGATCCGACATCAGATCACCACCCAAACGCAGTGTTTACATCTATTCTCTCCTCTAAACACCCACTAATTACCCATCAATCCCCCATCAATCACCCCCTATCACCACCTGTCACTGTTACCCATCAGATCAGCCCCTAATCTGCCCCTTGCGGGCACCCAATCCCCCGCCTACACGCTCAGATTGCCCTCAGACCCCCCCCCCCCCTTATCAATTCGCCAGGGCATTATTTACATCTGTCCTTCCCTGTAATAACCCACTGATCACCTGTCAATCACCTGTCAATCACCCATCAATCACCCCCTGTCACTGCCACCCATCAATCACCCCCTGTCACTGCCACCCATCAATCAGCCCCTAACCTGCCTCTTGCGGGCAATCTGATCACCCACCCACACCAATAGATCGCCCGCAGATCCGACATCAGATCACCACCCAAGCGCAGTGTTTACATCTATTCTCTCCTCTAAACACCCACTAATTACCCATCAATCACCCATCAATCACCCCCTATCACCACCTGTCACTGTTACCCATCAGATCAGACCCTAATCTGCCCCTTGCAGGCACCCAATCACCCGCCTACACGTTCAGATTGCCCTCAGACCCCCCCTTATCAATTCGCCAGGGCATTATTTACATCTGTCCTTGCCTGTAATTACCCACTGATCACCTGTCAATCACCTGTCAATCACCCATCAATCACCCCCTGTCACTGCCACCCATCAATCAGCCCCTAACCTGCCCCTTGCGGGCAATCTGATCACCCGCAGATCCGACATCAGATCACCTCCCAAGTGCAGTGTTTACATCTGTTCTCTCCTCCAAATACCCACTAATTACCCATCAATCACCCCCTGTCACTGCTACCCATCAGATTAGGCCCCTATCTGCCCCGAGGGCACTCAATCACCCGCCCATACCCTCAGAACCCCCTCAGACCCCAGCCCTGATCACCTCGCCAGTGCATTGCTTGCATCTATTCCCCCCTCTAATCACACCTTGCGACACCCATCAATCACCTCCTGTCACACCCTAGCACACCTACCCATCAGATCAGGCCCTAATTTGCCCCGTGTGGGCTCCTGATCACTCGACCAAACCCTTAGATCCCCCTCAGACCCCCTTCCGATCACCTCCCCAGTGCATTGATTGCATCTATTTTCCCCTCTAACCACCCCTGGCCCTGAGACACCCATCAATCACCTCCTGTCACCCCCTAGCACTCCTATCCATCAGATCAGGCCCAATACAACCTGTCATCTAAAAGGCCACCCTGCTTATGACCGGTTCCACAAAATTCGCCCCCTCATAGACCACCTGTCATCAAAATTTTCAGATGCTTATACCCCTGAACAGTCATTTTGAGACATTTGGTTTCCAGACTACTCACGGTTTTGGGCCCGTAAAATGCCAGGGCGGTATAGGAACCCCACAAGTGACCCAATTTTAGAAAAAAAGACACCCCAAGGTATTCTGTTAGGTGTATGATGAGTTCGTAGAAGATTTTATTTTTTGTCAAAAGTTAGCGGAAATTGATTTTTATTGTTCTTTTTCAAAGTGTCATTTTTCACTAACTTGTGACAAAAAATAAAATCTTCTATGAACTCACCATACTCCTAACGGAATACCTTGGGGTGTCTTCTTTCTAAAATGGGGTCACTTGTGGGGTTCCTATACTGCCCTGGCATTTTAGGGGCCCTAAACCGTGAGGAGTAGTCTACAAAACAAATGCCTCAAAATGACCTGTGAATAGGACGTTGGGCCCCTTAGCGCACCTAGGCTGCAAAAAAGTGTCACACATGTGGTATCGCCGTACTCAGGAGAAGTAGTATAATGTGTTTGGGGTGTATTTTTACACATACCCATGCTGGGTGGGAGAAATCTCTCTGTAAATGGACAATTGTGTGTAAAAAAAATCAAAAGATTGTCATTTACAGAGATATTTTTCCCACCCAGCATGGGTATGTGTAAAAATACACCACAAAACACATTATACTACTTCTCCTGAGTACGGCAGTACCACATGTGTGGCACTTTTTTACACCCTAAGTGCGCTAAGGGGCCCAAAGTCCAATGAGTACCTTTAGGATTTCACAGGTCATTTTGCGACATTGTTGGTTTCAAGACTACTCCTCACGGTTTAGGGCCCCTAAAATGCCAGGGCAGTATAGGAACCCCACAAATGACCCCATTCTAGAAAGAAGACACCCCAAGGTATTCCGTTAGGAGTATGGTGAGTTCATAGAAGATTTTATTTTTTGTCACAAGTTAGCGGAAAATGACACTTTGTGAAAAAAAGCCAATTAAAATCAATTTCCGCTAACTTGTGACAAAAATAAAATCTTCTATGAACTCACCATACTCCTAACGGAATACCTTGGGGTGTCTTCTTTCTAAAATGGGGTCATTTGTGGGGTTCCTATACTGCCCTGGCATTTTAGGGGCCCTAAACCGTGAGGAGTAGTCTTGAAACAAAAATGACCTGTGAAATCCTAAAGGTACTCATTGGACTTTGGGCACCTTAGCGCAGTTAGGGTGCAAAAAAGTGCCACACATGTGGTGTCGCCGGACTCGGGAGAAGTAGTACAATGTGTTTTGGGATGTATTTTTACACATACCCATGCTGGGTGGGAGAAATATCTCTGTAAATGGACAATTGTGTGTAAAAAAAATCAAAAGATTGTCATTTACAGAGATATTTCTCCCCCCCAGCATGGGTATGTGTAAAAATACACCCCAAAACACATTATACTACTTCTCCCGAGTACGGTGATACCACATGTGTGGCACTTTTTTGCACCCTAACTGTGCTAAGGGGCCCAAAGTCCAAGGAGTATCTTTAGGATTTCACAGGTCATTTTGCGGCATTTGATTTCCAGACTACTCCTCACGGTTTAGGGCCCCTAAAATGCCAGGGCAGTACAGGAACCCCACAAATGACCCCATTTTAGAAAGAAGACACCCCAAGGTATTCTGTTAAGACTATGGTGAGTTCATAGAAGATTTTATTTTTTGTCACAAGTTAGCGGAAAGTGACACTTTGTGAAAAAAAACAATACAAATCAATTTCCGCTAACTTGTGACAAAAAATAAAATCTTCTATGAACTCACCATACTCCTAACGGAATACCTTGGGGTGTCTTCTTTCTAACTTGGGGTCATTTGCAGGGTTCCTATACTGCCCTGGCATTTTAGGGGCCCTAAACCATGAGGAGTAGTCTGGAAATTAAATTCCGCAAGATGACCTGTGAAATCCTAAAGGTACTCATTGGACTTTGGGCCCCTTAGCACAGTTAGGGTGCAAAAAAGTGCCACACATGTGGTATCGCCGTACTCGGGAGAAGTAGTACAATGTGTTTTGGGGTGTATTTTTACACATACCCATGCTGGGTGGGAGAAATCTCTCTGTAAACGGACAATTGTGTGTAAAAAAAAAAAACAAAAAATTGTCATTTACAGAGATATTTCTCCCACCCAGCATGGGTATGTGTAAAAATACACCTCAAAACACATTGTACTACTTCTCCTGAGTACGGCAATACCACATGTGTGGCACTTTTTTGCAGCCTAACTGCACTAAGGGGTCCAAAGTCCAATGAGCACCTTTAGGCTTTACAGGGGTGCTTACAATTAGGCACCCCCCAAAATGCCAGGACAGTAAACACACCCCACAAATGACCCCATTTTGGAAAGTAGACACTTCAAGGTATTCAGAGAGGGGCATGGTGAGTCCGTGGCAGATTTCATTTTTTTTTGTCGCAAGTTAGAAGAAATGGAAACTTTTTTTTTTGTCACGAAGTGTCATTTTCGGCTTACTTGTGACAAAAAATAATATCTTCTATGAACTCACTATGCCTCTCAGTGAATACTTTGGGATGTCTTCTTTCCAAAATGGGGTCATTTGGGGGGTATTTATACTATCTTGGAATTCTAGCCCCTCATGAAACATGACAGGGGGTCAGAAAAGTCATAGATGCTTGAAAATGGGAAAATTCACTTTTTGCACCATAGTTTGTAAATGCTATAACTTTTACCCAAACCAATAAATATAGGCTGAATGGGTTTTTTTTCATCAAAAACATGTTTGTCCACATTTTTCGTGCTGCATGTATACAGAAATTTTACTTTATTTGAAAAATGTCAGCACAGAAAGTTAAAAAAAATCATTTTTTTGCCAAAATTCATGTCTTTTTTGATGAATATAATAAAAAGTAAAAATCGCAGCAGCAATTAAATAGCACCAAAAGAAAGCTTTATTAGTGACAAGAAAAGGAGCCAAAATTAATTTAGGTGGTAGGTTGTATGAGCGAGCAATAAACCGTGAAAGCTGCAGTGATCTGAATGGAAAAAAATGCCTGGTCCTTAAAGGGACACTTAAAGAGACTCCGTAACAAAAATTGCATCCTGTTTTTTATCATCCTACAAGTTCTAAAAGCTATTCTAAGGTGTTCTGGCTTACTGCAGCACTTTGTACTATCACAGTCTCTGTAATAAATCAATGTATCTTTCCCTTGTCAGACTTGTCAGCCTGTGTCTGGAAGGCTGCCAAGTTCTTCAGTGTTGTGGTTCTGCTTTGCACTCCCCCCTCAGGGGGGAAAGAAACACACAAATGATCTCTTGAGATTCAAAAGGAATGCTGTATACAGCCTGCTTGTGTATGGATGTATTTTCTATGTGTGGACATACTGTACATCAACCTACTTCCTGTTTTGGTGGCCATTTTGTTTGTTTATAAACAAACTTTTTAAAACTGGTTTTAACCACTTTTAATGCGGCGGGGAGCGGCGAAATTGTGACAGAGGGGAATAGGAGATGTCCCCTAACGCACTGGTATGTTTACTTTTGTGCGATTTTAACAATACAGATTCTCTTTAAGTCAAACAAAAAAAATGAGTTTTACTCACCTGGAGCTTCCAATAGCCCCCTGCAGCTGTCCGGTGCCCTCGCCGTCTCCCTCCGATCCTCCTGGCGCCACCGGCAGCCACTTCCTGTTTCGGTGACAGGAGCTGACAGGCTGGGGACGCAAGTGATTCTTCGCGTTCCTGGCCACAAAAGCGCCATCTATGCTACTATAGCATATATCATATACCATATAGCAGCATAGAGGGTGCTAATGTGGCTGGGAACGCGAAGAATCACTCGCGTCCCCAGCCTGTCAGCTCCTGTCACCGAAACAGGAAGTGGCTGCCGGCGGGGCCAGGAGGATCGGAGGGAGACGGCGAGGGCACCGGACAGCTGCAGGGGACTATTGGAAGCCCTAGGTGAGTAAAACTCATTTTTTTTGTTTGACTTAAGTGTCCCTTTAAGGGGTGTAAAGCCCATGGTCCTCAAGTGGTTAAAGTGGATCCAAATTAAAAATACAAGATTTCAGAAATAAAATCTATTTTCTAACTTATAATAATAAATAGCAGCCATTTTTCAGCTGCCTGATGACAAATATAAAATATTTTACATTTATTGGAGGAACCCCTCCCTTCCTTTCATATTGCCGGGACAGAATCCGGCAGACTGGTGGAGGAGATAAAAAAACAAAAACAAAGCACAGGCTGCTACTGATGATGTCACAGAGGAGGTGATCTCAGCTTGTGAGAGATTTCACATAGACGACACCCCTGTGAGGGAGGGTAGCTGATGACAAACACACCCATGATCAAAAACCTCCTACTAAGCTCAGAACTAATGGCTGCCACCTGTATAACCCTAGTTATGAAAAGAGAAGGGTGAAAAGCAGGCACTGAAATGCTCATAGGCTTGAAGGAGTGCTTATTTATCTTTGTATGTGTCAGAGTGGTGCAACTAAATATAATGAATAAAAAAAATGTTTGATTTGGGTCCGCTTTAAACATCATGAAAGCATGGATCCATCCTGCTTTGTGTCATACTTTGGACCCATTAGTACCAACTGAGTATTGTTTTAACGCCACAGGGTACCTGACCATGTTCATCTCTTTATGGCCACAGTGTTCCTGACTCTGAAGGCTACTTGCATATTCAGACAAGGAGAAGGCGAGCTCACATCATTTGGCAAGAAATATTGCTCTTTGAGGCAGGGACAGATCGGGGGGGGGGGGGGGGGGCAAGCGGGTCTCTTGCCCCAGGCGCAGTTTGTTGAATTCTTAAAAAGGCGGCAAAATTTGGATGGGGAATGGCAGTTTAGGCGCCAAAACCTGACCTTGCCCCAGGCGCAACGTGGGGCAACTTGATCTAGATCCGTCCCTGCTTTGAGGGTATATATAGGGGGACAAGGTCATAGACTCAAATGCTAAAACTGAACAACCAAGAGAAAGGCAACCCCTCTATATAAATACAGGGAGTGCAGAATTATTAGGCAATTTGTATTTTTAAGGAATAATTTTATTATTGAACAACAACCATGTTCTTAATGAACCCAAAACACTCATTAATATCAAAGCTGAATATATTTGAAAGTAGTTTTTAGTTTGTTTTTAGTTGTAGCTATTTTAGGGGGATATCTGTGTGTGCAGGTGACTATTACTGTGCATAATTATTAGGCAACTTAACAAAAAACAAATATATACCCATTTCAATTATTTATTTTTACCAGTGAAACCAATATAACATCTCAACATTCCCAAATATACATTTCTGAGTCTGACATTCAAAAACAAAACAAAAACAAATCAGTGACCAATATAGCCTTCTTTCTTTGCAAGGACACTCAAAAGCCTGCCATCCATGGATTCTGTCAGTGTTTTGATCTGTTCACCATCAACATTGCGTGCAGCAGCAACCACAGCCTCCCAGACACTGTTCAGAGAGGTGTACTGTTTTCCCTCCTTGTAAATCTCACATTTTATGATGGACCACAGGTTCTCAATGGGGTTCAGATCAGGTGAACAAGGAGGTCATGTCATTAGTTTTTTTTCTTTTATACCCTTTCTTGCCAGCCACGCTGTGGAGTACTTGGACGCGTGTGATGGAGTATTGTCCTGCATGAAAATCATGTTTTGCTTGAAGGATGCAGACTTCTTCCTGTACCACTGCTTAAAGAAGGTGTCTTCCAGAAACTGGCAGTAGGACTGGGAGTTGAGCTTGACTCCATCCTCAATCCAAAAAGGCCCCACAAGCTCATCTTTGATGATACCAGCCCAAACCAGTACTCCACCTCCACCTTGCTGGCGTCTGAGTCGGACTGGAGCTCTCTGCCCTTTACCAATCCAGCCACGGGCCCATCCATCTGGCCCATCAAGACTCACTCTCATTTCATCAGTCCATAAAACCTTAGAAAAATCAGTCTTGACATATTTCTTGGCCCAGTCTTGACGTTTCAGCTTGTGTGTCTTGTTCAGTGGTGGTCGTCTTTCAGCCTTTCTTACCTTGGCCATGTCTCTGAGTATTGCACACCTTGTGCTTTTGGGCACTCCAGTGATGTTGCAGCTCTGAAATATGGCCAAACTGGTGGCAAGTGGCATCTTGGCAGCTGCACGCTTGACTTTTCTCAGTTCATGGGAAGTTATTTTGCGCCTTGGTTTTTCCACATGCTTCTTGCGACCCTGTTGACTATTTTGAATGAAACCGCTTCTGAAGCTTTGCAATTTTAGAGTGCTGCATCCCTCTGCAAGATATCTCACCATTTTTGAATTTTCTGAGCCTGTCAAGTCCTTCTTTTGACCCATTTTGCCAAAGGAAAGGAAGTTGCCTAATAATTATGCACACCTGATATAGGGTGTTGATGTCATTAGACCACACCCCTTCTCATTACAGAGATGCATATCACCTAATATGCTTAATTGGTAGTAGGCTTTCGCGCCTATACAGCTTGAAGTAAGACAACATGCATAAAGAGTATGATGTGGTCAAAATACTAATTTGCCTAATAATTCTGCACTCCCTGTATATAATGTAGTTTTAGAGGCTATATGAGAGGTAATGTATGAATCTTTATTAATGTCAACTAACATATAAAAACAATTAAAACAAGGCAAGCCGTAACCAAGCGATATAGATATAATGGGGTAGAATAGTTATACAATATAACTAATCTACCTCATTATATCTATATCGCTGTATATTTATTGATTGCGGTGCTCTTGTAACATTATATTTTAGTTATTGGGGGCCATATATAGGCTTAGTTACGGCTTGCCTTGTTTAAATTGTTTTTATATGTTAGTTGGCTTCAATAAAGATTCATACATTACCTCTCATATGATCTTTTGGTCCAATTGATTGCTAAAACTACATTATATATTTATATATAGGGGTTGCCTTTCTCTTGGTTGTTCAGTCTGAAGGCTACTTGCAACATGAAAATCATCATATCACGAAGCTCACATGATCTCAAACTGGTTTCTTGAACAAGTTCACTGTACTCCAATGACCTCAACAGTCACCAAATATCAATCCAGTGGTGCACTTTTGGGATTGGTTGGAGAAAGAGATTGCCATCATGGATGTGCAGTAAACAAATCTTCAGCAGCTGCGTAGATTTGTTGATAATCGGGATCACTCTCCTATCTTTAAACCTTCTGTACACCCCAGACTGCAATCCAGAGGAGCAAGGGTTGCATAAGATCCCTCCGGCCCTGGCAACCTCTACCTCAACTTATTCCCATCGGGCCGCCGCTTTAGGACCAGCTCCATCGGGACTGCCAGGCACAGGAACACCTTTTTCTCCCAAGCCGTCCTGGCCCCCGACTGCCTGCCACCCAATTCATCAATCACCACTGTAAAATGCAGTATGGAATTAAGAATCTACACTGTGCTATGTAAAATGTATTATGTACATATCCCATCACCCTGTGTTACGTGTACCCTACCCATGTATGCGTTTCCCTGCCCATGTACAGTATATCCTCTGTGCTGTATGTACCAAAATCAATTCCTTATACAATATCCTGTACTTGGCGAATAAAATCTATTCTGATTTTGATTCTAATTGTAACATGTCAATATGAACCAAAATCTCTATTTGGATTTTTCCAACACCTTGTTGAATCTATGCAAAAAAATTAAGGCAGTTCTAGAAAGCCCACAGCTGCTACATAATTGCCAGAGGGATGGAGTTGTAGTTAACAGTACAGCGCCACCTGCTGGTGGAAATTAGAAGTCCAGAATTGTCTGACCACATGTTGCCACGGGGAATTACAGGGCTCCTAATACATACCTCCCTACTTTCTCAGGTTAAAAAGAGGTACACCTTTAGGACACGCTCCTGTCACACCCTTAGTCGTGCATACTACTGAGAATTCAGAAGCAAAAGACCTTAGGCCTGGTCCAATTCCCTTTTTCTCCTGAGTTTTCTCCTAGGTGATATTTCACACCTTGGGCCATATGCAATTCACTTTTTCACCTGAGTTTTCTCCTAGGAGATAAGTTTTCATCTTCAATTTAAAATAGCAGTGGGAGCGAGGACACAGCCACGCAGTCGCAGTGGTTTTCAGACTTTAAAGGCGGAAATTCCAGAAGTGAACCGGAGGCGGGGACCGGAGCGTGGCTGCGCGGGCACAGGATGTCTGCGTGGGACCATTAGAAGCCCCGAGGAAGTTCAACTCTATTTCCCACTACCCACCTACAGTAGTCCTTTATTTTCTAGGCATGGAAGTGACTGCTTCTGTCTTGTCGGTACCTTGTTGGGAATACATTAAGCATCACTGATAAGCAAATTACAGTCATAAAAGTTTTCCTGGCAGACTACAACTTCTGAGGCAGGGAGAGATAAAATGCATGAATTATTGACCTTTTTCTAACTCTCGGACACTTAATAGACTGCCACTGATTAGAGACCGTAAATCATTTCACCTACTTTGTAAATGTTTAAATGTAAAAAAAAAACATGGGATATCTAAAAAAAGGTCATTTTTAGGAGTAGCAGGATAAATATAATTGTTTATCTCATCAGTTTATTTTCACCTCCTGTTCACTTTAAGGTCATCAGAATCATGGCAGAGAGTTTTATGGGGGGAGTTTAATTCTTTTTAATCTGCATTCATTTGATTAATGATGGAGTCATGTTGGATATTGTTCATCATGTTATAATAAAGATTGTTATATTTTCCGAAACTCAAAATTGAGTGATGCTATTTTTGTGGGTATCTTTTCTCCAGTCTGATATATATCTCAGTGCTTGCACATTCAATTAGAGTAAATGTGCGGACATTTCCTTGTTTATTGGGTAATACAATAACAGAGGCGCCAGGTAGAAGACCGGACAACGGGCAAGTTACTTACAATCTAAAGTAACATTTATTATGAGCTCCAAAAGTGCAATGCGTTTCACGGGTAACAGTCCCGCTTCTTCAGGCAAACAATTTTTGGAGGGTGCTGTCGAAAGGAAACAAAGGGGAAAAAAAGGGATTGCCAGAGGAACCCAAGGGTGCACCATAACACAAATTGACAGTCATATAAGCGAAATGTGCATACTTCAAAGAGACCAGACACCCAAAGGTGCACCATGACACAAGTCAATAACAATAATATGATGTGCAATTGTACAAATGGCAACGGAATATTCAAACATAATAAATTAACACAATGTCCAAGAGACAAGTATAAAGTGACAGTGCGCACAACCAATTCCAAAAATGAGTTTAGAAAAATTAATGTTATGATAATGAAACAGTAATAGAGCTGACATATGGAAGGGACCATTATTGGAGTAATTGATTTTCATCTCAATGACAAAAGATGTTCCCAACTGTCCTGATTGGACCATTGCCCCCCTTATGTCCTGAGGCAAAATGTGTACTTTAGGTCAGGAAGAATGTACTCCCTGCAATCTTTCAATTAAGAGTACCTCCTCACTTACCCATCTAGACTGAGGATAAGTGGCTGAATACGGACTATGTAATATTGTCTCATATTGTGACCCGTGTAGTGAGGATGATGTTACCTGTGTTGGTCTTCCCTTTCCTGGGATCGCTCTCCCCACCCTCTTGGTCACCTGAAAATGTGGCTGAATCTCGATTTTTACTTCTCGTTCCGAGAACCGAAATCCTTCTGCTTTCCAGCCTTTACGTGTGTATAGTTGTCTCAGAGACACCTCCTGTTGGTTGCTGCAGAGTGTGATATTGTTCTCTGCTTCTCTCCTGGAGGAGAAGTGACACTTACTGATCATTCCTCTCCAATCTAGAACCATCTCACTCCAGAGAACCAAGACAAGGTAATCCTGAACAACACACTCCACCTTTTGCATGTACCCATTGTACTGCAATGTACCTTTTAACAAGACAACAAATTATCAATCGGATGACACTAGAATTTTTTTGTAAAACCAAAAAACCAAACCTCTGCCAATGTTGTACTGCCCAATGCCGTACAAAGCTCTATGGCAGTCCATCCTGCCACCAAAATGTACCCACAATAAGCTTAAAGTGTAGCAGAGCTGAGTAATAATAACCGTTAACTTTAGCCATTCACGGCCAGTCTGATGCAAGAAAAGTGCGCTCTTTACGTATCTTTCCAGCAGCTGCCGGAGAAATACGATAAGGGCGCACTTCTCTTGCTCAGACTGGCCGCGAATGGCTGAAGTTACGGGTCCCAGTACCAGAGCAGGAGAAGGCTGAGGACGGTGGCGTGGGAGTGATGCATGCAGATGGGGCTGGTGGAAGCCCCAGGTATGTATAAAACTTTTATTATTACTCAGCTCTGGTTTCCTTTAATCACTGTTTAGATTTACAAACTGTCAAAAACGGATCAAAACTTTATGAAATTAGTCATGTTCGTTTCAGACCCCTTTTACATTTATACACTTATTTGTGTTGCGTTACCCTTTCTGCATGGTAATGCAACAGCAACCAAAGTGTATGGGGCCCAGTACACTATCCACGCCGCAAAAAACAAAACAAAATAAACAAACCATGGTCGCCGGGCAGAGGTAGCTCAATGACAGAACACCAGTGACTGTCCAGCTGATGGAATTTGGTCTGTTCACAATAAAGCAACGACCTTATTATCTTGGGTGTGCCCCTCCCCCCCACCCCCCGAGACACTCATATAGCTGGCGGTCATTGCTTCATTGTGACTCGCAAGCCCGTTCACCGCGTCAAGGTAACGATCGCGAACGGGAATTGACACATGTACATGCCTTTTATTTTGTTGTTGCAGCTGCAGTGCAGCCAAAAAAATTAGGCAGGCATGTACACGCACCAGAAAGATTATTATAGTGGCCGCTGCTAGCAAAATTCAGGAATCCGCCTGGAGTCCTGGACCCTGTTGGTGGTGGCGGAGAAGACAGTCAAGCGGCCTGCAGGCAAAGATGCTGTGTGGGGAGCGGCTTAGTCTTGGGGCAGGCAGCCAGTCATACGGCGTGCAGGCAGAGATGCTGTGTGTGGGGACTGACTTAGTCTTCGGGCAGGCAGTAGCCCTTCCGGGATCCATGCCTCATTCATTTTGATAAAGGTGAGGTACTGAACACTTTTGTGACCTAGGCGACTTCTCTTCTCAGTGACAATGCTTCCAGCTGCGCTGAAGGTCCTTTCTGACAGGATGCTTGAGGCAGGGCAAGACAGAAGTTGGATGGCAAATTGGGACAGCTCTGGCCACAGGTCAACCCTGCGCACCCAGTAGTCCAGGGGTTCATCGCTGCTCACAGTGTCTACATCCACACTTTAGGTCAGGTAGTCGGCTACCTGCTGGTCGAGGCATTGGTGGAGGGTGGATCAAGAAGGGCTAAGGTGAGACGTTGGACTAAAGAATGTCCGCATGTCCGAGATCACCATGAGAATGCTAGAGTGTCCTGTCCTTGCCTGCGTGGACATGGGAGAAGGATTACTGGCAGTGGTACCTTTATTCTGTTGTGCTGTTACATCACCCTTAAAGTGAACCTCCGGACTAAAAATCGACTCAGCAGCACTGAAAAGGCTTGGTGTTTCTTTAACAGTTTTACAGCATCAGAACTTTGTTTCTCTTATACAAGCCTCATTTTTAGCTGCATAGAAGAAAACTGCCCGGGTTTTTTTCCCCTGATCCTGTGCAAAGCATAATGGGATTTCTGATGTTGTTTTTCGTTCTGCTGTTTTTGTGCAATTTTTTTTTTTTTTACATTTTGAATTTGACATTTGAAGCCTAGCGTGCACAGCTGGGAGGGTTAATCAGGACACAGGACACCTTGTCACCTCCTTTCAACCAAAAAGATGGCTGCCCCCATGACAAAGATGGCAGCCCCCATGAATCACAAACATTTGCCTGTTCTTTTAAAACAGGGTGGGTAAGAGATTATATTACCTATCTATTCTAATTAACATAACTAATGTAACTTGATGACAGTATGTTTGTTTAGGCTGAAGTACCCCTTTAAACGCACTGTAAAGCATAGTTGCCAGCTTGTTCTGCAAGTGCTGCATCCTTTCTACCTTCTGGTGATTTGAAAACATCTCCGCCACTTTGTTCTCATTCCCCTTGAGTTTTTTTATACGGGGGTCCCTCAACAGGCTGGACAGCATGAAAGCCACCATCTGCACAAATTTGCATGCAGACGTACTATCCATCTCCTCTTGCTCTTCCTCAGTGATGGCAGCTAAGTTCTCCTCCTCCCCCCAGCCACAAACAATACCATGGGAAAGTTGAGCAGCACAAGCCCCCTGCGACACCTGCTGTGGTTGTTCTTCCGCCTCCTCCTCCAAAAAAACCCCACCTTCCTCATTATCTGACTCCTCTTCCCCACACGACTCTTCCTCCTCCTCCTCCCCCTCTGTGCTGCCGCAGGTGTTGAGGAATCATCTGCTTCTGCTGAGAATTTATCTCAGAATTCTTCCTCCTGTTCCTGTTCCAGTTCACGCTCCTCCACAGCTTGATCCACCACTCTGTGCACGGCAAGCTCCAGGAATAAAGATAAATATGAGATCAAGTAGCTGATGACGCCTTCACTGCGACTCACCAGGTTTGTCACCTCCTCAAATGGTCGCATGAGCCTGCAGGCATTTCGCATGAGTATCCAGTACTTCGGCCAGAACATCCCCAGCTCCCCAGAGCATGTCCTTTGACTGTAGTTGTAGAGATACTGTTTGACGGCTTTCTCCTGTTGTAGCAGGTGGTTGAACATCAGGAGCATTGAATTCCAGCGAGTCAGGCTATCGCAAATCAAGCGTCTCACCGGCAAGTTGTTACTCTGCTGAATATCGTCAAAGCATGCCATGGCCATGTAAGACCGCCTGAAATGCCCACACACCTTCCTGGACTGCTTTAGGACCTCCTGTAAGCCTGGGTACTTAGACACAAATCTCTGAATTATGAGATTCAGCACATGTGCCATGCAGGGTACATGTGTCAGCTTTCCCAAATTCAAAGCCGAAATGAGATTGCTGCCGTTGTCACACACCATGTTGCCGATCTCCAGTTGGTCAGCCACTGATCCACCTGTTTGTTCAGAGCAGCCAGGAGAGCTGGTCCAGTGTGACTCTCCGCTTTGAGGCAAGACATGTCTAAGATGGCGTGACACCGTCGTACCTGGCATGCAGCATAGACCCTGGGGAGCTGGGGCTGTGTAGCTGGAGAGGAGATCGCAGCACCAGTAGAGTTGAACTGCCACTCAGCTAAGGAGGAGGAGGAGAAAGGCAGCAAAGAGGATGTAGCAAGAGGAGAGGAGGTGGCAGCAGGCCTGCCTGCAAAACATGGAGGTGTCACAAGCTGGTCCGCTGCACAGCCACGTACTCCCTGCTTGCCAGCAGTCACCAGGTTGACCTGATGGGCTGTGTAAGTAATGTACCTGCCCTGACTGTGCTTGGCAGACCAGGCATCCGTGGTCAGATTGACCCTTGACCCAACGCTGTGTGCCAGAGATGACACCACTTGCCTTTCAACTTCATAGTACAGTTTGGGTATCGCCTTTTTTGAGAAATAATTGCGGCCTGGTATCTTCCACTGCGGTGTCCGAATGGCCACAAATTTTCGGAAGGCCTCAGAGTCCACCAGCTGGTATGGTAATAGCTGGAGAGCTAACAGTTCCACCAAGCCAGCTGTCAGACGCCGGGCAAGGGGGTGACTGGCAGACATTGGCTTCTTCTGCTCAAAGATTTCTCTCACGGACACCTGGCTGCTGTGTGCAGAGGAGCAGGAACCGCTCAAGGTGAGAGGCCGAGTGGAGGAGGGTGGCTGTGATTGTGAAGGTGCAAGGGAGAAAGTGGCTGAAGATGATGCACCTGAAGAAGGAAGAGGAGAAGGAGGGTGGATTTGCTTTTGTGTGCTGCTTTTCCTCAGGTGGTCTTCCCATTGCAGTTTGTGCCTTTTCTCCATGTGCCTTCATAAGGCAGTTGTCCCTACACAGCTGTTGGCCTTTCCATGGCTCAATTTTTGATGGCAGAGAGAACAGATGCCATTGCTCTGATCTAAGGCAGACACACAAAAAAATTTCCAAACCGCTGAGCCCCCCTGGGGTGATGGCACTATGGTGGCATCAGCAGCTGACGTTGAAGAGCATGTTGGCTGGCTGTCCATAGGTGGTGATACATGACGCCGGACACTGCCACCAGCTGTTTCTGACGACGAGCTCTCCCTGTTTTTTTCAGGAACTCGTCTCCTCCTACTCCTAACTGACTCCCCCTCTGAACTGTCCCCTTGGTCATCTTGTCTATTAGGATCCCACATGGCATCCATATCATCATAATCATCATAATCATCCTCCCCAGCTTCGCTTGCCTCAGACACCTCATAAACTTCACCAACAGCAGGTACTTCATCATCCTCCTCCTCACACCTTATGTCCATAGTGTCGCCTAACTCAGACATATGAGGTGCTGTAACTTGCTTAGCGCCTTCATCTTGTTGTAACAATAATGGCTGTGAATCAGTTAATTCCCCACCAAAATAACTCCTGCGAAGTGTCAAATGCAGCGGATGTGGTGCTTGTAGTAGCGCTGGTGGCTGCGGAAGATGAGGTGTTCTGTGTTAAATAGCCAACCACGTCCTGACAATCTTGGGAGTTGATGGGGCGTGCCTTCTTCTGAGCACTATACTTTGGGACAGGGCCGCACGAAATCACATTAGCATGACCTCGAACAGACCTGCCTCTGGCTCTACCTCTTGTTTTGTCCATATCAGGGGGGGTGAAGTGAAAGGTATGCACCGACTTGACTAATACAATGTGCAGTCACACAGGTGCAGTAAAAGGTATGCAGTGACTGGTATTAAAATACAATGTGCAGCTGTCACACAGGTGCAGTTAACAGGTATGCACAAACTGGTATATTAAACAGCTTGTGGTCACACTGGTACCCTGATCAATTATGCAATGACTAGTATTACAAATTTGCAGCTGTCACACACACAGGTAGATAAAACTGCGCGCGCTCACATAGGTAGGTAGATGCACTGAACAGGTGGGTATGCAGTGATTGGTATTACAAATGTGCAGCTGTCACACAAACAGGTACCGGCGTCAACAGGTGCACCGACTGGTGGTATATAAAACTGCGTGCGCTCACCTAGGTAGGTAGGTGCACTGAACAGGTGGGTATGCAGTGATTGGTATTACAATTGTGCAGCTGTCACACACACAGGTAGTCACTGAATGTGCTTGGCCTGGCGGTGGCACAGTAGTAATTACCAAGGGGCCAAGGTCCAGCAACTGCGATTGACTGACAGGGCTGTATATGCAACACAAGTGTCTGTGGGACACACACACAAAAAAAATAATAATCACAAGAACAACATTAGCTCTCAAAAGAGCTGTTGAGGATGAGGAGTGCTTTTTAGCAATAAGTATCTGCAAGAAGGAGCAACCTAACAAGCCTGACACAAGAGCCTAACTAAGCTTTCCCTATGTCAGCAGCCAGGTTCTCTCCCTTCTCTAATTACTGCAGCCACACGAGTGAGTGAAAAGGCTGATGCTGGCTGTGTTTTATAATGGGGAGGGGGCTCCAGGAGGGAGTGTAGCCTGATTGGTTTCCCTGTGTCTGCTGACTATGATGTATAGGGTCAAAGTTGACCCTAATGATGTAGTATAGGGGGCGGGTCAAACTCGCATATAGTTCGCGGTTCACCATGAACGCGAACCACCGAAGTTCGCGCGAATAAGTTCACGGTCGAACCGCTCGGGCCATCTCTACTGATCGCGCCCCAGATGTTTGTTTATTTTTATCAATATTTGTATTATTTATTTTTAAATAAATGTCTGTATTATTTTTTTTATTTTAATCCCTCTACCTCCCTCCCCCTGCCAGCCAATCAGCATGAACGGCTGTCATACGCTTCAGCCTATGACAGCCGATCACTTCCCAGCCTACGGAGGGGACAGCCGTGTCACACGTCTTAGATCGCAGCGCTGTATGGGGTAATTAGACGGCGTGAGCGTACGCGCGATCTACTGCAAAAGCAAGCCCCAGGGCTTTACGGCGATCGGTGTTAGGCGGTCTTGGGGCTGCCACTGCGGCCATGCCCCTCGGCGTGACGCGGTCGGAAACAGGTTAAAGTAAACTGGAGGCAAAAATAAACTGGCGAGATAAACAATTTTATTTATCCTCCTACTCCTAAAAATTACTTTTTTTTTAGCTATCCCATGGTTTTATTTTATTTCTAAAAATTACAAAATAGATTGAATGTTTTATTGTCTCTGCTCAGTGGTAGCCTATTAAGTGTCCCAGAGTTAAAATATATGAACTACTGACCTTTTTCTATCTCTGGGAGCGCTCTGTGCATGCACGGTAATGATTTTCACGGACTGTGCATGTGCAGAACGTTCCCAGAAATGGGGGAGCAGTGAGGATGTGCATGGCTGGCCAGCTTTGCGGGGTCACCGTTGCTGGCTGGAGGGTCTTCAAAGGACGGCACAGGCATAGGACGACTTCAGGGGTCTGCAAGAAGCCCCAGGTACGTTAAAAAATATATATATATATATATACATATATATATATATATATATATTTATTTTTATTTTTTTTTTGCCTTTAGATTTCCTTTGTAACAAAATGTTCAGCCTTATTTCTTCTATCCTATAAGTTCCTATACCTGTTCTAATGTGGTCTGTCTTACTACAGCCTTTCCTAGTTGTACAATGGCTGTATTATCTCTGTTATATAATCTAATCTTCTTTCCTCTGAAGGCTTTGTCGGGATCAGGCACTCAGTCAGGAATGTGCTGCTCTGTTTGTGATACGATAGAAGCTATACACATCCTCTCCACGCCCCCTGCAGGCTCTGTGTGAGTCACAGACTGAGTTCCTCTCAGCCTATCACACTCTGGTTAGCAGCCATGTCTTTTGTTTGTAAACACTGCCTAAAACTGGCAATTACAAGCCAGGATCGCATCAGTGAGTGGCAGAAACAGCACAGAGGGGCCCAGGTGAACGGAATGGTATGCTTTTTATTGTAAGATTTTAGAGTACAGATTCTCTTTAAGCTTCCACTGTTCCACACTGGTATATTTGACCAGGTATTTTTTAAACTGTGTCTCTAGCCCCTTCTTCTGATGTGTTCTGGGATAATTATCAAATACAATTGCAGAGGATGTAAAAGAGTGCTATGAGAAGGTTTCTTGCCACAAACCTTTTTACAGTCTGCTGTAATGATTGTGTGACTTCACTCCCATGAGGAAAAGTTCCACTTTAATTTTCTGTCCTGTGCTATTAACTAATAAATAAACCAATGGTGTACTCAAAACAAAATAGGCAGCCAAAAAAAGTCCAGGTGCTAAGTCCAAATGCAAACGAATAAACGTAAATAGCGATCTGGCGCACAGTCCAGAATTTATTTATTTATTGTATTTATAAAGCGCCAACATATTACGCAGCGCTGCACAATAGATAAATGGGTTAACATACAGGTAGAACATACGGGAACTCACAACAAAACAAGATCATGCAAATCATTTGATAACAATACAGTGGTCAATACATAGGTCAAAATAGAGACTGTTCGAGTCTACAAGAGGGGTGGTTGTGAGTAAGATTGCATAATCAAGCTGGATACATTAGGGAGGAGGGCCCTGTCAGAGGCTTACAATCTAAAGGGTGGGGTGGAGACAATAGGTGCATCTTTTGAGAGGGTGTGTAACAGAACATATTATGGTGCTGGTGTAGGGGGGTACGCGAGCGTGAAGAGGTGAGTCTTGAGAGCTTGTTTGAAGGTATTAAAGGTGGGGGCGAGTCTGACGGCTGGTGGGAGTGAGTTCCAGAGAGTAGGGGCAGCCCTGGTGAAGTCCTGCAATCGTGCATGTGACTGAGTTATGCGTGGTGCTACTAGGCGCAGGTCATTGGAGGATCGGAGGGGGCGGGCTGGTATGTGCCTGTGGACCAGATCAGAGATGTAGATCGGGCAGGTCTTGTGCACTGATTTGTAGGCCAAGCACAGGATTTTGAAATTGTTCCTAAAGCTGATGGGGAGCCAGTGTAGTGCTTTACAGAGCGGAGTTGTAGAGGCGCTGCGGTGAGAAGAATGTATCAGTCTGGCTGCCGCATTAATTATCAATTGAAGTGGGGCAGACAAAAGAGAATTGCAGTAGTCTAGGCGGGAGATGACAAGGGCGTGGATAAGGAGTTTAGTGGTGTCAGGGGACAGGTAGGAGCGGATCTTGGAGATGTTGCGGAGGTGGAAGTTGCAGGATCTGGCAATACCTTGGATGTGGGCTGTAAAGGAAAGTTCAGAGTCCAGAGTAACGCCTAGACAGTGGGCTTGGGAGGTAGGGTGGATAGTAGTATTTTCAATAGTGACGTGCAGATCTGGGAGGGGTGCAGCTGTGCGGGGTGGGAATATTAGAAGCTCAGTCTTGTCCAAATTAAGCTTCAGGTACCTGGCAGCCATCCAGGAGGAAATGGATGTGAGGCAGGCAGAGACTTTGTCCATGGTAGAGGTGGAGAGATCTGGGGTGTGGAGATATATCTGGGTGTCATCGGCATACAGGTGGTAATTGAAACCCATGGAGTAGATGATTTTGCCAATTGAGGCAGTATAGAGTGAGAACAGTAGTGGTCCTAGGGCAGAACCTGAAGGAACACCAACTGAGAGGGGTGTAGGAGTGGATGAGGAGCCATTGAAAAATGTTGTGAAGGAGCGGTTGGAGAGGTAGGAGGAGATCCAGGCTAAGGCTAGGTCCTGAATGCCCATTAGCTGCAGGGAGTGGAGGAGGATGGAGTAGTCGACAGTGTCAAATGCCGAGGAGAGGTCCAGGAGGAGCAGGATGGAGTATTTACCTTTGGCTTTGGCAAGGGCAAGGTCCTTTACCACTTTGGTGAAGGCTGTTTCTGTAGAATGGGCTGTGCGAAAACCAGATTGCAGGGGATCGAGAAGGGAGTTGGAGTTATAGAAGTTGGTCAGGCGTTGGTGGGCCAGGCGTTCAAGAATTTTTGAGGCAAAAGGGAGGAGAGAGATTGGGTGGTAGTTGGATGGCAGAGCAGGGTCAAGTGAAGATTTCTTTAGCAGGGGAAGCACAGTGGCCTGTTTGAATATGGATGGGAAGATGACGGTGGAGAAGGAGAGGTTGAAGAGATGGGTGAGGACAGGGGCCAGATCAGAAAAATGTGGGCGCAGAGAATCAGATGGGACGGATCTAGGGGGCCGGAAGTGGCAGGTGAAGTTGCCAGCAGCTGGTTGACTTCCTCCACTGTGACAGGATTGAAGGAGGTAAGGGAGGAGAAAGAGGCAGGAGTCGGATGTGGTGGGGAGGCGGAGGCGATAGAGTGGAGGAGAGAAATATCCCTCCGGATGGTTGTAATTTTGTTGATAAGTAGTTTGATAGGTCAGTGGCTGAGAGGGTGGAGGTTGGGGGGGGAGGTGTGGGGTTAAGTAGGGCATTGAAGGTGGCAAAAAGACAACGTGGGTTGGAGGCTTGGGTAGCGATCAAGCGAGTGAAGGGGCAATGGGAAGCCTCCTCGTGGCACCCCTGGATAGTGCTATGTAGCATGAACTAATTCCCGCAGGGCGATTGTTTTGCGGTTTTCGGTTTTTGACCCTGCATATTTAGGCATGCGAAAGCAAATGCATATTTGCATGAGCAATGTCTCGTGATTAGCCAATAGGCCAAATTTGCAAAGCCAGATTTGTCAGGTTCACTTGGTTGATGCACACATTTTCTCTCTGTTATAATTATATCTGTTTACTATCAGCGAGGGCAGTATGGTACGTCTGCAACTTGGTCTTGTGTTGGAATGCAGCACAATCATGCTGTCATCATATCTGGTGAGTGAGCAGATCTGTGGGGTATGGTGGAAGCCTGCAAGCATCTGTCTAGAAACTATATTTATACATCTGTGGATGTGGTACCAAGACACTGATTATTTACCTGCATGATTGTGCTGCATTGTGGACTATGCGCCAGAATGCTATTTACATTAACTAATAAATGATTGGTAAAGGTGAGTTTTTGTAATTTACAGGGGAAGGGAGGCTGGTTCTTTTTGTAATTAATGTAGAGAAGGCAGTGCAGCAGAGCATTAAACATACCTGCTACCAGTGGGATCGGTCTCCTCCACTTCCTGTTTATGTGGCTTCAGATCCCGCATGGTGTTTGGATGGCTGCATGGCACTTGCAGACTGAACAGGAAGTGGAGACGACCTGTATCGTGCCAGAAGCAGGTATGTATAACCCTCCTCTGTGCAGCCTGCTCTGCATTAATTACAAAGAGGACCCGTCCGTGATGGAGGATTTTTTGGGGGGTGGGGGCCCTCAGACCTCATAGTAATTATACCCCTTGGTGATATGCATACCTCAAAGCATTTTAAAATAAGAAAGAGGGGCACTTTGAAGACTCATCCTTGTCATGCTTATCACAAGGAATTCAGAGGCGAAATATGTAGTTTTATCATTTAAACCTGGTCCTTTCTATCATCATTAGATGTCCTGCATTTTAGCATTTTAAAATAAGAAACATATCAATTTAAAAGATGGAAACAAGGTTTAGAGTGGGTTAACATATTTTTCATAGAAAAATAGATATTTTTACATACATCTGTACCTTAGTCTCGAAAGAGGGACAACTTAAGAAGAATGAGGGACAGTGGGATTTAGTTCCCAAAGAGGGATTGTCCCTCCAAAAGAGGGACAGTTGGAAGCCACGCTAATATTCACACACAAACACACATACACACACTTTATCCATGACTTGCTGGTTCATATTCCAGCAAGGCTGACATACGAGCCATAGTCTTTATGCCATTATAGTATGTTCGTCCATATTGCAAAGTGTGTCCAACTCACAGGCTCATCCTGGAGAAATCTTGGTTCAGTAGAGGAAGGCTGAGAAAATGATTCCTAACATTGGTGGATCTCAGAACTTGCAATATTCAGTGCTCCATAATAACAAGTTTTAGTGAGCCACAACTCGGAGTATAGTGTTTGAATCATCTGGAAATTTCTCCTCAAGTAGGATCAATTTTTTTTCATATACTCATTACAAAATATGATACAAAAATAATTGTTCATAGAAATTGGCAAAAAGGGTTTGGCTGTCACCAGTGGCTTAGCTAAGGTGCTGTGGGCCCCGATGCAAGTTTTACATTGGAGCCCCCAAGCACTCTATACATAACAATTAATGCAGCACACCAAAACCTGCCAATGGCAACCACAGTGTCAGAGGTACAAGAAGGTATTGGGGAACAGCTAGTTAATGATTACCACTATTCAAAGTATCTATAGAAGTGATTAATATGATTACATGACCAATAGCGAGCTAATACTATAGTTGATGGAGGGCCCCTTAGGGCCTCGCTGGCCCAAGGGCACCAATACGGTGGCTACCTCTGCAATCCCTATTGCTACGCCCTTGGCTGTCGCGTAATTTAAAAAGCTTGATTTTTCCTCGCTCAAGCCAAACCTTATGCATGTAACTGGCTAGAAATCTGGACCCTCCTTGGTCACCTGCTCTTAAAAAATATGTCCAGCCTCTGGAACTGGCTTCTGAAACTTTTTGCTGCTGGAGTTACTTTCATAGAAGACAAAAGAGCTCTAACTACAAACTGGACTTGTTACAGTAACTATACTTTGTGTACTGGACAGCACAAAGAAAAAAATAATCAAACTTAAAGGGACTCTGAGCTGTGCATAAAAACAAAATTTGAACTTACCTGGGGCTTTCTGTTTAATCGCGCATGCGCAGTACTGTCACACCGGCTGCTGCAGCAGGTATTGCTGGAAGTAGTAGTGCTGCAGCTCAGGCAGTTCTGATCTCTTTCCATGCAAGCTGCATAGCTTTGTCTGCCTTTCCCTGCTGTCAGCTTGTGACTGATTATCATTCACCTGTGTGGGAATCTGCATGTCTGCTCCCATTGGATGACCTCAGTATAAAGATCTGCTTCCTGCAGGACTCCTCGGGTTTTCATAGCTTCAGTTTAAGCCTGTCTTGCTGTCGCTTCAGCCCCCGATCGTGTTTCTTGTTCTAAAGATACTTTGCTGGTTTTGCATCATATATTGGTTCATTGCCCATATATATGCATACCAGCACGTTTATTATTTTCCTTGTATTCGTGTTACGTTGATACATCAGTGACGCTGATATATACGTACACGAACTGTTTATATCCTGTGTTCAGTTAGTCAGTTCCAGCACGTTTTGGTGGTTGCGCGTATCGTGATCACCCGTGCTGAGCTAGTTATCCTGTTCCTGGTCCTGTTTGTGGATTGCGTTCATCTCTGCGAGGAGATAACGAATCCTTCTGAATCCTGTCCTGTTACCATTTGTGGATTGCGTTCATCTCTGCGAAGAGATAGCGAATCCTTCTGAGTCCTGTTCCCTGTATCGTTCCAGTCCTAAGTCAGTGTTCCTGCTTATGTCATATATCGGTTCATTGCCGATATATACATATGTTAGTCAGACGTTACAAATAGTTTCATTGATAGCTGTAATTGTAATACGCTAGGAAAACATACTTATTGTATATTTGTCTGTGTTACGTCCATCTATCTTGATCCTGCTATTTCCTGACTATCCTGTCCTGTCTTTGTGAGGCACGCCATCGCTGCAACGCATTGGCTGCCTCATTCCAGTCTGTCTTGTTGTGGACGCTTGCTGTCACTAAGTAGCGGCTAGCTAGCAAGCGTTCATTCTGTCTACCTGTCCTGATCTCCTCAGTTCTGGTTTATGCGCTCAGCGCTACTTTGCGCTGAGACGTTATAGCGAAAGCATTGTTTGTGGCTGTCGGATCTGCACCGGCTCTGTGCGCCACAATCTCCTTTTGGAGT
This sequence comes from Hyperolius riggenbachi, assembly GCF_040937935.1. NCBI lineage: Eukaryota > Metazoa > Chordata > Amphibia > Anura > Hyperoliidae > Hyperolius > Hyperolius riggenbachi. Next base: position 174,481,434 of record NC_090649.1, on the reverse strand, counting down.
CAGTCCTCCCCTCCACTATACTAGGGATAGCCTGTTTCCTTGTGCTAGTGTGTGTACCTCCTCCACGTCAGCTCATGCGTTGCATGCTGACTGTGGAGAATACACCACCAAGCCTTACACTTCCAGGAAGAGAGAGCCCGACACTCGGTCCCGGTGTCACCAGGAGCCATTTCAGAGCAGGGACTGGGAGATGGGCCAGAAGGATGCCAAGGGACCTCCCGACCTATGGTGGGCTGCGGAAAGCCCGAAGTAAGTTCAGATTTTTTTATGCACTGCTCAGAGTCCCTTTAAGTATAAGTATTTAATTTGCTTAGTTCCTTTATTTTATAATGACTATTTTTTATTGGCCAAGTATTATTTTTTTTTTAAGACTGATGCAGTGTGGCTTTTAATTGTTAATAAATTATTATGAAATTATTTAGTCATTTTTCCATGCTCTCAAGTATAGAAAATTAATTGAACTCTAAAAATGAAACTGAGGACCACATGCTGGACTAAGTAGCGTGAAGCAGGAAGATTCCTACTTCAGTGAAATAAAAAAACGGTGAACCTAAAAATGTAACAAGGCTGAGTGCTATTTCTCAGCTCAGTAAGGTACATGGGATTTGGAATATCTGTGCAGACATCAAATTGTCACCCAACCCAATCAAAGACAATCAGTTTGAGTGTCAGCAATCTGATGTCTGTATAAGACCAGCAAGTTGGAGCGTCTTGTCTTCTCTGTCCTGATTCTACACCAAAACGGACCTGATTCAGGGATGATCACTTCCATTTGTTTTTGTGTATTTTTAATCCGATTGGAGTCACATAGCTGTTACTATTTTTCAATGGATAAATCAGCATTTTTTTCAATGTCATCATAAGATGGTTGATTAAAACCATTATACATACATATCAAGAAAATCTTGAATTAATCCTGGGATCATTTTCCAAAACTGCGTCCATTCTTTAGTTTATAAAGTAGTAGTACAAAGAATAAAACATAAAATTTCTGATCTAAGGATGTATTGTCCTGTAGACCTAGTACGTACATATTTATTTACTAGGTAGTGTTTATCTCATCTTCTCGGTGCTGAGTTTTCTGACTATATACTGTAGTAGCAATACTAAACACGGCATATATTTAGCTCTTCAGTATGCTCATTTGGAAATCAGTTTGTGGTAGAGTCACATCACATGAATTTTCTTTACTTTCAGATACTATTATGTCTGTAGATTTTATAGAATCGGAGTCGTGAGCACATGGACTTGGCACCGTGTTGCTGCTGCTGTTATTACATGGGATGGGTGATATCACTTCAGATGGCTGCTCTGATGGCACTGTAGCAGCGGATGACACTGGGCCAGGTAATGATAAGCTTGTCATGTGAAATATATTACCCAAGCGACAGCATATCTGTGGAGAAAAAAAGATCAACTGTAAGCCAAGGCAGATAGCAGCATACAGTTTTATTTAAAGAGGAATTGTAGTGAAAATAACATAATGAATACAATTTATTATCCTTTTTATTAATTTTTTTACAATATTCATTTATAAATTATTTACACTGTTTGCCCAATGGAAATGTAGAGTAGTAGGGGTGTCTTGGCGCCCAATAGTGCAATAGGTTTTCATTCAAAGGGAACAAACAGGCCAAGTAAATGTACTACTCACAAAGGCGGGTTGCAGAGGGGCAACTGACCACAGGGAGCAGGTGGAAACAACAAACCCGACTCTACTCGGGGGGGGGGGGGGGGGGGGGGACCTGGGTGTGATCACTCTGCTTGGTAAAAGTGACAGGTTTTTACTATGGTTTAAGCCATTTGTGGTCTGTCTGGACCCCTCCAACAGGGTATACTGGGAGGTATTTAAAGGACAATTTGAGTAAAGAGGCGCCCCGGGCTGAATAAAATTAGATTAAGAACAAGGTAAAATCGAAACGAGCCTCCCTTTGCTGATCGGCTATTTACAATTGGCACTGTTATTGGCCTGAGGAAGCGGGCTTAGACCAGTGAAACGCGTTGCCTGTGCTAAATAAATATTTATTTGTCTATACAAAGATCTCATCATTGAGGTAAGCCAACTCACTTTTTTAATTTGACCTTGTTTTTAATATAATTTTGTTCACAATGGAGCGCCTCTTTACTCAAATTGTGCCCATTGTAAAATCTTTCCTCACCCTGATTTACATTCTAAAATGTATCACAGGTGACTACATCTTTAGTCTTGTCAGGCGATCTCTGCAGAATGTTTGGTATTGAGAGTGCCAAAGCCAGTACACACACACACACACACACACACACACACACACACACACACACACACACACACACACGTACCAGGTAGTCTCTGTTCGGTTCCTCCCCCCTTCTGGGAACTTGACCACCTAATATTATTTTGCAGAGTAGCACAGTGGAGCACAGTACTGTACCTGCTCCAGCGTCGGTCAGGTCCACACTCCTCTCCTAACTGTAGCCGCACGCTGTGAAGCTTTTCGCCTTCATACAACTGCTGTTAATTGATAGGAGCCATACAGAGGTACATGGCCTTCACAACGTTTATTTGGAGAAAAGACAGAGGAAAAGCATGGATCTGGAGAAAAATCATTATGAGCAGGGGCCAGTTTACATGACCGTTTGGTGGCGTCTCGTGTTGCCGTGGCCAAACGCTTCTCTGCAGAAAAGCGTTTGACATTGTTTCTCTATGAATTGCTGTCACACCTTGTTTTGAGTCCTGGGGGATACTGTGCCTGTGAATGCGGCTGATGCCAGAAAGCTGTGTGTGGTGTTTGGGGAAATCTCAATCGACCACAACACTTGACTAAACAATGGTAAATGATATGAAATGAACCCTCTTATTCATCTGTAATTGATACCGGTGGTAAATGCTGGGGCAGACGCAGCCGTCCATCTTAACCAGCCGTAACGGAGACAGTAACCAATAATATTGCTTGTACTATGAGGCAGAGAATCCCTGACAGTGCCTCCATTCCAGTCCCAAGGATCACAAATCTTCAGAAAAGTATCTTCTGTGGCTACACAGTCAGCAGTAAACACCCCAAAAGTTTCTAACCTTCACGATATTCACATGACTAATATAAAAAAAAAATCCTAGAGTTGGTCATTAAGTACATCATACACACTCTACAGTTTACATGAATGAGCAAGGCTAATGCATGTCATGCAGATCATGTATAGGTTTATAGCAGCACATATTGTAAAATGTACCCGTGGATGAGACAGGAAGGTAAAAACAGCTACAAGCTATATTTAGAGTGAGATCCCTGTTTATGTGAATTTACAGTCTAATCAAGAGTTTTGTTCCCAGTTTTGCCATGACTTTACAAAGTCTGTCCACGTGGTACATTGCTTATTCTCCTGCAACACCTTTCCTAAGCACTGGTTTCCTCTGCAGACATCACCGAAAGGTAAATGAATTAGTAGTTGCGTGCTTGTGACTTTGTGCATCCACAGCAAGAGGTTTTTGATTTTTTTTAATAAATGTATGACTCTCTGTCTTTGTGAAAAAATAGCTTTTCCCCGCTGGTGCAGATTTAACCATTAATGCATAATGACTACAGGCTGTACCAAGTCCCTTGTATATCTATAGATGTAGATTCCTATGTCTAACCGTGACACAGTTCAAGAGAAAGTTTCTTAAAGAGGAACTCCAGCCTAAACAAACATACTGTCATTAAGTTACATTAGTTATGTTAATTAAAATAGATAGGTAATATAATCTCTTACCCACACTGTTTTAAAAGAACAGGCAAATGTTTGATTTCATGATGGCAGCCATCTTTTTGATTGAAAGGAGGTGACAGGGAGCATGAGACACAGTTCCAACTGTCCTGTGTCCTGAGCACCTCTCCCAGTTGCTAGGCAACGTGAATAACAACATAGGAAATCCCATCATGCTCTGCACAGCATCAGGGAAAATAAGGCCGGGCTTTTTTTCTTTGATGGGTGGAGCTTAGCTAAAAATGCAGCTAAAAATGATGCTTTGGTAAGAAATACAAAGTTCTGATGCTGTGAAACTGTTAAAGAAACACCAAGCCTTTTCAGTTCTGCTGAGTAGATTTTTAGTCCGGAGGTTCACTTTAAGCTCACTTTTATGAGGCAGGCGATATCATATAATCAAATAGTCATATATTTGATTGTATACATAAAACATAATAATAATAAAAATTCCTTGTCTGTCACAGATATGATTGGTTAGTACAAATGATTTCATCTTGTAGACGTGCCTGAGGCACATTTTGTGGCTTGCATTATTTCCTCCCACTGTCTACACAGAAGGTAACAGTGAAGAAAATGAACTGTCAACCTGTCTGGAGGAAAATATACAATATAATGAATGCATTGCTTCCTGCTCCGACAACAAGGTCCTTATAATGGATTATGATATATATTTTTAAGGGTTTTTTTTGGTCTCTTTGACCACAGAGTATGTTTTAATTTATCTCCCTGTAAATTCAGTACTACCAAATGTACATAGCGCAAAGGTCTAAATATCTGAACTTCTGTATGGTCAAAAAGTGCAAATTACTTCTTAACATTACACTGAAACTAATAATCTGGGGACAGTCAAAGGATTTGCTATGGGGCCTCACATTTTGTAGTTACACACCCAATGATATTCAGTTTACCTGTGTTCCTGATAAATATAGAGAAGCATACCCATAGCCATAGCTGCCAGTGGCAATACTACAAATCATAGCGTCCCCCAGAAAAAAATTGATGGGGCTTTCCCAATGTTCACATGCCATTCCCCTGTGATGGCTGCACAACCAGTAGACCCATCTACTTGGAATCATATGACAAGTGCAGCCACAGTGACTCCTCCCACCCATCACATGTGCCCTCACAACATCTGCTCTGGAGGGGTGCTCACTGTAGCGGAAGGAGAGGCCTCCCCATAGCTCTGGGCCTCCCTGCAGCTCTATTGTTATGCCTTTTATTTCAGCACAAGGGCTGGTACATTGATATTCATTTCTACATGATATTCTAGGCTCCCAGTCATCTGGGCCAAAAATTGCATTTACAGATATTGATCTGTCTCTAAACCCTAAACTAACCTAATCTCATCTTCATCCCTTTTACCCTAATGACTCTGGTAATCATGCTTCTAATACCCTAATACCTGAGGATATATGTGGTCTGAGGAGGGAAAGTTTTTTTGTTGTCAGACAGGAATTGACTAATAATGTATAACTGTACTTTCCAGTTGCATCAGAAAGACCCCTCCTCAGCTATGCAGAGCAGCAGAGCAACTCACCCCATCCCCAGGCGCCATTTTCCACTCTACTTATTACAGCCACCAGCTGTGCTGCTGCATCCACATCGGGTCACATGACACACCTCGGGAGCCTATGGGGGATGCAGCAGAACATCCTGTAAGAAGAACAGAGTAGGATTGCACCTGTTTCTGTGGTAAGTCACACGCTGCTCTGCATAGCTAGGGAGGAAACAGAGAGGCACCCCCCCCCCCCCCCCCCCATGGTACCCCAGGAATCCTGGTTGCTTGAGCATGCCGGTTGCTTGGATGCCAGATAAGAGGGGTTTAACTGTTTAAAAAAGTATTAGAAAAAGGGGTCCTCTCTATTTAATGGGAATCCACACAGTTCGTCGGGTGTCACGCACCTCTGGCCACCGTGTATTGATTTTAATTGGGTCTCCAGCTAGTAATATAAACTAATTTTGAAAGGTAAAGAAGGTGACATAAAACCTCAGATCCAAAAAATACAAAAAACTTTATTGGGATACCTTCAAAACAGACACCAAGTCACACTAATTAAAAGCACTAAAATCAAAGGATCAAGGCTCACCTGGATTTCCACCAACATCCAAACTTGGATCTCTCTTTCACACCTTCACACACCAGCATACATGTCTAGGATCCGTCCACTCAGTGAGATATAATATCGCTCTATTAGCAAAGCTTCACTGCGTATAAGTCACTGTAAACATAGAAATTATGGATGTGCACAATCCAACTATTCCAAGAATTAGTGGGTTAATATGGCTTTAAAGGCCCATACACACGGGCTACAACTGTTGCTGGAAACACATGGCGCGCGCATGTTGCGGCAACAGGTCCTCCATGTGTATGAGGCGCGCGCAAGCAACTGTTGCTAATCAGAGCTGTCTCCAGGCGATTGACTTGTTCAATCCCCAGCAACAGCTGTTGCAGCAACCGTCCCTAGTCTCAAGTCGGTGCAGTCGTGTGTATGCTAGTCTCTAGCAACTCTTGTGAGTCCGACAGTTCATTGAACCTGCGACAGAAGTTGCTGAGCAACAGTTTCGCTATGTTTCAGACAGGTTGTTGCCGCGTGTATACAATCGTCGCTTGTATACAACTGTCGTTGCAGGAGACTTTCAACTGTTGCTTGTCTCCATGCAACTGCAGACATCCGTGCCTCATGTGTATGTAGCTTAAAGAAAACCTGTACTGAAAATGAAAGTCAAAATAAGCATACACAAGTCATATTTACCTTCCATGTAGTCTACTCCTCAGTGTCTTTCTCCTGTCCTGCGTCCTATTTGTTCACTATGATCAAGGAAATTTTCCGTCCTCCATTTTGAAAATAGCCATTACCCATAACAGCTTTCTGGTCAGCACACAGTTAAACTGTAACATTGTAAGGCTTGGTGGTGTATTCTCCACAGTCAGCATGCAACGCATGAGCTGGCGTGGAGGAGGTACACACACTAGCACCAGGAAACAGGCTATCCCTAGTATAGTGGAGGGGAGGACTGACTCCAATAGGAGATTGTGGCGCACAGAGCCGGTGCAGATCTGACAGCCACAAACAATGCTTACGTTATAACGTCTCAGCGCAAAGTAGCGCTGAGCGCACAAACCAGAACTGAGGAGATCAGGACAGGTAGACAGAATGAACGCTTACTTGCTAGCTAGCGGCTACTTAGCGACAGCAAGCGTCCAAAACCAGACAGACTGGAATGAGGCAGCCAATGCGATGCGGCGATGGCGTGCCTCACAAAGACAGGACAGGATAGTCAGAAAATAGCAGGATTAAGATAGATGAACGTAACACAGATAAATATACAATAAGTATGTTTTCCTAGCGTATTACAATTACAGCTATCAATGAAACTATTTGTAACGTCTGACTAACATATGTATATATCGGCAATGAACCGATATATGACATAAGCAGGAACGCTGACTAGGAATGGAGTAACACAGGGAACAGGACTCAGAAGGATTCGCTATCTCTTCGCAGAGATGAACGCAATCCACAAACTGTAACAGAACAGGATTCAGAAGGATTCGTTATCTCTTCGCAGAGATGAACGGAATCCACAAACGGTAACAGAACAGGATTCAGAAGGATTCGTTATCTCTTCGCAGAGATGAACGCAATCCACAAACAGAACCAGGAGCAGGGTAACTACCTCAGCACGGGTGGTCACGGTACGCGCAACCTACCAAAACGTGCTGGAAAGCTGACTAACTGCACACAGGATATAAACAGTTTGTGTACGTATACATCAGCGACCCTGATGTATTAACGTAACACAAATACAAGGAAAATAATAAACGTGCTGGTATGCATATATATTGGCAATGAACCAATATATGATGCAAAGACCAGCAAAGTATCTTTAACAAGAAACACGATCGGGGGCTAAAGCGACAGCAAGGCAGGCTTAAGCTGAAGCTATGAAAACCCAAGGAAACCCTGCAGGAAGCAGATCTTTATACTGAGGTCATCCAATGGGAGCAGACATGCAGATTCCCACACAGGTGAATGATAATCAGTCACAAGCTGACAGCAGGGAAAAACAGACAAAGCTATACAGCTTGCATGGAAATAGATCAGAACTGCCTGAGCTGCAGCACTAATACTTCCAGTAATAGCTGCTGCAGCAGCGATCATTACAGTACCCCCGCCTTTAAAAGTGGATTCCAGACGCTTTTCAAAACTGAAATTTCCAACAAAACAGTCTGACTGATAATTCATGATGACCGGGACAGCCCGGCAAGACCGAATTCCAGAATCAGTCCCCACAAGACTGGACCCATCAGAACCAGAACCTACAGAACCATGCCCATCAGTACTACAAGCCCCAGTGTGACACCCATCAGAACCATGATTTCCAGAAGAAAGCCCTCCGAAACTCCCTGAGCGATACCCACCGCCTTCCAGGAACAGTTCAGAAACGCCAAAGCCTTTGCAATGCCCACCGGTACTGTCTTTACCAACACAAAACCCACTGTTGAACCAGTCCAAGGCACCAGGACAAGTTTTCTCAGAGACCTCCCAGAACACCTTGAAGCTCCAAAGAGATCCCCATAGGTCAGAATGCCCCTTAGGCTCACATGGAGAACTATCAAGAACCCCTATGGAACCTAGGGCAATTCCCGAGTCAGGGCCACAAGGACAAACATCAATATCAGGGCTTTCAGGGACCAGAACCATCTCTGGGCATGCAGGCAGACTGGCAATATCAGAACGTGTTCCCACTAAGGAAGCATCAGAGCACGCTAACACCTTAGACACACTTGGGCATTCTGGCACACAAAGAACATCTGGGCACACCGGCACAAGAGAAACCTCTGGGCATGTCAAGGAACTGTGAGCCTCAGGGTCAGCCAAGACAGGACCAAAACCAGGACTGGCCAAAAAAAAATCATCATGACTAAACTTCGCAACTACTGGACTTTTACACGAGAATGCTGGATCAGACTTAGATGTCGCTGATTCCAGCAAAGTCAGTAACAAATCAGATTCAGGGGCACTAACAAGACAGGACACATCTTCTGATGTATGCACTGAACCAGACAGGGACTCCACAACTACCTCTGGACTGGACAGAGACTCATTTAATACACTGGATTGGAGCTCATGAGGCGCTGCAGAACAAGTCAGTATTGCAGCAGCCCCCACTGGACTAGGCAAAACTGAGGAATTCCCTGGACAGGAAGGGGACTCTGGAACCTCTGCCACAGCGGCCAGAGAACCAGAATCTTTCAGGATACAGGGCTGGGTTTCAGGAACACTCATCAGACCGGACTGAAATTCTGAGATTTCTATTATTTTGACCAGAGAATCAGAATTATCCATGTTACAGGGCAAGACTTCTGAAACATTCAGAGGACAGGGCTGGAGTTCCTCGGCTGTTACAACACTGGAGAGGGACTCAACAACATTGGTTAAATCAGACTGTGTACAGGACAAGGTATCTGACACACTTGCTGACGAGGACAATATTTCAATGGCTTCTGCTTTGCTGGGCAGAAATTCATCAAGTTTTATTAGAGCAGACTGTAATTCCAAAACAGCTGCTAGACAAGTGAATATTACTGCAACACCAACTGAGGTAAGCAGTGCTTCAGCCTCCTCTGCTAGAGGGTTTAAAGTATCCAAAGTACTGGGTGAAGCATAAGACTCTGCGACCACAGCTTCACTGGACAGGATCACTGAACAGTCCATATTGCAGGGCAAAACCATGGAAGCACCTGCTGGACAGCACAATGATTCTGTGACCTGAGTTTCATTGGAGAGATCTACTGCACAATTCATGGTACAGGGCAAATTTATTGGAAAATTTTCTGAACAAGGTAATAATTCTGCGATTTCAGGTTCACATAGCAGATGCTCTGAGCTATTCACGAAACTAGAGCGAGGTGTAGAAACAGGAAGATCAAGACACAATGTTTGCGCATCTGCTGGATCAGACAGGAGTTGAACTTTATTAACACAGGTAATTTCTGCAGAAGTGTTTGCAGAGACAGGCAAGATTTTTCTGGTGTCTGTTTCACTAAACAAAGAGTCATGAGTACTGGCTAGGCTGGACTCGGAAGTCAGCAGGACCTCTGGATTCTCTGCTGAGAAATTTGCGCAAGGCAAGGTTAAGAATGTATCAGTGGCTTCTGTTTTACTGGGAAGTAACACTGAGTTATCCATGGTACAGGGTGGAATTGCAGGAACTTCAATTTCACACAAAAAGAGCTCCGAATCACCTGCTGAATCAGCCAAAGGTGCTGAAGCAGGCGGGTCAGAACGCCAAATTTGCGAATTCGGAGTCACATAAAAATCATCCAAAATCAGTTCCCACACATCAATCAAGGGAGCCACACGGTCATACCTACACACACCAGCCTCTATTAGGTTATAGGCTGACTTAATGCATGCGTTCAATACCATTTCACTTTTTGCACTGTAAAATTGACAAAATGAACTTGAATCATTCTTCCATTCACAGACCAGGGCTTCCATCTCTCCCCTCTCGAATGGAGGATCCCATGCATACTTAACAGCGAAACATTTAGGCTGATCACAGTCTGCAGATATGATTGTGGCAGGCACATGTATAGGGTTAATTAGCAGGTGATTGGCAGATTCCTTATTCTTAAGAATTTCCAATACCTGTAGCAAGTGTTGAACTGTAGTGTATGCAAACTTCCCTTGGTTCACAAATAAGTTGATTTGTTCAATACTCTGTAATATCTCATCATAATCATACTCAGATAATTCTTTTAAACAAAAATCTTTATTTTCCCTAGCCAGGGAGGAAAGTTCATTAGTAGTTTCATAAGTCCATTTAACTCCCCTGAAAGACAATTGCATTTCATTATCTGTTAATGGCAGAATCTCATTATAGGTCTCAGTCGCTAAGGATAACGATTCTGCAGATTGGACACGTTTCTTAGAACGTTTGCGTTTTGCCTTTGACCTTGCGGTTTTTGGTGATTTATTCAAAGCTGCAGGAAAATTATCAGTAACACTTTCTGCTTGCTGCTCATTCTTGCAAGCAATTGAAGGAGCAGCTGATTGGCCTGCTGCCAGGAGTTCATTAAGAGGAAAAGGCAATGGATCTATGCGCAACCAGTTATGGATCACAAACGCTAGAAATTCCAGCGGTCTATCTTTCAAATCGGAATGATTGAGAACATCAAATGCCCACTGGAATAATTCCCCTTTAAACAAAATATAACTTAGTTGGAGTGCCCAGGTTGAAACAGGAGTCGCTTGGAGATCAGGATTGGTCAGGAACCTGGCACATTCAGAGAAAAACTCATTTTCTGTTTCAGAGCTAAGTTCTTCAAATTTTTTAAAGGAACAGGAACCATAATTAACAGTGTCATACTTTCTGGGAATCCCCCCCACAATGGGGATTGGTAATGGGGTTTTCATAATGTAAGGCTTGGTGGTGTATTCTCCACAGTCAGCATGCAACGCATGAGCTGGCGTGGAGGAGGTACACACACTAGCACCAGGAAACAGGCTATCCCTAGTATAGTGGAGGGGAGGACTGACTCCAATAGGAGATTGTGGCGCACAGAGCCGGTGCAGATCTGACAGCCACAAACAATGCTTACGTTATAACGTCTCAGCGCAAAGTAGCGCTGAGTGCACAAACCAGAACTGAGGAGATCAGGACAGGTAGACAGAATGAACGCTTACTTGCTAGCTAGCGGCTACTTAGCGACAGCAAGCATCCAAAACCAGACAGACTGGAATGAGGCAGCCAATGCGATGCGGCGATGGCGTGCCTCACAAAGACAGGACAGGATAGTCAGAAAATAGCAGGATTAAGATAGATGAACGTAACACAGATAAATATACAATAAGTATGTTTTCCTAGCGTATTACAATTACAGCTATCAATGAAACTATTTGTAACGTCTGACTAACATATGTATATATCGGCAATGAACCGATATATGACATAAGCAGGAACGCTGACTAGGAATGGAGTAACACAGGGAACAGGACTCAGAAGGATTCGCTATCTCTTCGCAGAGATGAACGCAATCCACAAACTGTAACAGAACAGGATTCAGAAGGATTCGTTATCTCTTCGCAGAGATGAACGCAATCCACAAACGGTAACAGAACAGGATTCAGAAGGATTCGTTATCTCTTCGCAGAGATGAACGCAATCCACAAACAGAACCAGGAGCAGGGTAACTACCTCAGCACGGGTGGTCACGGTACGCGCAACCTACCAAAACGTGCTGGAAAGCTGACTAACTGCACACAGGATATAAACAGTTTGTGTACGTATACATCAGCGACCCTGATGTATTAACGTAACACAAATACAAGGAAAATAATAAACGTGCTGGTATGCATATATATTGGCAATGAACCAATATATGATGCAAAGACCAGCAAAGTATCTTTAACAAGAAACACGATCGGGGGCTAAAGCGACAGCAAGGCAGGCTTAAGCTGAAGCTATGAAAACCCAAGGAAACCCTGCAGGAAGCAGATCTTTATACTGAGGTCATCCAATGGGAGCAGACATGCAGATTCCCACACAGGTGAATGATAATCAGTCACAAGCTGACAGCAGGGAAAAACAGACAAAGCTATACAGCTTGCATGGAAATAGATCAGAACTGCCTGAGCTGCAGCACTAATACTTCCAGTAATAGCTGCTGCAGCAGCGATCATTACAAACATCGCCCACTTGAGCCATAGGGAAACATGGACATTACCTGGTACATCCGTTTTCCTCTCAGCTATAACTGACAGCAACTGATATTTTACTGACAGCAACTGATATATTTCAGATCTGACAAAATATTGTCAGAACTGGATGGGATTATTGTCAGAAGAAAATGGTGAGCTTCTGAGAGGAACTGATGGCAAGGTAAATCTGTACTGTTCATTTGAAGTTACCTCATGTGTTTATTTTAACCACTTGAGGACCGCCCCCAGCCGATGGGCGGCGGCAAAGACCGGGCCCAAACGACCGCAATACGCCCATCGGCGGGGGCGGCTGCGGGAGTGTCTGTGCGGCGATCGCGTCATTCGTGACGCGATCAGCCGCCGGGGACTGGCTCCGCCCACCGTTCGTTGTAACCCGCCGGCCGTTCGGAAGCGCCGGCGGGTTACTAGCACCCGGATCGCCGCATGTAACAAGTATAATAGGCTTTGTAATGTATACAAAGCCTATTATACTGGCTGCCTCCTGCCCTGGTGGTCCCAGTGTCCGAGGGACCACCAGGGCAGGCTGCAGCCACCCTAGTCTGCACCCAAGCACACTGATTTCCCCCTCCCCTGCCCCCTGATCGCCCACAGCACCCCTCAGACCCCCCCCTGCCCACCCCCCAGACCACTGTTTGCACCCAGTCACCCCCCTAATCACCCATCAATCACTCCCTGTCACTATCTGTCAACGCTATTTTATTTTTAAGTCCCTAATCTGCCCCCTACTCCCTCCTGATCACCCCCCCACCCCTCAGATTCTCCCCAGACCCCCCCCCCAGACCCCCCCCCCCCCCCGTGTACTGTATGCATCTATCCCCCCTGATCACCTGTCAATCACCTGTCAATCACCTGTCAATCACCCGTCAATCACCCGTCAATCACCCCCTGTCACTGCCACCCATCAATCAGCCCCTAACCTGCCCCTTGCGGGCAATCTGATCACCCACCCACACCAATAGATCGCCCGCAGATCCGACATCAGATCACCTCCCAAATCCATTGTTTACATCTCTTATCTCCTCTAAACACCCACTAATTACCCATCAATCACCCCCTATCACCACCTGTCACTGTTACCCATCAGATTAGACCCTAATCTGCCCCTTGCGGGCACCCAATCACCCGCCCACACGCTCAGATTGCCCTCAGACCCCCCCTTATCAATTCGCCCGTGCAATATTTACATCTGTTATTCCCTGTAATAACCCACTGATCACCTGTCAATCACCCATCAATCACCCCCTGTCACTGCCACCCATCAATCACCCCCTGTCACTGCCACCCATCAATCAGCCCCTAACCTGCCCCTTGCGGGCAATCTGATCACCCACCCACACCAATAGATCGCCCGCAGATCCGACATCAGATCACCTCCCAAATCCATTGTTTACATCTCTTATCTCCTCTAAACACCCACTAATTACCCATCAATCACCCCCTATCACCACCTGTCACTGTTACCCATCAGATTAGACCCTAATCTTCCCCTTGCGGGCACCCAATCACCCGCCCACACGCTCAGATTGCCCTCAGACCCCCCCTTATCAATTCGCCCGTGCAATATTTACATCTGTTATTCCCTGTAATAACCCACTGATCACCTGTCAATCACCCATCAATCACCCCCTGTCACTGCCACCCATCAATCACCCCCTGTCACTGCCACCCATCAATCAGCCCCTAACCTGCCCCTTGCGGGCAATCTGATCACCCACCCACACCAATAGATCGCCCGCAGATCCGACATCAGATCACCTCCCAAATCCATTGTTTACATCTCTTATCTCCTCTAAACACCCACTAATTACCCATCAATCACCCCCTATCACCACCTGTCACTGTTACCCATCAGATTAGACCCTAATCTGCCCCTTGCGGGCACCCAATCACCCGCCCACACGCTCAGATTGCCCTCAGACCCCCCCTTATCAATTCGCCCGTGCAATATTTACATCTGTTATTCCCTGTAATAACCCACTGATCACCTGTCAATCACCCATCAATCACCCCCTGTCACTGCCACCCATCAATCACCCCCTGTCACTGCCACCCATCAAACAGCCCCTAACCTGCCCCTTGCGGGCAATCTGATCACCCACCCACACCAATAGATCGCCCGCAGATCTTCTCTCCTCTAAACACCCACTAATTACCCATCAATCACCCGCTATCACCACTTGTCACTGTTACCCATCAGATTAGACCCTAATCTGCCCCTTGTGGGCACCCAATCACCCGCCCACACCTCAGAACGCCCTCAGACCCCAGCCCTGATCACCTCGCCAGTGCATTGCTTGCATCTATTTCCCCCCTCTAATCACACCTTGAGACACCCATCAATCACCTCCTGTCACCCCCTAGCACACCTACCCATCAGATCAGGCCCTAATTTGCCCCGTGTGGGCTCCTGATCACTCGGCCAAACCCTCAGATCCCCCTCAGACCCCCTTCCGATCACGTCCCCAGTGCATTTATTGCATCTATTTTCCCCTCTAACCGCCCCCTGAGACACCCATCAATCACCTCCTGTCACCCCCCTAGCACTCCTATCCATCAGATCAGGCCCAATACATCCTGTCATCTAAGAGGCCACCCTGCTTATGACCGCTTCCACAAAATTTGCCCCCTCATAGACCACCTGTCATCAAAATTTGCAGATGCTTATACCCCTGAACAGTCATTTTGAGAAATTTGGTTTCCAGACTACTCACAGTTTTGGGCCCGTAAAATGCCAGGGCAGTATAGGAACCCCACAAGTGACCCCATTTTAGAAAGAAGACACCCCAAGGTATTCTGTTAGGTGTATGATGAGTTCATAGAATATTTTATTTTTTGTCAAAAGTTAGAGGAAATTGGATTTTTATTGTTTTTTTCACAAAGTGTCATTTTTCACTAACTTGTGACAAAAAATAAAATCTTCTATGAACTCACCATACCCTTAACGGAATACCTTGGGGTGTCTTCTTTCTAAAATGGGGTCACTTGTGGGGTTCCTATACTGCCCTGGCATTTTAGGGGCCCTAAACCGTGAGGAGTAGTCTAGAATCCAAATGCCTCAAAATGACCTGTGAATAGGACGTTAGGCCCCTTAGCGCACCTAGGTTGCAAAAAAGTGTCACACATGTGGTATCGCCGTACTCAGAAGAAGTAGTATAATGTGTTTTGCAGTGTATTTTTATACATACCCATGCTGGGTGGGAGAAATCTCTCTGTAAATGGACAATTGTGTGTAAAAAAAATCAAATAATTGTCATTTACAGAGATATTTCTCCCACCCAGCATCTGTATGTGTAAAAATACACCCCAAAACACATTATACTACTTCTCCTGAGTACGGCGGTACCACATGTGTGGCACTTTTTTGCACCCTAAGTGCGCTAAGGGGCCCAAAGTCCAATGAGTACCTTTAGGATTTCACAGGTCATTTTGCGACATTTGGTTTCAAGACTACTCCTCACGGTTTAGGGCCCCTAAAATGCCAGGGCAGTATAGGAACCCCACAAATGACCCCATTTTAGAAAGAAGACACCCCAAGGTATTCCGTTAGGAGTATGGTGAGTTCATAGAAGATTTTATTTTTTGTCACAAGTTAGCGGAAAATGACACTTTGTGAAAAAAAACAATTAACATCAATTTCCGCTAACTTGTGACAAAAAAAAAAAATCTTCTATGAACTCACCATACTCCTAATGGAATACCTTGGGGTGTCTTCTTTCTAAAATGGGGTAATTTGTGGGGTTCCTATACTGTCCTGGCATTTTAGGGGCCCTAAACCGTGAGGAGTAGTCTTGAAACGAAATTTCTCAAAATGACCTGTGAAATCCTAAAGGTACTCATTGGACTTTGGGCCCCTTAGCGCAGTTAGGGTGCAAAAAAGTGCCACACATGTGGTATTGCCGTACTCAGGAGAAGTAGTATAATGTGTTTTGGGGTGTATTTTTCCACATACCCATGCTGAGTGGGAGAAATATCTCTATAAATAGACAATTGTGTGTAAAAAAAATAAAAAAATTGTCATTTACGGAGATATTTCTCCCACCCAGCATGGGTATGTGTAAAAATACACCCCAAAACACATTATACTACTTTTCCTGAGTACGGCAATACCACATGTGTGGCACTTTTTTGCAGCCTAACTGCGCTAAGGGGCCCAAAGTCCAATGAGCATCTTTAGGCTTTACAGGGGTGCTTACAATTAGGCACCCCCCAAAATGCCAGGACAGTGAACACACCCCACAAATGACCCCATTTTGGAAAGTAGACACTTCAAGGTATTCAGAGAGGAGCATAGTGAGTCCGTGGCAGATTTCATTTTTTTTTTGTCGCAAGTTAGAAGAAATGGAAACTTTTTTTTTTGTTGTTGTTGTCACAAAGTGTCATTTTCCGCTAACTTGTGACAAAAAATAAAATCTTCTATGAACTCACCATGCCTCTCACTGAATACTTTGGGATGTCTTCTTTCCAAAATGGGGTCATTTGGGGGGTATTTGGACTATCCTGGAATTTTAGCCCCTCATGAAACCTGACAGGTGCGCAGAAAAGTCAGAGATGCTTGAAAATGGGAAAATTCACTTTTGGCACCATAGTTTGTAAACGCTATAACTTTTACCCAATCCAATAAATATACACTGAATGGTTTTTTTTTTATCAAAGACATGTAGCAGAATAACTTTCGCGCTCAAATGTATAGGAAATTTTACTTTATTTGAAAAATGTCAGCACAGAAAGTTAAAAAAGTCATTTTTTTGACAAAATTCATGTCTTTTTTGATGAATATAATAAAAAGTAAAACTCGCAGCAGCAATCAAATAGCATCAAAAGAAAGCTGTATTAGTGACAAGAAAAGGAGGTAAAATTCATTTAGGTGGTAGGTTGTATGACCGAGCATTAAACCGTGAAAGCTGCAGTGGTCTGAATGGAGAAAAAGGCTCTGGTCCTTAAGGGGCGAAAAGACTGTGGTCCTGAAGTGGTTAAATATTTTTACTCAGTACAGGTTCTCTTTAAGGCATAGGTCTGAAGCACAGTTCACAGCATAAAGATTAGTTGAGCATAGCAAGCCAGTCTGTTTTGAAGGTATCTAAATAAAGTTATTTGTATTTTTTGGATCTAAGGTCTTATGTCACCTTTTTTACCTTTCAAATGGGTTTTACTGTTTATCCACATTCACACACTATATGCATGGATGGGGTTATTTGTATATAGCCATGTCCACTTACGGATAAATAATGAAATAAGGCTGGATTAATTGCTCTTTTGTAAAGACCCATATTCTCAACCATGCACCGTATTTACCTGTGATCGTATTTTGAGTGCAGGTCCAAGCTTTAGTCCCATTGTATCCAAGAGATGGTCCTCGGTCAGAAGTGGTAGGGTTACTCCATCAATATCATGGTCTTTAAAAACCTGGAACAAAAGCATTTGATACAATGAGAACAAATCAGAGGCAATAATATGTACCTTTCTGTATGTGTGGTCCTAGTGTGCTGTATACATATCCAGCAGACAGGATTATCATTCTAAATCAAATACAGCTGTCTTCATCTAACATGTAATAGTGCTGTTTACAAGGACGATAAGAGGTGATGGTGATATTTAATATAGAGATGGAGCAAGGCACCAGAAGAGAGCCAGTGAGAGAACACGTTTTGGGTTACTCAGCCCCAGGCCGCCCATGAGGCAGGGTGAGGTAGGTTCCTCAGGCGGCGGAAGTGGGGGGGAAGGCGGCACCCACCTAGCCATGAGTGAGGCGCCGTGCTGGAGGGGGTAGCAGCCAGGAAGGGGGAGCAGCGTCCACAGCAGTGGGGAGGTGGGTCGGACCCCCCTCCCTCACCTGGAGCTCCCTGTCCGTGCTCCACCTACAGCTATTTGTGCAATATTTAATTAGGCAGCGGGGGAAGCAATGATGTGACGAGAACCCAGCGGAGGCAAGCACACAGGACTTCATCTAAAGTCGGCATATTGCCAGAGCCACCAGCGGGACTACGGAGGGGGCCAGCAGAAGGACCTTGCGGGCTACGGTGGGCTGGAGGAGGCCCCAGGTAAGTCCAGTTTCCTTTTTTACGACACCGCTCAGGGTCTCTTTAACTGCCGCGCACTGTGGAGTAATGAGACCACGATACTTCACTGATGTGGCCTCTACTATGTTAATAATGTCCGTTCATTTTACCGCATTGGAAAAGTGACAGTGAATGGATCCTACTTTATAAATAGGATCCGTTCACACTTGTCAATCTGCAACGGATCCGTTGCGGTAAGCGGACCGTGGACTGTGCAGTCCGTGATTTATCTATTATGCATATAGTCACTGGTTGAAACATCTGCCCCGGGCTTCAACTGGACCACAACGAACCATCGGAGCAGACACAACACTGTCCACCCCCGATGGCTGTTCTTGGTCTGGTTTAAGTTGGAACCTAGCCTCAGACAGCAGATTGTGTCATTAATTAATGTAAAGTAAACATGTTAAATAGGAGCCCCTGGTGTGAGGCTTACAATGAGCGAGGGCACACCTCTTATGACAAAATATTCTCACACTGCCTATCATAAAGCAGCTGGGAGTTTGTCAGCACAGGAAAGCTGTTTGTGCATGGAGCAATCTGCCATCTATTCCAGGAATATCTCAGCAGTCAGGTCTCCATTGCCTGGTCTGAATGACTAAACTCTTACAAGGTAATGAGCCTGACACACTACTTCTATTATACTTTTTGTTGGCAGTGCAATATGTGCATCCTTTTTTTAATGGGACACTTGGGAAATATGTAGCGTCTGTTGGTTAGACAGTGTTCAGCACATGCCGTCATCTCTGGTCAGTGAAGTCTCCAGACATATTAACTAATGTTGTAAGTACATCTGGTATGCCACTGGACTGTGAATCAGCAATCTGCTGTGATCGTGCACAGAACTGCAAGCTACTCAGTTCAGCTTGTGTTTGTCTGAACTCTGCTTGAATATAAAGTAGCAGCACTGCCCTGGATGTGCAAGAATGTGTCGCAGAATAACAATATTGCGTTTGTTTTCACACCCAGGTGTTACTTTATGCCAAGCAAGCAGAAGCATGGAGTAAATCGCATTCGAATGGTTATGAGGCATACACATATTTTGTGTAGTGTGAAAGTATACCTGACATATAGCTTATGCTGCAGTGTGGTCGCCATGCTTACTTTCATCTCATGCTGACAGCGAGCTGTACCATGAGTAAATACATGCATGTAAAAAGAGCGCTGCCGTCATCTGGGCACCAGGAATAGCCAGTAGTAGAATATCGGTGAAATTACTGTTATTGTACTATTGGGCAATGTGATAGTAGAAAATCAGTTCATTGATTTAACTATAACTAATCCAAAACATACTGGTTATATGGCTATTCAGGACAATGAGCAACACATAACTACAGTACATTTAGCAGTAAGGTTTTGTCCCTTCACGTGCTCCCTTAGTACTCCCAGCAGTCATTGATCTCCAATGAAGTAGCTACCTCTCTCTGTTATGATTTCTATCTCACATAGAAATTGAACATATGTCTATTTCCAGAACAGTGCAGTGATCTGGAGGAGGGCGTGGGAAACTTCTGGAGGGTACAGAGGCTACACTCTACCGAGGTAAGTATCTGACTTTTTCTTTTTTTAAGTCACAGGTTAGCTTTAACCTCCCTGGCAGTAAGCCCGATCCTACCTCAGGTCGGGCTATGCCACACAGGAGGATTTCTCAGGCCCTGCTGGGCCGATTTGCATAATTGTGTGTGTACTTCCCGATCGCCACCGCTCCGCGCTGATTCGCCGCTATCCACCGCGCCCCCCCCAGACCCCTTGTGCAGCCTGGCCTATCAGCGCCCGCCAGTGCTGAGGGGTGGATCGGGACACCCGATGACATCACGACGTCCATGACGTCGATGACGATCGTCGCCATGTCGACGGGGGAAGACAAACAGGAAATCCTGTTCTGAACGGGATTTCCTGTTTGCACTGATCGCCGGAGGCGATGGGAGGGGGAGGGGGATGCCACTGCGCAGTGGCTATCATGTAGCTAGCGCTAGGCTAGCTACATGATTAAAAAAAACTAAAAAAATAAAGTGCTGCGCTGCCCCCTGGCGGTTTTAATAGCCCGCCAGGGAGGTTAAGGCCTTAAAAGCATTTGTTCTCAGCTTAAAGTGGTCTAACACCCAGCATTTCAACTTTGCTTTAAAAGATTGCTTACAGCTTAGAAACTATTATGCCAGATTTTTTTTTTTTTTTTTTTTTTAGCAGAAATTCACTGAATGGATTAAACATGACATCTTAGTGCTGCATTTAGCTAAAAATCCTCCTCTGTGCTTAGGTTTAGTTACAAATGTATCTATTTACAATGTAATAAACAAACACCTCTCTGAGAGAACAAAGAGGGCTTCCCAGACAGGCTTTTCAGAGGTCTATTTGCATTCCAAACAAAGATACATTTGTAACTAAAGCTAAGCAGGGATGCGGATTCCTAGCTGAATGCAACACTAAAATGTCATGTTTAACCCATTCAGTGATTTTCTGCTTAAAAAAAATCTGGCATAATAGTTTCTAAGCTGTAAGCAATCTTTTAAAGCAAAGTTGTAATGCTGGGTGTTAAACCGCTTTAATTTTATTTCTAACCTTTCTATTCATCCATCGAGGCCTTTTTCCACCAAGCACACGCGGCTCTGTGCTATTGCGCAGGTGTGAGCTGACCTGCATCTGTGTATTGCGGCTGCTCATAGCCACTGACTTTCAGAGGGTATCATGAGAAATACCATAGAGAGATGGTGTTCTGGAGTAGGACTTTGAAAGTCTCTGGGGGATCCAGAGGCTTCCCGCTATCGAGGTGGGTCTCTGATTTTTCTCCATTTTAAACACTTAAAGTGGACCCAAATTAAAAATACAAGATTTCAGAAATAAAATCTATTTTCTAAATTATAATGATAAATAGCAGCCTTTTTTCAGCTGCATGGTGACAAATATAAAATATTTTACATTAATTGGAGGAACCCCTCCCTTCCTTTCAAATTGCCAGGATTTTTCCGGCAAACTGGTGGAGGAGATAAAAAACAAAAATAAAACACAGGCTGCTACTGATGATGTCACAGGGAAGGTGATCTCAGCTTGTGTGAGATTTCACATAGACGATGCCCCTGTGAGAGAGGGTAGCTGATGGCAAACACACCCATGATCTAAAACCTGCTACTAAGCTCAGAAGTAATGGCTGCCACCTGTATAACTCTAGTTATGAAAAGAAAAGGGTGAAAAGCATACACTGAAATGCTCATAGGCTTAAAGGAGTGTTTATTTATCTTTGTATGTGTAAGAATGGTGCAACTAAATATTTTGAATTAAAAAAATGTTTGGTTAGGGTCTGCTTTAAGCCCTCGGTCGTTTTCACTTTATGCATCCGAGCAATGTTCACCTCCCATTCATTAGCCTATAACTTTATCACCACTTATCACAATGAACTGATCTATATCGTTTTTTTTCCGCCACTAATTAGGCTTTCTTTGGGTGGTACATTTTACTAAGAGCTACCTTACTGTAAATGCATTTTAACAGTAAGAATAAGAAAAAAATGGAAAAAATTCATTATTTCTCAGTTTTCGCCATTATAGTTTTAAAATACATGCCTCCATAATTAAAACCCACGTATTGTATTGGCCCATTTGTCCTGGTTATTTCACGTTTAAATTATGTTCCTATCACAATGTATGGCGACAATATTTTATTTGGAAATGAAAGAGCATTTCTTCCGTTTTGCATCCATCACTATTTACAAGGGTGTAAAAAAAAAAAAAAATAGAAATATTTCGTCTTTACATAGATATTTAAAAAGTTTAGACCCTTAGGTTAATATTTATGTTTTTTTTATTGTAATGTTTTTTTCTTAATTATTATTATTAACCACTTTATTACCAGCGATGGGATATCTCCGTCCCTTTTTCCACCCTGTCAACACCAGGGACGGAGATATCTGCACCTCCCGCCGCTCCCACCGCTGTCCGCGCTCCCGCTCGCTCGTGCGCGCGCCCCCGCGCTTGTGCACGCCGCCGCCCGCTCGCCCAGAGATCAATGAACGGGAAAAAACATTCCCTTTCATTGCTCGCTGCCCCCGCAATGATCGGCTGCTTCTATGAGAAGCAACGCGATCATTGTGAAAAAAAAAGTTTCCCAGCCTCATAACACTTCCTGCAAGCATACTTCTTACGCTTGCAGGTCGCATACATAAAAAGTTACTGTGGCCATCTTGTGGCCAAATAGTAAAACTACACCCTAAAGCATTTTTCATATACAAATACATTAGTTTTACACTAAAATTTAACTCATTACCTCCCACACTCCCCAATTTTTTTTTGTAATAAAAAAAAAATTGCAATGAAAAAAAATACATAAATAGTTACCTTAGGGACTGAACTTTTTAAATATTTATGTCAAGAGGGTATAACACTGTTACTTTATAAACTATGGGCTTGTAAAAAAAATGCACTTTTATTTCCAAATAAAATATTGGCGCCAAACATTGTGATAGGGACATAATTTAAATGGTTTTATAACCGGGACAAATGGGCAAATAAATTTCATTGGTATTAATTACAGTAGCATGCATTATTTAAAAATTATAATGGCTGAAAAATGAAAAATAATGAATTTTTCCCACATTTTTTCCTATTTTCCAATTAAAACATATTTAGAATAAAATAATTCTTGGCATAATGTCCCACCTAAAGAAAGCCTAATTGGTGGCGAAAAAACAAGATATAGTTCATTTCATTGTGATAAGTAATGATAAAGTTATAGACGAATGAATGGAAGGAGCGCTGAAAGGTGAAAATTGCTCTGGTGCTCAAGGGGTAAAATCCCTAAGTTGTGAAGTGGTTAAACATTTTATGTGGGTATTTTTGGGAGGGTGGGATGTAAATAGTATTTGTTTTGGGTAAATATATGTGCATTTTTATTTTTTTTTACATTTAGATGTAGTTTTACTTTTTGGTCACAAGATGGCAACCTTGAGTTTGTTTATATGACGTCACTCTAAGCGTACAATGTACGCTTAGAGGGACATAGGAGGCAGAAAAAGTGAAGCTTCCGAGAGAAGCTGTCACTTTTTCTGCGGGGGAGAGGAATCAGTGACCGGGCACCATGGCCCGATTCATTGATTCCTGGGCTAACGATCCGCGACTGGGAACACGCGTGCACGCGCGCGATCGGCCACGAGAGCGCACAGGAGTACACATGGCCTCCTTGACGTAGTTCTACGTCAAGGAGGACAAAGTGGTTAAGCTGACATGATGATTTTATTTATTAAAAGAAATGTTAAGTTAAAAATGAAAAAAAAACTGTTTTACTTACGCAGGCCTTCTTGAAGCCCCTAGAGTCATCCAGTGCCCGCCCCGTCCGTCTGTGGCAAAGCTGGCCGGCCACGCACCTCCTTGCCATGTCCCGGTTGCTGGCAGTGTTCTGTGCATGCGAAGTATGTAAAAATCACTACTGGGCAAGTGCAGAGCACTCCCGGGAACGAGAGTGTGATCAGGTTGCACAATAGCCACAGAATGGCCAGAATTGTGGGGGTCGTGGAAGGAGGCACAGGATGACTCCAGGGGGCTGCAAGAAGCACAAAAAAAACTGCTTTTTTTTTTTTTTTAAAGTATTCCTTTAAAGGAAACCAGAAACCAAATTAAGAGATACGCAGAGAGCGCACTTCCTCTTTCGCAGACTGGCAGCGACTGGCAGAATTAAATGGGACCCAATATTGGCGATGCAGGCAGCAGAGGACGGCAGCGTGGGAGCAAGCCGTGTGCATAGGGCTGGAGGAAGCACCAGGTATGCATAAAGCTTTTTTTTTTTATTTGGTCTCTGGTACACCTTAAAGATAACATTTATCCAAACCTACCAAGTGTGACAAACTTGCAAAAGTGAAAAAATCAGGAAGGGAACAAGTACTTTTTAACAGCACGCGCACACACACGCACTTACGCACGCATACACGCACATACACACACACATGCAGGGGCTCTCCAAGATTTGAAAAACTTCGGAACAGTTCCTCAGGATCTTCAGAGGCCAAAAAAGGCTGCTCTAGTGGGTGCACAAGAGCCAGCACACGCATCATTTATCACACCATATACACCTGTCAGGCTCTCAGCACGCAATGTTCTGCCATTGAACACACAGCAGGAGCTGCATACTGTATGTTAGTCTTGAGCAGACATTGTGTACTGGCAGTGACTCACTGAATTCATAGATGACTGTGGTGACTCATATGTATAATAGGCTAGTTTGCAATGAACATAGATAGCTGAGTGCATCTTTTATTGCCAATGTGTATGCGGATAAAAATCCTTCTCAAGTATGGATAATATACACTAATACAATGGAGACAAATATGAAATATTTACCTGGGCATAAGAAGAGCAGCCAGGTAAGCTACATATAAAGTCATAGACATCCTGAGAAGTCAATTTATGAATATCTTGAATAGCTGGAATATCTTCTCTGTTCAGGAACAGACTGTGTGTACCTTTAAATATATAAAATGATGATCATGCATAGAGATAAATATATATCTCCAAGTATAATTATTGCTGTATACAATGTATCTTATTGGGAAAGATTTCTGTATGGTATAATCAGTCATAGCAACAGTCCAGAGCCGTCATCATTTTCAGGATCCATAATGCTAGGTACACAATACAATTTTCTGGCAGATTTACCTGCCAGATCGATTATTTCCAACATGTCTGATCTGAATTCCCATCGATTTTCCAATTGATTTCCATAGATGTGAACGGAAATTGATTGGAAAATCGATCAGAAAATCCATCATGAATTCAGATTGGACATGTGGGAAATAATCAGTCTGGCAGGTAAATCTGCCAGAAAATTGTATGGTGTGTACCTAGGAATGCTCTATAATAGGGGGAGGGGAAGAGAGGCATGGACAGTACCACTCTCTGCGAGCTTCCTTAGAAGTTCCAAACAGGACAGAAGGAGTATAGCCAGGGCCGGATTTGTACTTTCCAGCGCCTTATGCCGGCTGTCACCAACCGCCCCCCCCCCCCCCATTCTGTCCAACTCTGACTAGTTTGAACGGGCCCCCCTCTGTTTTGCTGCTTTGCCCCATTCAACAAAGAAGCAGTGCATGCTCTGTCCACTCCATGTAATTTTGCGCTCCTGTCTGCATGCACAGCAGGCGATAGTGTTCTGGGCTTGCATACTTCAGAAATGATGCTCATGTATGAGCACTCAGCAGCACTTGTCAAGTACACATACCCATAACACTCCCTGGGCTCCTGTGCACATGCATATAGGAGTGCAAAATCACAAGGAGCCCCAGTGGACAGCGCTGCTTCTTTGTCCTCTGTGCTACTGGCTGCCGTCAGAGCCACAAATAGGGGACAGTGTAGCACAATGCAGAGAAGCCCATCCAAAACAGAGAACAGGTAAGTAGAAGGATCCGACATTACACACACTGGCATAGATGAAGTGTAATGCTAGGTACACATGATGCAATTTTCTGACAGATTTACTGTCAGGTCAATTATTTCCATCATGTCTGATCTAATTTCAATTTTTCAATCAATTTGCTGTTCTCTTCTATGAAAAATCATTCAGAAAATTGATTGGAAAGCAGATCGGACATGTTGGAAATAGTCGATGTGTCAGAAAATTGCATCGTGTGTACCCAGCATAAGTTCAGGTGTACTTTACACAGCGACAATTTAGCACTTAAGACAGATCTTAAAATCAGTCAGCAGGATGTTTTGTAACAGAATAACACTTTTTATTGGCTAACCAAAAGAAAAACAGTGAGAGTCGTCTTCAGACTTTGTTGCTGTATACAAGATGTTAGGGCACACAGCTATATATACAGTCAGCAGGAGATGCATTGATTGTTTTGTAAATATAAATAAATGTAACACAGTTGTCATTCTGTTTCAAAACATCCTGATTTCACGGATGGTCAACACAGTACTTTGCTGGCAAAAAAAGCCAGGAAAGAGTTAAACTGTAGCACAAAGAATGTTGTTGTCATTCTCTAGGAGGAAAAAAAAAGCCATAAATTTAACAGATCTGAGGTCTTTAACAGCACTGACCTATGGTACTAGTAATAAACTAACATCAGTCAGGGAGGGGAAGAGCCGCTAATTCCTGCCCGTGAATGCGTGCTGCATGAAAAAGACTAATCGGAACTCAAGAGTTCTGCTACTTGAGCCCATATATTTTTCTTCTCACAGCAGATTGTTTGTCCCCTCTCATCATACAGGTGACAGCAGATGCTGACTGCCATAACACACACTTTGCAAGTAAGAGAGATGCAGGGATCTCTGGAATTCAGGCAGACCAGAGCAAAGCAGGAGAGGTGATTTACTTTGACATGTGACCTCTTATCTCTCCAAGTCCTGCGCCCTGCTGATTTTTATCGCCCTAGGCCATGGCCTCTGTGACCTTCCCAGAAATCCGGCCCTGAGTATAGCAACAGCAATCCACTACTAGGTGACTGGCTCACTACTAGAGGGGAGGTGCCCAACATCAGTGGACACCTTTACACAGATTCCTGACCAAAACTGTCAGGAATTATTCTTTCCATAATCTAAAGTGTAATCATAACAGAAGCCCTAGTTCACATAATGTTTGTTGTATAATAATATTAGGAAGTGCAAAGCTAATGGTTACTGTAGTGCTATGGACATTAGACAAGATTTCAGCTGAATTCTTGCCTGATATCCAACAGCTCAAAATAACAGACCAGGAAAATGGATGAGCAAACATTTCTCAAAGATGATAAAATACAATATGGCCCTTATTCAATTCACTTTTGCTCATACGTTTTCTCCTAGGCGACATTTTTACACCTTTTAACCTACTTTTTGTTACTGCAGATTACTGAGAACTTATTTTAAACAGAAAATGAAAAAAAGTATCTCCAAAGAGAAAGCTTCGGAGAAAAAGTCATTTGAATAAGGCCTTAAAGAGACTCTGAAGTCTAAAAAAAAAACATGTTTTTACTTAAGTAACTTGATAAGCACTAATGCCCTACCTAAAATGCTGCATCCCCGCGGCTGAAATCCCTATTAATCCCCCGAAATCCCTGGGGGGAGATTTGCGCAGCGCTTCCTGTAGAGGCAGAGCTTTAGCCAGTAGCTCTACTCCCGTCAATCGGCACTGATCGCCGCCTCCTCCCTCCCCTCTCAGTCTTCTTTCCAGTGGCGTAGCTAAGGAGCTGTGGGCCCCGATGCAAGTTTTACATTGGGGCCCCCCAAGCACTCTATACATAACAATTGATACGGCGCACCAAAACCTGCCAATGGCAACTACAGTGTCAGAGGTGCAAGAAGGGGATGGGGAGCAGTTTGTTAATGATTACCACTATTCAAAGCATCTATAGAAGTGCTTATTATGAGCACAGGACCAATAGAGAGCTAATACTGCAGTTGAGGGAGGGCCCTTTGGGGCCCCTCTGGCCCAAGGGCCCCGATGCGGTCGCTACCTCTGCAACCCCTATTGCTACGCCCCTGCTTCTTTCACTAAGAGGGGCGGGGGAGAGGCAGCGATTAGCGCTGATTGACGAGAATAGAGACAGAGCTACAGCCCAAAGCTCTGCCTCCCCCAGCATCAAAATTCACAACCAAAGAAGTTGTGGATTTTTGCACTGGGATTTGGGGGTTTAATAGCGATTTCAGCCACTGGGATGCAGCGTTTTAGGTAGGCCTAGGTGTTTATCAAGTCAGTTAAGTAAAAACGTGCTTTTTTTGAGACTTTTTTATTATTATTTTATTATTATTAAGTATTTATATAGCGCTGACATATTACGCAGCGCTGTACAGTGTATATATATCTTGTCACTAACTGTCCCTCAAAGGAGCTCACAATCTAATCCCTACCATTGCCATATGTGTATATTATGTAGTGTAAGTACTGTAGTGTAGGGCCAATTTTTAGGGGGAGCCAATTAACTTATCCGTATGTTTTTGGAATGTGGGAGGAAACCGGAGTGCCCGGAGGAAACCCACGCAGACACGGAGAGAACATACAAACTCTTTGCAGATAGTGCCCTGGCTGGGATTCGAACCAGGGACCCAGCGCTGCAAGGCGAGAGAGCTAACCACTACACCACCGTGCTGCTTCAGAGTCTCTTTAAGCTGTGGTGCAAAAATGGCAAAAAAAGCAAAAAAGGGGGATTGTTCCTATTGATGTCTTCTTAAAGGAATTGTCAGGCAAAAAAAAAATGATTTTCACTTACCTGGGGCTTCTACTAGCCCCATGCAGCCATCCTGTGCCCTCGTAGTCACTCACTGCTGCTCTAGTCCCCCGCCGCCAGCTAGTTTCGTATTTGCCGACCTCGAGGTCAGCGGGCCACATTGCATACATTTTTACGCATTCCCGCTGGTGCAGGAACATTAACACATACATTTTTTAGCGTTAGCGGTGCAATGCGAACATTTTTTGGCGTTAGCGGTGCAGTCGGCAAAAACAAAACTACACCCTCAGCATGGTGTCCTCCCTTCCAGCCAGGTAATTTCTCCTGCCCCTCCCTCCCCTCCGCCTGCTTGGATCAAATTACTTTACTCTATTCACCGTGTGTAGAGAGAGGAGAGACAGGAGAATTGCTGCAGCCTGTCTTCTCATGTCTGCTTGCTATAATTCTTATTTCAGATGTCTGTCTGTCTGCCTAGATTAGATCACATGGACATGAGGGGGTGGAGTTATGACATCAATCCCCCAGCATCCTTTGCACCTATGGTTCGGAAAGAAAAAAAAATCACCCAGGACCGATTTCATACCGGGGACGGGGATTTCAAGACCATAAGTGGAATACAGAACCTAGAAACGAGAAAATCACCCTTTATTGTGTGTGATTTTATATACAGTATATCTTGGCAACTTATTAGGTATAAAGCAAACTGTAATTTATAATTTAGGTACTCTTGAATCAGGTTAGATTTATTCATCTGCTAGCAGTCTTCACCTCATAAGAGAGGTTGTGTTACAATGAGTTTTACATTGCAGTTCAGTCTGCTTAATAAGTGTCCTGCCCTTTACTCCTATACTGCTTTATGGTCCAAAGTATGTTTATGGCACCACAAATACACCTAGTATGTGATAATGCAACTGATGCATCCAACATTTTTTTTAAATCTTCTAAAAATAAGATAAAATACAATAACCATGACAATGACAATAAAATAAGAAGTACATACCTGGAATGAGCGATGGATTCACAGATACAGGAAAGCCATATGGACTTGTTGGCATGGTTACAGGAGGCTGGTAAATAAATCTGTCCTCAAATGCTGTCCCAGAATTAGTAACCTCCTTGTCAATACAATTTGCCCCTCTGTTTGTTTCCAGAGGAAGAGGTCTGCTTGTCTTCTCATGGTTGTCTGACATTTCTGTAATATTCTTATCCATTGCAGAATCAGTGTGTGGTTTTCCCTGTTCAGATTTATTGAATGTTTCTGTGTCCTCCTCTTTTTTCTCCTCCTTGTCTTCTTCACCAGTAATTGGGGAGGAACTGGGCTTATTTTCTGATGGGTTTTTGGATACACTGATGGAGCTCTCTGGAACTTTTTGATTGCTGGTTCTTCTGCCTGGTCTCCGTGCTCTCTCTCTTTGCAGGCTGCTTATGGGGGCATAGGGGCTGCCGGCCTTTAGGAGTGCACCACCATGAAGAATTTCCAAGGCATTACGATGGACAAACAAATCAGAGGGCAACTGACCTTCGGGACACAGCTGCCTGCCTCTGAAAGCTACTGAATGGGGTGGCATTCCATGGTAAAGGAATGGTGAATCCAAATCAGGAAAGCCTTTTCTATGGGTCTTGTCCACCTCTCTCTGGTGATACATTGCATTCATTTCCATATCTATCCTGATGAAGAAAGTAGGGATGGTCAGTAAGATGAAATTCTGAGTTGATGAAAATGTATATGTTAGTTGTATGCAAATTTAACTTAACTTAAGTTTCTATTAGGGCTGGTTCTCACTTGTCGGTTGCCAACAATCAGTGCAGTGTTAACCTATGGGGGTGTTCTAAAAAAAAGCACTGTAATTTGGTTAAAATTGTGAATGTGCTCCATGTAGCATTTTTTTAAACGTTCAGCTTTATTGAATGTGCAATTCCTTCAAAAATCGCTCTGAAAATCATATTACTAAATCGCAATAGCTAAGCATCTAGCAACTGCTATTGTATTCTGCGGTGTGAACCAGGCCTGCGAGCCCACACTATAATTACTGTAGTCATCTTCTTTGGTCGTCATTTTCTTATTGGCATCACTATGTACAATGCAGGTCAATAGCTTATATGCACTAAGCAAATTGTTGTTGTCTTGCAATTTATTCAGGGTCCTTGACTTTGGAGTGCGACAATAAAAATGCAACAGCTATATTTCTGCTGCCTTTGGCACTGTTGCTTCCCTGCACATCAAGTATCTTTAACGTGGTATTGTCACCATAAAAATCAAATTTCAACAGCAACTGGTCTGAGTGTATTAAGTGATAAAGATGCTAATCCTGCATTCAAAACTTGCAAAACTTTTTCTGCTGTTATGGTTTGGAATTATCACATACTTTATGAGCACTGGCCCTAGTGCCAAACAGTGCCAAAGAGTTGAATGCTGGGAGTTTTTTTTATCTATAATATATCCCTCTTCTTCCATTTATTTCCCTGCCTAGCTTTCTTATCTGAAACACCCTCTGATTACTTGTGTTTACAAGCAAGGCTGAGGTGACTCAGCGATTGGAGGATAAGACTGTATAGTTCCTAGTATACACCTCAGTGGCAGTGTCTGAAGACTCTGGGAGGAGGGCAGCTAATGCATACACAATGAGCAAGAGAAGGGAGGGGGGGGGGGAAACAAGAGTCAGGGAGGATATGATGTCAGCATTAGCTTGGCAAGATGGCCACTGCCTAGAATAGGATTTTCTACTTTTCCTTTATAAAATTCACAGAAATCAGTACGTGGATAGCACAATACATCTGTTATGTAAGTAGAAGTAGTACTTATCTACTTATATTTGTGTTTTTTATTTCTAGGTTAGCATGGGTGTCACTTGTTCTTTAACTACCGTATATCATTATGCACATTGGTTTAACAATTTTATAAAGGAGTTGAAGAGAAATGGTGCAAATCTCAGTCCCTCAGACAAATGTCCCTTGGTCCTTCACTTACAAAACTGTCATGCAGTAATAATCAAGAAAATTCATCCTTCCTAACACAGGATTAAAGATTTGGTCAACAAACCAGCCCAACTATCTTCACATATGAAAACTCTGTGGCCCATATGCAATTAACTTTTTCTCCTGAATTTTCTCCTAAGTGTTATTTTCACACCTTGTCGATAAAATGCCTTTTAACTCACCAGCAAGATAATACCACCATTCCCAACATGCAAAGTTTAAAGTCAAGGATAACTGGTAAAGAAAGCTAATCTCTAATAAAATGTATCACTGACTACCAGTACTTATTAACCAATGAACAGTGCCATACACAGTGCAAGAAATCTGCATTAAGAGCTGTACACTTAAAACAACGATTTTCGTGGATTGGATACATCTCACGTGCTGGTGAGATGTATGCCTGCTGAAGCCATTTTATGTTGATAAGCCTATCATTAGATGCTATGACTATTTTGGGGAAGATTTCCACTAATTCTTTCCAATTCTCTTGTGTGAAGGAGGGGTCAGCCTTTTGCTATTTTTCCCTGATGTTTTGTATTTTTCGATCATTGCCTGGGGCATGAGGAAGGTGTGTAGGGTGGTGATTTGTTTAGATTTTTCCTGACTTAAAAGTAGTCTTTCTAAGTTTGAAGGTGTCAGCACAACATTAGCCATTCCTAATTGTGTCTTAATAGCATGTTTCAGTTGAAAATATCTGAATAGAGCATGTCTAGGTAAATTAAATTCAGATCTTAGAGTGTTAAAATCCTTAAAAGAGCCTCCTGTGAAAAGCTGTGAAATGTATTTGATATCATGGGCGTGCCAAAAGGTTATATCTGGAATGCATTGTAGTTCTGAGAGGTTACTATTACCTCGAATTTTGTGATACATATCGGGTGGGTTCTCCAAGGAGTTTACGAGTTTTTAAAATATATTTTAATAGTGGTCTGAATTAGGTTAGTACCTTCAGGGTCATTTGACACCCTGTACCTGTATATAGCCCCACATAGAGATTCATAGGAGCCTGCAATATCTGCCTCTGCCGCCAGACTGGAGTCCCACCTATCCCCTCCTAGCCAACTTTGTATGGGTATTAGTTGTGACGCTAAATAGTATTTGAAAAAATGTGGAACCGCCAGGCCTCCATAATTTGTAAAGAGTTGCAGAGTAGAGAGTGCAATACGGGGTGTTGAACCTAACCAGATAAATGAAATTTTTATATAATCTTTATTTTTTATTTTGAGTCGAAAAAATATACAATCAATAATATAAAACAGTACAGCCACCAAAACATGCCAGTACAGATATAACTCAATGGCAACACCACAATACTGGGTGTATTGTCAGTAGCTAAAATCTTGGTGGTCCTGAAAATATTCCAGACCCAAATGTAATTAAGAGCTAACATAACACACACACACCAATCGCAAAACAAAACAAATCAAAACAAAACAAAAAAAAAAAATAAAACACAGCCCAATTGGATTATTCAACCAAATGCACAGCCTTCAGATGTACAGCCAACAGATCCTACTACATGTTATCCTCCACCAGCTTCCCACGGTCTCCAATCAAAGTCGTTACCCCGAGCCTCTCCCTGAACTCCAACCAAGTTACCCATTGACTATAAAACTTCCCCATCTTATTTTGTGCCGACATTACTAATTCCTCCATCCTCATTGTGTCATTTAGGGCTTCAGCCAGGTCTACTGTCCCCAGTTGGGCGTCAACTTTCCAATTTTTGGCTATCAGATATCTGACTGAGGACATCAAAGGGCCAAGTATAGACCCCTTTGAGTTTTTTATTGGACCTGGAAACATTGAGAGTAACGCAATCTCTGGGGAGTGGGCTATATGACATGAGTTCATTTCCTCCAACCACTCGAAAGCTAGTCTTCATAGGTGAGAAATGCTATCGCACCCCCACCACATATGTAAATAATCCCATACCTCTTTCCCACATCTCCAGCATATGTCCGAGCCCCCCTCTTGCCATTTTGAAATCTGAGCTGGGGTACGAAACCATCGGATCAGGAGCCTATAATTCCTTTCCTGCACTTTACTTGACCTTGATGCTCCATGCGTCAGTGCCAGTGCCTTTTTCCAGTCACTGGAAGTCTGCTTCCCATTGTGAGCAGATATGATTAAACTGACTGGGAGAAACATCCAACAGTATTTTATAAATTTTTGAGATGGCATGTTCTGGTCGATGTTCACTGAGACATAGGCTCTCAAAGGCTGTACAATTCCTCATTAACTGAGATGAGAGTGAAAGAGATTTAACATAACTACATAATTGATGATATTGTAACCATTGTGAGATGTTGGGGCTGCTACTGCCTGCAGATAGCAGATCCCCGATGGGGGGAGGGGACCCATTAACCAAAAAAGTTCCCATCATTGGCCAGTCAGCTCTAACTGCAACTGCAAAGCTCAAATTATCAAAAATGGAAGTGAGAGGACTCGGAATAGATGAATACCGTAAATGAGACCCCCCTCCTGACAACAATGCATCCCAAATTGTCATTACATTCCACACCAGCAAGGGGATATCAACTAAAGACTTTCTAAGACACACAAGGATCCAGGGTAAAGCCCTGACATCCAAATCTATTATCTGGGATTCCAGTTAAACCCATTGCTTCGTTTCATGACTGTGAAACCAGTCTATTATATGGGACAGTGCTATTGCTCTATGGTACAATTCCAAGTCGGGTAGGCCCAACCCCTCCCCCCCCCCCCATTTTACTCTTTGACAGCAAAGCATACCGGAGGCGTGGGACTTTCTTATGACCCCATATGTATCTAATGAACATTGATCTAATTGATTTAAAGGCATCTTTAGGAATATCTAAGGGGACTGCCTGCATTACGTGTAGAAACCTAGGGAGAATGTCCATTTTAAGTACATTAATACGTCCCATCCAAGAGGGCTTGCCATACGTCGGGGAAGCAAGGTCTCTCGAGACCTGATGTAACAATGGAGTATAGTTTAACTCATAAAGATTAGAGAGACATGAGGGGATCTGGATTCCTAGATATTTAATATGATGCTCTTTCCACTTAAAAGAAAAAAAAGTTTTCAATTCAAGCAACATCTTTTGTGATAGATTGATATTTAAGACTTCGGATTTAGAAGTATTTATTTTAAAATTGCTAAGATCTCCAAAGATTCGGATTTCAGAGAGTACATTTGGTAGCGAGATCTTTGGCGAAGTGATGAAAAGGAGCACGTCATCCGCGTATAAGGATATCTTATGGTGACCAGTCCAGGTTCGGAGCCCCATTATAGAAGAGTTTTGTCTAATAGCATTAGCAAGATGTTCTATAGTTAATATATAGAGTAATGGAGATAGGGGACACCCCTGCCTGGTACCATTGTGGATGCTGAAGGCGTCCGACAGTATGCCATTCACTCTTACTCTTGCTGTCGGTAGAGTGTATAGGGACATGATCCTCCCAATCATACCAGACCCCAGACCGGCATGACAGAGGACCAGCTCCAAAAACGCCCAATTGACCCTGTCAAACGCCTTCTCTGCATCAATGGAAACCAGGCAGCTGGGCGTCCCTGTGCGCTGAACCAGCTCAATCAGTGTAATAACCCTAAGCACATTGTCTCTCAGTTCTCTATCAGGGACGAATCCGGACTGGTCACCATGTATCAGATGAGGTATTAGAGGTCATAGCCTATTGGCTATCAGCCTGGCAAACAACTTAATGTCCAGGTTGATCAGTGAAATAGGTCTATAACCCGAGCAGTCCATTTGATCTTTACCAGGCTTAGGTAGGACCACTATATGTGTCAGTAAGGCCTGAAGGGGAAAAGTGCTAGAAGCCGAGATAGAATTGAAAGCCTTTAATAACATCGGAACCAGCTCTTTCTGGAAAACTTTATAGAAAGGGGCAGTGTAGCCATCTGGCCCTGGGCTTTTTCCATTTTTTAAAGCCTGAATAGCTGCTATCAATTCCCTCTCTGAGAAATCCCCCTCTAGTGCCCCCGATTCTTCCTTCGGAATCTTTTACTCCCCCCAGATATTCATTAATTTTTTCTTTCAACTCACCAATTGAAAGACTATGATATTTACCTTGAATATTATATAGTGAGCTATAGTATTCTTTAAAAGTATCCGCTATGTCTTTTGATTTATATAACAGGCCCTTTGAGTGGGAGTTTATCTTTGGAATATAGGACATCGTTGATCTGGGGTGGATAAATCTCGCTAAAGCATGACCACTTTTGTTTCCCAACTCGTATAACCGAGACTTGAGTTTCTCTCTATAAAAGAGAGTTTTGGCGTCTAGAATTTTTATCAAATCTTGTCTAACTCTAGATAATTTAATGGCTGTTCCAGGATCCCTGTGTGTCTTATGCAAAGTCTCCAAGTCATGAATCTCTGATAACAATGTGGACACCTGATGGGCACGCTCTTTCTTAATGCATGCTCCGTGTGAGATAAGAATCCCGCGCAAAATACACTTCAAAGTTTCCCATCTGATCTGAGGGGAAGAAGGATCCCCGACATGTGTTATATGAAAATCAGCAATTGCGCGTAGCAGTTCTTTTTTACATAAAGGGTCCTCCAAAAGACCACTGTTCAAGCGCCATACAAATTCAGACTTAGGATTATCTCCGAGCACAAATGAACCAATCACAGATAAATTAAATTAACATCAAGTATATGCGTTTGAATATGGAGCGAAGAATCCAGTCCGGGGACATCTGCATGACATACAGGTGTTTGGGGGCAATTACCATTTTTATAATGCATACTCTACTGCAAACATTGAGAGGGAGAGCGATCCATTTTTTTTGTTTTGCTTCCACTGCTTCAATAGTTGGGATCACATTACTATTTATGAAGGAAGTCGCCGAGGGGGTAATTTTTATTCCCAAGTATTTAAAATGATCAACAATTTGTAACTTTGATTTTTTAGGTATAAGTTGCTTATCAAAAGAGTCTAGCTATTTTATGAAAAAAGTCATATATTTCCAATACCTTTGTTAACCCTCCTGGCGGTTTGCAAAAAAATCGCCAGGGGGCAGCAAATCTTTTTTTTTTTTTTTTTTTTTTCATGTAGCGAGACAAAGTCTCGCTACATGATAGCCGCTGCTCAGCGGCATCCCCCCAGCCCCTCCGATCGCTGCCGGCGATCGGAGATCCGGAGATCCCGTTCAAAGAACGGGATCTCCCGGAGGGCTTCCCCCGTCGCCATGGCGACGGGGTGGGATGACGTCACCGACGTCATCGACGTCGTGACGTCAAAGGGGATTCCGATCCACCCCATAGAGCTGCCTGGCACTGATTGGCCAGGCAGCGCACGGGGTCTGGGGGGGGGGGCGGCTGCGGCGCAACGGATAGCGGCGGATCGGCGGGTAGCGGCGGCGATCGGGCACTGCACGCAGCTAGCAAAGTGCTAGCTGCGTGCAGCAAAAAAAAAATTATGCAAATCGGCCCAGCGGGGCCTGAGCGGTGCCTTCCGGCGGCTTACCCCGAGCTCAGCTCGGGCTTACCGCCAGGAAGGTTAATGAGGGACCCGGAGGAAAATCAACATGTCAATGATATGCGTTCTTCAATGCAATTAATTTTGACTCCTTGTATGTTAGGGTCGAGACGGATAGCTTTCGCAAGTGGCTCAATTACAAGAGCAAATAAAAGGGGAGAGAGGGAGCACACTTGTCTAGTTCCTCTTGCGATTGTAAAGGTAGGTGAGATAAGGGAATTGATTCTGAGTTTAGCTTTGGGATTGTCATATAAGATTTGGAACCAGCGTTGGAAGGATTCTCCAAAACCAAAGTGCTTTAAAACTGCTGCCACATATGGCCATTCAATTGAATCAAATGCCTTATTCGCAGCAAGTTAAAGTATAACTCTCATTCCAGCATTTTTATGTGGGTATTGTAAATTTGAGTATAATCTTCTGACATTGAGCCTAGTAGAACATTGAGGTATAAAACCTTTCTGATCAGGGTGCACTATAGAGGCGATGTGCTTGTTAAGCCAGGAAGCGAGGATTTTGGTAAGTATTTTGGCATCCGTATTGATTAGAGATATTGGACGATTGGAATCGCAAGAGGAGGGGTCTTTATTAGGCTTTAGGATAAGAGTTATGAGTGCTTCATACATGGATTCAGGGAGTAATTTAGTTTCAAAGATATGATTAAATAAGGTAGGTGACTAGATGAGGGACAATTAGTGTTTTATTTTTAATGTACCACTCAATGGGTATACCATAGGGGCCCAGGGCTTTATTACGCTTAAATGTAGTTATCGCGGTTATTATTTCATGTGCGGTTATTGGTTATTGCTAAATGCAGCAATTAGCTCAGTTTTAAATCACACAGGTTACTTGAAGCAGCTGCGTCTCAAGGGGAGGGAGCGGGAAGCGTCCTACTCTGATTGTTTACTGCAGAAGGGGCGACACCTGGGCAGAAGGCAAGCTATTTTTTTTTGCTACTGGGAGTGGGTGGGGAAAGAGCTACCATGGGTGAAGGGGCAGAGCTACCAAAGGTGAGGAGGCAGAGCTACAGCTAACAAAGGGGCGGAGCTATGGGTGGCCCAATTTGCAGAGTGCTCATTCAAACTGATGACTCACTAGTTTAAGGAAGTCGTAAAAGAAAGAGGGCAAGATCTGCCTGAGAGAACACAGATAGAACATCGGCTGCCAATGAAGAGGTGAGCTTACCAATGTCGTGTGCACTTATCCTACTTCCCCGTGCATGTTGTGTTATTAGTTACTGAACCTGCTCCCCTCTGTACACCTATCATCCTGCTTCCTTCTGCAAATTGCCTGCCAGCTCTAAGCTGGGTGTTTACCATAACGTGCTGCTTCTACACCGTGGGCAGCACGGTGGCGCAGTGGTTAGCACTCTGCAGCGCTGGGTCCCTGGTTTGAATCCCAGCCAGGGCAACATCTGCAAGGAGTTTGTATGTTCTCCCCGTGTCTGCGTGGGTTTCCTCCGGGCACTCCAGTTTTCTTCCCACATCCCAAAAACATACAGGTTAAGGTACATACATACGTCAGATTTTCGCAAACGACCCGTCATTTGGACGTTCAAACTAGTGTTGGGGCGAACAGTGTTCGCCACTGTTCGGGTTCTGCAGAACATCACCCTGTTCGGGTGATGTTCGAGTTCGGCCGAACACCTGATGGTGTTCGGCCTTTTAAGTTCGGGTTCGCCCCGAACTACTAAATGGCCGCGAACAGGGCCCCTGTTCGGCCGAATACTGCCCCCCTATGGGGTCGCAGGCATAAGGGGGGAGCATGCCCCAATCGCGGGGGGGGGGGGGTCGGAAATTCCCCCCAACCCCTCCGCTAGCGCTCCCCCCTCTGCCCGCTACCCCATACAAAAGTTTAATGAAGTAAAACAGTACCGGTCTGGTGGTAGTGGGTGGCTGGCAGTGGGCGGCACTGTTTAGTGAGTGACTGAGGAGCAGGAGTCCGGAGAGTGACGCGTTGAGGGAGGCCGGGCAGCGGGCGGTTCAGCAGTAGTACCGTACTACTGCTGAACCGCCCGCTGCCCGGCCTCCCTCAACGCGTCACTCTCCGGACTCCTCCTCCTCAGTCACTCACTAAACAGTGCCGCCCACTGCCAGCCACCCACTACCACCAGACCGGTACTGTTTTACTTCATTAAACTTTTGTATGGGGAAGCGGGCAGAGGGGGGAGCGCTAGCGGAGGGGGTGGGGGGAATTTCCGACCCCCCCGCGATCGGGGCATGCTCCCCCCTTATGCCTGCGACCCCATAGGGCCCCCAAAAGCGGGATGTTCGGGGAGTTTGGGGTTCGGCCCGAACATGCCGAACATCGCGGCCATGTTCGGCGAACTTTCCCGAACCCGAACATCCAGGTGTTCGCCCAACAATAGTTCAAACAACCGGTCGTTTGGACGTCAAATCGGGTATGTGTACAGTCTGTACACACGCCCAATCGTCTGTGTAAATCCGATGTGTGTATGTACTTTAAGTTAATTGGCTTCCACCTAAATTGGTCCTAGACTATGATACATGCACTACATGCACTACACCAGTGTTTCTCAACATTTTATTGGTATGTACCCCTTTTAAAACCCTGTACTCACCAAGTACCCCCTAGCATAGTAAACATTATCACAAGTACCCCTTGACAAATATATATTTAATCATAGTACATGATAATTGGTTCTAAACAATTTCCAAGCATTTGCTATTGCTTTTAATTAGCTAAAATACTCATTCGGTGGTGTTTAAATAAGATTTATCATTTTCTAAAACACTAAATTTGTTATTCTTGGTTAAGTATATCAAGCCCGAGTACCCCCTGGAACCATCAGAAGTACCCCCTGGGGTACGTGTACCGCATGTTGAGAACCTAGGCACTACACGACACATACATAGACAGAAGACTATGGTAGGGACTAGATTGTAAGCCCCTCTGAGGGACAGTTAGTTACAAGACAATATATTCTGTACATCGCTGCATAATATGTCAGCGCTATATAAATAAATAAATAAAGTAGATGAGAAAGACTGGTAAGTTGTATGTTCCTGGAAAATTGTTATATTTTGCTGGCCACTTTATCAGGTATGCCTTGCTAGTACAGTTTTGAGTTTGACACCTTATTGCATTTGGAACTGCTTTAATTCTACATGGCATTCACCAGAGATTTTAATCAATATTGCAATTTTTGCAGATTTATTGCCTACATATCCATGATGCGAATCCACCACATCATTTTTTTTATTTATTCTTGAGGGGTTGGGAGGAACACTGCCGTATTATGTGTGTGGGTTTTGTGTATTTTTTGGGAAGAGGGGAACATTGATTGATTACACTCTGCCCACATCCTGTCATGGCCATGCCCCACACTCCTTTTCCAAATTTTTGCTGCAACGCACTTAGGCCTCGTTCACATTATACGCGCTTCCGTGCGCATTTGGAAGTGTATATGATGTGGTGAAACGCAAGAAAGGCAGAAGGGCATAGACAGCCCTTCTGCTGTTCACATCTACTGCATTGCGCAGCAGTACGATGTGCTATGATATGCTTGCGTACTGCTGCCTGCATTTTGCCCGCAAGCTGATCCCATCTCTGTCAATGGATGGGATCAGCAGCGCAGCGGGTAGCGGCGCAGATGGCGTGCGATCGTACGCGTTGCATTCCGATTGCACGGCCATCTGAATTGAAGTGATGTAAACAAGGCTTTAGCGCACCAACCCCTCACCCCCCCCTTCCCTTTTAAAAAATGTTTTTACAGATAAAAACCTATCACATTGATCATATACTCTTATTGTTTCTTGTCAGACATGTATGATTTCTTTGACTGAACTTCTAGACCCTAAGTTTTCGATTAATGCTGATATTTAATCCTGTTCATAGAAAATATCTTGATTTTAGCTGATTGATAGCACCCCATTACAGATACTCACCTCCTGAAAATAAATGATTCTCAAACTTCTGTCTATATAGATAGCTACCAGTGTCGGCGGAACTACTAGGCTCCAATAGGACTTCTGCCTTTTTAGGCGTACGTTAAAAAAGGGCGCCGGGAAAAAAAGGGCGCAGGGTTTTAAAAGATAATCATGAATAACGTTTAAAAAAAATTTGTGTTATATTTCGTTTAAAAATAATGTTTTATAAAGTTATAAATCATTAAATAATGTGTATAAAATCGGCAATTTTAAAAACGTTAATCTTCCCTGTTTAAGAATTGAAATTTATAATAACGTTTTATAAAACATTAATAAGAATTTTACTAAAGCTATACCTAACCCTACTCTCACACAGAACCCTCCCTGTACCTATCCCTAACCCCTAGACCCCCCTGTTGGTGCCTAACCCTAAGACCCCCCTGTTGGTGCCTAAACCTAAGACCCCCCTGTTGGTGCCTAACCCTAAGACCCCCCTGGTGGTGCCTAACCCTAAGACCCCCCTGGTGGTGCCTAAACCTAAGACCCCCCTGTTGGTGCCTAAACCTAAGACCCCCCTGTTGGTGCCTAAACCTAAGACCCCCCTGTTGGTGCCTAACCCTAAGACCCCCCTGTTGGTGCCTAAACCTAAGACCCCCCTGGTGGTGCCTAAACCTAAGACCCCCCCTGTGATAAGCATTAATAACGTTTTTAAAAAAATATGGTGCGGTTTTTCGTTTAAAAATGTGAAAAAAAAATGTAAGTACGGTTTTCCGTTTAAAAGTAATGTTTTAAAAAAATATTGTACTGTTTTTCGTTTAAAAATAATGTTTAAAAAATTATAAATCATTAAATAATGTGTAATCATGAGAAACAGTTATAAAACATTAAAAGTCTCCGGGCGCCGCTTTTAAAACGTTATTTTTCTCCGGCGCCCTTTTTTCCTGTTGGGCGCCGATTAAACGATATTTATTATGGGAGTGAATGGCGGCGCCCTTTTTGTCCACCTGCCTCATGCGCCCAAATTTCCTGCTTCCCTTTTTAGGGCTATCTACATATATATGTATGAGACCAGAGATACTGATTCTAAACATATTTGTGCCATATCCTGCTGGACTGATAGTAACTGTCATTTATGCTAATGTTTGCAACTGGAAGTATGTACCTGTTCTGTGAAATGTGCTATACTCAGTTTGTATATCTGTTGGCTAAAGTAACGTATTTGAAAAAAAAAATTGTTTGATCAAGGATCAGGGGAGTCTGTAATCATCACCGGGTGTCAAATACCCTAGCTACACCACTGCCTTGGTGTGTAAACACAGATGAATTGAGAGAATTCTTCTATTGGACAACTTCATTAATGCTCTGCCTAAGATAAAGTTCTGTATTCTCTGTTTCACTGAAATTAAATTGCATTTTATACTACACCTTTTAAAAAAATGATACAAATGTAAGAAAAGAATTAAAAATATTCATGAAGTTCAGCTCAGACCATTTCTCAAAGGCAATAGATCTACTTGTAAGATTATACAGATCCGGGGAAACAAATGCAAATATCACCACACAGCATGCCTCCTTATTTTAGGAAAGTACCTTGTCATATTTTGTTTCTGCAGCAGTTCTTGTCTCCTAGCTAAGAAATCCAATGGCTCTGTGTGAAGGAAGTTGCTGTAACCTTAAATAAAACACAAACATAATCACTCTGCTCATTGAATTCATCATTCACCAATTTTCTCCTCAGTAACAAGAACATGTATAGCAGAACAGGCATGTACTCTGGGCATTATATTGTACACTGTACCCCTGTTGTTTATTACACTGTAGTAGGTCCCTAGTTAAGAGTATTCCCGCCCAGCACATTAGAATATTTTGGATGCAGGGTCAGTTGAGTGCATAAGTTCAGCAAAATAAAGTTCAATTGAATTACATTTTTAGGGTTGCCGCATAAAACCATACACTGTCCCCCATAGCTACCCTCTCTCCCACCTCTTGTTTCTGTTACCCACTATATGCCATGCCTATGTGCTCAAGCTAAGTGCCCAGCTTTATCCAATAACTTGCCTAATTCTATCCTCCCCTGTTAGTTCATGCCTAATCTTAGCCATTATACCAAATTATGGTTAATACTAGCCTAAAACAAAATATGCCACTAATTTTTAAAACCAGCCTAACACTAACCTTGTCATAAATGTTCGCCACCACTAAGGGCCCTTTTCCACTAGCAAGCGCGATAGCAAGAGCAAACCACCTGCGCTTGTGATCACGCGGGCGCCTTTTTCCACTGTCGGCATTCTGCTGTACCGCCGCCGGGAGTGTAATGTGATTGTGATGAGAAACGCGCAGGACAGCGATTGCGTTTTGGCAAAAAACAAATCGTGATCGAAGTGCCATAGTGGAAAAAGAGCACCGCGATTTACATGCACCGCAATTTACACGTTATCGCGGTGCTCTAGCGATTAGAAAAACTGGCTGTGATGCGCTTTTTAAATCGGATCGCAGCCAGTGGAAAAGGGCCCTTATCATTTCCTTATTTCTGACCTTCCTGACTTCCAAAATATCAATAGTTAACTGGGCCCATACAAACAATAGCTGTGGGTGGCCAGATTGCCACAGTGCATAAACCACCATCCAAAATGAATTCCTTTGGAACAAGACATGTTCTGATTGAAGGTGAGACCTCTAAGGCCCCATTCACACTTGCGGTTCGAGTCCGCAAGTGTCCGGGGGCCGCAAATAGACCGTACTGGTCTCTGCGGTGGCCACAAGGCGGCACAAGTTGCGGATCTGGAATGTATCAGTTCCGGCTACAATAAAGTAGCCGGAACTAGATACTTTGCTGTGCCAGAAAGGCACCGCAAGCATGGGGGATACCGGCGTGTAGTCCGGGCCCCCCAAGTGGCATAGGACCGGTGCTGGAAGCA
Organism: Hyperolius riggenbachi; assembly: GCF_040937935.1. Taxonomy (NCBI): domain Eukaryota; kingdom Metazoa; phylum Chordata; class Amphibia; order Anura; family Hyperoliidae; genus Hyperolius; species Hyperolius riggenbachi. The sequence continues at coordinate 174,437,538 of NC_090649.1, read as the reverse complement.
TCCGGTCCTATTGCCAGTGTGATGAGAAACATCCGTTTCTCATTGCACAGCATGGGCCGCATGTTCGGTTCAGGATCTGGCCCGGGTCCGCATCCGCACCGGGACGGACTGAAAAATAGCGCATGTTGGAAAAAAAGTCGGACCATCCCGGAGCTGCGTTCCCGGATCGGATCCGGATCCGGACGGCGCACGAGTGTGAATGGATACATTGATTAACAATGTATCCATTCACCATCCGCTTTGTACGGAGCGTTCCGGGTCCGAGGAAGCCGGACCTGGAATGCTAATGTGAACCGGGCCTAATAAAAATGGTGGTGATTTTCCTATGTATCTGCATAGTTTCATTGGCCCTGATGCACCAAAAAGTGGTAAGATTGTTGAGCACAGGCAGACACCACAACCAGTACTTCCTCATTCCTCGCCCCATATAACAGATACTTGCCTCTGATAGTCTATGAGGCTGTTAGGTGGCAAGGAAGTGCATAGCTGAATTTCCAAGCTAGGATGTACATCAGAATATGCGGATCCCAGTAGAACTCAGGAAAGCCTTATAAGTAACAGTGGGGAACAATGCAGAGGCATATGGTAAATAGTCTTATGACCAATTTGATTTACAGTGATCCAATATAGGATTAGTATATGGTGTTCCGTTTTGGAGTTTGAAGTCAGTGCAGCTAACTGTAGATCTTCTCAAGTCATCAACTTGCCCCAGTCTCCATATAAACTTCATATCAGAATGTATTTCTTTTGTATAATGAACAGTATCTATGGAGACATGTAACACACATGACTTCACAGAATTGGTGTCATCATTACCTGGGGCTGAGTAAGCTCGGTTGGACATTACGCTGGAGTGGCTGGGAACAGATGAACCAAACTGAGATGTAAGGTGTAGTTGCCTTGTGTCACCGGGAAGAATCATGTCAGATGATGGCAACATCTCTCCTCTAAAACAGAGAAATCGTATTAGTCTTTTATGTAGAAACACTTCATCTGATCTGAATCAAGACATTGCCTGTGATGCGTGAAACGTTTCTCATCCGTTATCTCACCTTGAGGTTTCATTACTAAATAAGACGCCACACTTGTGTCCACGTAAAACCCTGGTTGTTTTACAAGGATAATTCTTCAGATTTTGTGCGCGTGTTGGCCACCATAGATTTCTAGCACCTGCTAGCAGGCTAATGGGATTGTATGCGCATTGCGATTTCTTGAGGCATGGAATCAGTTTTCTCAAGTATATTGCAGCCATAAAAACATGCTGACTTGCGAACTAACATGCTCGTTGCCATTGAACTGCATTGCATGCGATATCACATTGTGCAAATTGCATGTGGTTTTCAACAAGTGTGGCCCCAGCCTGATGACCAGTACAGTATTCAGCACAATACTTAGCACAGGTTACCACATCTTACTTAAAGGGGAACTGAAGAGAGAGGTATATGGAGGCTGTCATGTTTATTTCCTTTTAGACAATACCAGTTGCCTGGCAGCCCTGCTGATCCTCTGCCTCTAATACTATTAGCCATAGCCCCTGAACAAGCATGCAGCAGATCAGGTGTTTCAGTGGTTCAGACTTATAAGTCTGATCTGACAAGACTAGCTGCATGCTTGTTTCTGGTTTTAATCAGATACTACTGCAGAGAAATAGACCAGCAGGGCTGCCAGGCAACTGGTATTGATTAAAAGGAAATAAACATGACAGCCTCCATATACCTCTCTCTTCAGTTCCCCTTTAAAGAGACACTGAAGCGCAAAAAAAAATATGATATTATGATTTGTATGTGTAGTACAGCTAAGAAATAAAACATTAAGATCAGATACATCAGTCTAATTGTTTCCAGGACAGGAAGAGTTAAGAAACTCCAGTTGTTATCTCTATGCAAAAAAAGCAATTAAGCTCTGCGACTTTCAAAGTCCTGGAGAGGGCTGTTATCTGACTTTTATTATCTCAATTGTTTTCTTTTTCTCTGCCAGAGGAGAGGTCATTAGTTCACAGACTGCTCTGAAAGAATCATTTTGAATGCTGAGTGTTGTGTAATCTGCACATATTAGAGAATGATGCAATGTTAGAAAAAACACTATATACCTGAAAATAAAAATATGAGAATATTTTCTTTGCTGCTAATCTTCTAGTAATTATTCATAGTACACAACCAATTCATTATATCATATATTTTTTTTCGCTTCAGTGTCTCTTTAACACATCTTAGTTTTATCTCATTTATTTATACTCTCTCCCTCTACTGAGTAGAGTAGTAGAGTAGAGTCTACTCCATTTCTCTGCTTATTTTTTTTTTTTCAGACTGGGACATGTCTCTAGGAAAGTTGTTGAGGCAACCCTTCTGGACCACCATTCACTATGGAAAGCAAACTGCAATGTGAAGACAAGACACGTATATCATCTGGTATCCCCTCTGTTCCTGTCTACAGGGAGGAGAATGGCTTAATCCATTACATCGGTGATCTGAAAATGGTTTACAAAAATTTTTTAGAAGAGAAAAGGTATATTCGAAAAAAAGTCCCATGTTCCATTTTAAGAAAACTCCCCAAAATGACATACATACCAATTGAAAGCCATGGTTCTCGTAACAAAAGTTCAAAAAAGCACATAGCTATAGTTCCAAACAGCAACCAAGGTAATTTTTTCTCATTGAGACCTGAACTGCTAGGCAAGTTGTATTTAAAATCAAAGAAATATGTCAGTCTACATATCCCTTTCTCTTAAAATTACCTTTAGGCCTCTTGCACACTACATGCGATTCCAATTTTTTTATATTTTCTGATTTTTGATTCTGATTTTAAAAAGTACTGCATGCTGCCGAGTTTTTTAATCGGAATACAAAAATCGGATCATATAAAAAAAATTGGAATAGCGTGTAGTGTTAAGAGGCCTTAAAGTGGTCTGAAAGTCAGCATTTCTACTTTGCTCTAAAATATTCCTCACAGCTTGAAAGCTACTATCCCAGAATTTCTAGCAGAACATCACTGGAATGGTTAAACAAAGCACTTTGTCCTGCTATTCAGCTTCAAATCTGCATCCAAACTGGAGATAACAGTATCTTTGTTTGCATTCCAATGCTGATATATGTGTGTAAACACAGTGTAACAAGTGAAAAGGAGCTCTCTGTGAAGCTCTCTGTGCTTCAAGCACACAAACAGCTCAGAACAGCTAATTAGAAGATGTTAATATATAATAAAAAGCAGTTTGAATAAAATGCAATGGCATGTTTCAGGGCAAAACAAATAACACTTTGTAAACTTTTAATTTGTAAACAGACAATATTACTTATGCACAAAAGCAAATATGATAACTGTATGAGTAATAAAAAGTAGGAAAACACATTATTATTGAATGTTATGTTTCAGACCACTTTAAAGTGATTAAATAAAATATACAGTACAAAAAGAATGTGGATAAAGGAGATAGATGACTGGATCAGGAATGCAACTATATACAGTACCGGCATTTCATACATTCGCTCCTTTAGCTTAAAGGATTCATGAAGTAACAGGACTACGGAGGTTCCCATCTTTATTCCCTTTTAACACATTGTAGTTGTCTGGCTATCGTGCTTATCCTCTGCCTTTTAAATTTTCTTAATTGCAACCAGTTTTCAGAATAACTGATCTGAGTCTAGTCTGACTCAGATAATACTGGAAGTAGATGGGGAATGGGTCAGGAAGGCAACTGGAATACCTTCAAAATGGAATAGACGGCAGCCTCATGTCAAGTTCATTTTAAAGGACACCTGAAGTGAGAGGGATATGGAAGCGGCTATATTTATTTCATTTTAAACAATAACAGTTGCCTAGCATCCTATTTGGTCTCTTTCCTGGCGTCCTGAAACAAGCTAGCAGCCAATTCAGTCAAACTTCAGTCAAAGCACCTGATCTGCATGCTTGTCTATGGTAGTGTTGGGCGAACATCTAGATGTTCGGGTTCGGGCCGAACAGGCCGAACATGGCCGCGATGTTCGGGTGTTCGACCCGAACTCTGAACATAATGGAAGTCAATGGGGACCCGAACTTTTGTGCTTTGTAAAGCCTCCTTACATGCTACATACCCCAAATTTACAGGGTATGTGCACCTTGGGAGTGGGTACAAGAGGGAAAAAAAATTTAGCAAAAAGAGCTTATAGTTTTTGAGAAAATCGATTTTAAAGTTTCAAAGGGAAAACTGTCTTTTAAATGCGGGAAATGTCTGTTTTCTTTGCACAGGTAACATGCTTTTTGTCGGCATGCAGTCATAAATGTAATACATATAAAAGGTTCCAGGAAAAGGGACCAGTAACGCTAACCCAGCAGCAGCACACGTGATGGAACAAGAGGAGGGTGGCGCAGGAGGAGAAGGCCACGCTTTGAGACACAACAAACCAGGCCTTGCATGAGGACAAGAAGCGTGCGGATAGCAATTTGCATTTTGTCGCCATGCAGTCATAAATGTAATACAGATGAGAGGTTCAATAAACAGGGACCGGAAACGCTAACCCATCACAGATGTTCATTGTTCATGTTACTTGGTTGGGGTCCGGGAGTGTTGCGTAGTCGTTTCCAATCCAGGATTGATTCATTTTAATTTGAGTCAGACGGTCTGCATTTTCTGTGGAGAGGCGGATACGCCGCCGATCTGTGACGATGCCTCCGGCAGCACTGAAACAGCGTTCCGACATAACGCTGGCTGCCGGGCAAGCCAGCACCTCTATTGCGTACATTGCCAGTTTGTGCCAGGTGTCTAGCTTCGATACCCAATAGTTGAAGGGTGCAGATGGATTGTTCAACACAGATACGCCATCTGACATGTAGTCCTTGACCATCTTCTCCAGGCGATCGGTGTTGGAGGTGGATCTGCACGCTTGCTGTTCTGTGTGCTGCTGCATGGGTGTCAGAAAATTTTCCCACTCCAAGGACACTGCCGATACCATTCCCTTTTGGGCACTAGCTGCGGCTTGTGTTGTTTGCTGCCCTCCTGGTCGTCCTGGGCTTGCGGAAGTCAGTCTGTCGGCGTACAACTGGCTAGAGGAGGGGGAGGATGTCAATCTCCTCTCTAAAGTCTCCACAAGGGCCTGCTGGTATTCTTCCATTTTGACCTGTCTGGCTCTTTCTTCAAGCAGTTTTGGAACATTGTGTTTGTACCGTGGATCCAGAAGGGTATAAACCCAGTAATTGGTGTTGTCCAGAATGCGCACAATGCGTGGGTCGCGTTCAATGCAGTCCTAGGCCGAAGAGGTCATAGCCTAGGGTCACAAAACCTGTTTATTGGGCAATTTCAATGGTGGCGAGTCTGACGTACATAAATCGCAGCAATGGCCGTTAGCAACGTCTGAATCTCACGAAATGTCTCATGCAGGTAGAAGACATATTGTTAGACTTGGGCTCCAAAGATGGGTTCCCTACATCTCTGCAAACCAGAGTTACAGGGCTCCAAATTTGGTAAAATCCCCCATAGGCTTTCATTGGGCCTCCTATTTACAGTTCCAAAATCTCACATCTTTTCAAAGGGCAATTACTCAGCAGTGGCAAATTTTCTAGCATTGTAGGGACCCTTAGGGGGAACATGACTGGTGAGTTTCGGGCCCCTAGGCCAAAGAGGTCATAGCCTAGGGTCACAAAAACCTGTTTACTGGGGCTATTTCAATGGTAGTGATGGTGACGTACATAAATCGCAGCAATGGCCGTTAGCAAAGTCTGAATCTCACGAAATGTCTCATGCAGGTAGAAGACATATTGTTAGACTTGGATTCCAAAGATGGGGTCCCTACATCTCTGCAAACCAGAGTTACAGGGCTCCAAATTTGGTAAAATCCCCCATAGGATTTCATTGGCTCCCTATTTCACTTTCCAAAATCTCACATCTTTTCAAAGGGCAATGGCTCAGCAGTACCAAATTTTCTAGCATTGTAGGGACCCTTAGGGGGAACATGACTGGTGAGTTTCGGGCCCCTAGGCCGAAGAGGTCATAGCCTAGGGTCACAAAAACCTGTTTATTGGGGCTATTTCAATGGTAGTGATGGTGACGTACATAAATCGCAGCAATGGCCGTTAGCAAAGTCTGAATCTCACGAAATGTCTCATGCAGGTAGAAGACATATTGTTAGACTTGGATTCCAAAGATGGGGTCCCTACATCTCTGCAAACCAGAGTTACAGGGCTCCAAATTTGGTAAAATCCCCCATAGGATTTCATTGGCTCCCTATTTCACTTTCCAAAATCTCACATCTTTTCAAAGGGCAATGGCTCAGCAGTACCAAATTTTCTAGCATTGTAGGGACCCTTAGGGGGAACATGACTGGTGAGTTTCGGGCCCCTAGGCCGAAGAGGTCATAGCCTAGGGTCACAAAAACCTGTTTATTTGGGCTATTTCAATGGTAGTGATGGTGGCGTACATAAATCGCAGCAATGGCCGTTAGCAAAGTCTGAATCTCATGAAATGTCTCATGCAGGTAGAAGACATATTGTTAGACTTGGATTCTAAAGATGGGGTCCCTACATCTCTGCAAACCAGAGTTACAGGGGTCCAAAATTGGTAAAATCCCCCATAGGATTTCATTGCCTCCCTATTTCACTTTCCAAAATCTCACATCTTTTCAAAGGGCAATGGCTCAGCAGTACCAAATTTTCTAGCATTGTAGGGACCCTTAGGGGGAACATGACTGGTGAGTTTCGGGCCCCTAGGCCGAAGAGGTCATAGCCTAGGGTCACAAAAACCTGTTTATTTGGGCTATTTCAATGGTAGTGATGGTGGCGTACATAAATCGCAGCAATGGCCGTTAGCAACGTCTGAATCTCACGAAATGTCTCATGCAGGTAGAAGACATATTGTTAGACTTGGATTCCAAAGATGGGGTCCCTACATCTCTGCAAACCAGAGTTACAGGGGTCCAAAATTGGTAAAATCCCCCATAGGATTTCATTGCCTCCCTATTTCACTTTCCAAAATCTCACATCTTTTCAAAGGGCAATGGCTCAGCAGTACCAAATTTTCTAGCATTGTAGGGACCCTTAGGGGGAACATGACTGGTGAGTTTCGGGCCCCTAGGCCAAAGAGGTCATAGCCTAGGGTCACAAAAACCTGTTTATTTGGGCTATTTCAATGGTAGTGATGGTGACGTACATAAATCGCAGCAATGGCCGTTAGCAACGTCTGAATCTCACGAAATGTCTCATGCAGGTAGAAGACATATTGTTAGACTTGGATTCCAAAGATGGGGTCCCTACATCTCTGCAAACCAGAGTTACAGGGGTCCAAAATTGGTAAAATCCCCCATAGGATTTCATTGCCTCCCTATTTCACTTTCCAAAATCTCACATCTTTTCAAAGGGCAATGGCTCAGCAGTACCAAATTTTCTAGCATTGTAGGGACCCTTAGGGGGAACATGACTGGTGAGTTTCGGGCCCCTAGGCCGAAGAGGTCATAGCCTAGGGTCACAAAAACCTGTTTATTTGGGCTATTTCAATGGTAGTGATGGTGGCGTACATAAATCTCAGCAATGGCCGTTAGCAAAGTCTGAATCTCACGAAATGTCTCATGCAGGTAGAAGACATATTGTTAGACTTGGATTCCAAAGATGGAGTCCCTACATCTCTGCAAACCAGAGTTACAGGGGTCCAAAATTGGTAAAATCCCCCATAGGATTTCATTGCCTCCCTATTTCACTTTCCAAAATCTCACATCTTTTCAAAGGGCAATGGCTCAGCAGTACCAAATTTTCTAGCATTGTAGGGACCCTTAGGGGGAACATGACTGGTGAGTTTCGGGCCCCTAGGCCGAAGAGATCATAGCCTAGGGTCACAAAAACCTGTTTATTTGGGCTATTTCAATGGTAGTGATGGTGGCGTACATAAATCTCAGCCATGGCCGTTAGCAACGTCTGAATCTCACGAAATGTCTCATGCAGGTAGAAGACATATTGTTAGACTTAGATTCCAAAGATGGGGTCCCTACATCTCTGCAAACCAGAGTTACAGGGGTCCAAAATTGGTAAAATCCCCCATAGGCTTTCATTGGGCCTCCTATTTACCGTTCCAAAATCTCACACCATTTCAAAGGGCAATGGCTCAGCAGTGGCAAAACTCACCAGTCATGATCCCCCTAAGGGTCCCTACAATGCTATAAAATTTGGTACTGCTGAGCCATTGCCCTTTGAAAAGATGTGAGATTTTGGAAAGTGAAATAGGGAGCCAATGAAATCCTATGGGGGATTTTACCAATTTTGGACCCCTGTAACTCTGGTTTGCAGAGATGTAGGGACCCCATCTTTGGAATCCAAGTCTAACAATATGTCTTCTACCTGCATGAGACATTTCGTGAGATTCAGACTTTGCTAACGGCCATTGCTGCGATTTATGTACGTCACCATCACTACCATTGAAATAGCCCCAATAAACAGGTTTTTGTGACCCTAGGCTATGACCTCTTCGGCCTAGGGGCCCGAAACTCACCAGTCATGTTCCCCCTAAGGGTCCCTACAATGCTAGAAAATTTGGTACTGCTGAGCCATTGCCCTTTGAAAAGATGTGAGATTTTTGGAAAGTGAAATAGGGAGCCGATGAAATCCTATGGGGGATTTTACCAATTTTGGACCCCTGTAACTCTGGTTTGCAGAGATGTAGGGACCCCATCTTTGGAATCCAAGTCTAACAATATGTCTTCTACCTGCATTAGACATTTCGTGAGATTCAGACTTTGCTAACGGCCATTGCTGCGATTTATGTACGTCACCATCACTACCATTGAAATAGCCCCAATAAACAGGTTTTTGTGACCCTAGGCTATGACCTCTTCGGCCTAGGGGCCCGAAAATCACCAGTCATGTTCCCCCTAAGGGTCCCTACAATGCTAGAAAATTTGCCACTGCTGAGTAATTGCCCTTTGAAAAGATGTGAGATTTTGGAACTGTAAATAGGAGGCCCAATGAAAGCCTATGGGGGATTTTACCAAATTTGGAGCCCTGTAACTCTGGTTTGCAGAGATGTAGGGAACCCATCTTTGGAGCCCAAGTCTAACAATATGTCTTCTACCTGCATGAGACATTTCGTGAGATTCAGACGTTGCTAACGGCCATTGCTGCGATTTATGTACGTCAGACTCGCCACCATTGAAATTGCCCAATAAACAGGTTTTGTGACCCTAGGCTATGACCTCTTCGGCCTAGGACTGCATTGAACGCGACCCACGCATTGTGCGCATTCTGGACAACACCAATTACTGGGTTTATACCCTTCTGGATCCACGGTACAAACACAATGTTCCAAAACTGCTTGAAGAAAGAGCCAGACAGGTCAAAATGGAAGAATACCAGCAGGCCCTTGTGGAGACTTTAGAGAGGAGATTGACATCCTCCCCCTCCTCTAGCCAGTTGTACGCCGACAGACTGACTTCCGCAAACCCAGGACGACCAGGAGGGCAGCAAACAACACAAGCCGCAGCTAGTGCCCAAAAGGGAATGGTATCGGCAGTGTCCTTGGAGTGGGAAAATTTTCTGACACCCATGCAGCAGCACACAGAACAGCAAGCGTGCAGATCCACCTCCAACACCGATCGCCTGGAGAAGATGGTCAAGGACTACATGTCAGATGGTGTAGCTGTGTTGAACAATCCATATGCACCCTTCAACTATTGGGTATCGAAGCTAGACACCTGGCACAAACTGGCAATGTACGCAATAGAGGTGCTGGCTTGCCCGGCAGCCAGCGTTATGTCGGAACGCTGTTTCAGTGCTGCCGGAGGCATCGTCACAGATCGGCGGCGTATCCGCCTCTCCACAGAAAATGCAGACCGTCTGACTCAAATTAAAATGAATCAATCCTGGATTGGAAACGACTACGCAACACTCCCGGACCCCAACCAAGTAACATGAACAATGAACATCTGTGATGGGTTAGCGTTTCCGGTCCCTGTTTATTGAACCTCTCATCTGTATTACATTTATGACTGCATGGCGACAAAATGCAAATTGCTATCCGCACGCTTCTTGTCCTCATGCAAGGCCTGGGTTGTTGTGTCTCAAAGCGTGGCCTTCTCCTCCTGCGCCACCCTCCTCTTGTTCCATCACGTGTGCTGCTGCTGGGTTAGCGTTACCGGTCCCTTTTCCTGGAACCTCTTATATGTATTACATTTATGACTGCATGCCGACAAAAAGCATGTTACCTGTGCAAAGAAAACAGACATTTCCCGCATTTAAAAGACAGTTTTCCCTTTGAAACTTTAAAATCGATTTTCTCAAAAACTATAAGCTCTTTTTGCTAATTTTTTTTCCCTCTTGTACCCACTCCCAAGGTGCACATACCCTGTAAATTTGGGGTATGTAGCATGTTAGGAGGCTTTACAAAGCACGAAAGTTCGGGTCCCCATTGACTTCCATTATGTTCGGAGTTCGGCCATGTTCGGCCCGAACCCGAACATCTAGATGTTCGCCCAACACTACACGTGACCCGTTCGGCCAATCACAGCGCTAGCCGAACGTTCGGGTAACGTTCGGCCATGCACTCTTAGTTCGGCCATATGGCCGAACAGTTTGGCCGAACACCATCAGGTGTTCGGCCGAACCCGAACATCACCCGAACAGGGTGATGTTCTGCAGAACCCGAACAGTGGCGAACACTGTTCGCCCAACACTAGTCTATGGCTAAACACTTGTTCAGGGTCTATGGCTAAACGCTTGTTCAGGATCTATGGCTAAACGCTTGTTCAGGGTCTATGGCTAAACGCTTGTTCAGGATCTATGGCTAAACGCTTGTTCAGGATCTATGGCTAAACGCTTGTTCAGAGTCTATGGCTAAACGCTTGTTCAGGGTCTATTCCTAAACGCTTGTTCAGGATCTATGGCTAAACGCTTGTTAGGGTCTATGACTAAACGCTTGTTCAGGATCTATGTCTAAACACTTGTTCAGGATCTATGGCTAAACGCTTGTTCAGGATCTATGGCTAAACACTTGTTCAGGATCTATGGCTAAACACTTGTTCAGGATCTATGGCTAAACGCTTGTTCAGGATCTATGGCTAAACACTTGTTCAGGATCTATGGCTAAACGCTTCTTAGGGTCTATGGCTAAACGCTTCTTAGGGTCTATGGCTAAACGCTTGTTCAGGATCTATGGCTAAAAGCTTGTTAGGGTCTATGGCTTAATGCTTGTTCAGGATCTATGGCTAAATGCTTGTTCAGGATCTATGGCTAAATGGTGGTTCAGGGTCTATGGCTAAACGCTTGTTAGGGTCTATGGCTAAACGCTTGTTAGGGTCTATGGCTAAAAACGTGTTCAGGATCTATGACTAAACGCTTGTTCAGGATCTATGGCTAAACGCTTGTTAGGGTCTATGGCTAAATGCTTGTTAGGTTCTATGACTAAACGCTTGTTCAGGGTCTATAATTAAATTAATTAGACACAGAGGGTCAGCAGGACAGTCAGCCAGCCAATCTGCATTATTTAAAAGGAAATAAATATGGCAGCCTCCATATCTCTCTCACTTCAGGTGTCCTTTAAGCTACAGGTAGCACTATAAATGTCTGCCCTGTCATGAACACCTTTCAACCTGCCCTTCAGTGAATGAGCAAATGGCACCTTTCCAGCAGTCGTGGCTCAAACTGTCCTGGCATCACTGGCATCCGCTGCTGAGTCGGCACCACTACCTGAGGGTTCACAGACATCATCTGATTCCTCATCAGTATCTCTTGTCTCTGACGTAGTTCTAGGTATAAAAAACAGGAAATGAATCACAACAAATAAATGCTCACAAAGACTACAATATAGAGTAAATTGGGAGGCAATGTAATTCAAGAATAGGAGCAAGTCAGAAAGATTGTGCTACACACAGCATCTCATAAAGTGTTTGCTTTTACTTTGTGACTTGCATACAAATACAAAAAAAGAAAATGAGAGTTTGTTTCCAACAAGGGCATAAAAAGAACTGTTTTCAGAAGTCTACATGCCAAGTATATCTTCATTATATAGAGTCAATACCTTGTGCAGCTGTGTGCAGTTAAGGATGACAAGGCGAGACCCGTAAATAGACACATCAGCCTGGAGAATGCTCTGCCTTATATGAAATGACACCATTGCTGTCTGAAATAATAGATACTGCTAGTTCTTGACACAGGTAAAGGTTATGCTCTATGGGACTTGCAGGCTTATTTAGAAAGGCAAAGACCAGGGAGTGATAAGCTATAGCAAGCAACCAGAATCCATTTCTTAAGGGTCCTTTCACACTATTGCATTGTGTCATAACAATATCATCACATTGCAACTAGAGATGTCGCGAACCTCCGATTTTCGGTTCGCGAACCGGGTTCGCGAACTTCCGCAGAAGGTTCGGTTCGCGGAAAAATTCGCGAACCGCAATAGACTTCAATGGGGAGGCGAACTTTGAAAAATAGAAAAAATTATGCTGGCCACAAAAGTGATGGAAAAGATGTTTCAAGGGGTCTAACACCTGGAGGGGGGCATGGCGGAGTGGGATACATGCCAAAAGTCCCGTTGAAAAATCTGGATGTGACGCAAAGCAGCGTTTTAAGGGCAGAAATCACATTGAATGCTAAATTGCAGGCCTAACGTGCTTTCAAACATCTTGCATGTGTATACATCAAACAGGGAGTGTAATTAGAGTACTGCTTCACACTGACACACCAAACTCACTGTGTAACGCACGGCAAACAGCTGTTTGTGTAGTGACGGCCATGCTGGACTACTGCGCAACATGGCGTGATTGCTCTTCCTCACTCAGTGATGTCAGGTAATGTGTGACTTCCTTCTCAACTTTCCATGGCATTGTTAAAAAGCTTACGTTTTGTTTTTAATTTACATTTTCTACTTGCTGTGTACTTGTTCAGTACCGCTACAATGAGAATCCTGTGGAGGCGGGCAAGTCTGCCATTGTGACCCTGGGTAATGGCCGGGGAATGAGAGGTTTGAATCCGGTGTGGAGCCTGAGCAACGGCTACCACTACACATCCAAGGAGGGCAGCGGGCAGGCATGCACGCCCGCCCCGAGGTAGTGACCAAAAATAACAATACAGGAGGAGGACTTTCGAGGCCCTGCTGTGTATTTGAAATGAATGTACTTTAAATCCTTTAACGAGAACCAGTTATGGCGGGCAAAGATGACACCACATTCCTTTCACGAGAATCATATGGAGGCGGGCAAGTCTGTCATTTGTGACCTCGGGTAATGGCCAGGGAATGAGGGATGGAATCCGGTGTGGAGCCTGAGAAACGGCTACCACTACACATCCAAGGAGGGCAGCAGGTAGGCATGCACGCCCGCCCCGAGGTAGTGACCAAAAATAACAATACAGGAGGCGGACTTTCGAGGCCCTGCTGTGTATTTGAAATGAATGTACTTTAAATCCTTTAACGAGAACCAGTTATGGCGGGCAAAGATGACACCACATTCCTTTCACGAGAATCATATGGAGGCGGGCAAGTCTGTCATTTGTGACCCCGGGTAATGGCCGGGGAATGAGGGATGGAATCCGGTGTGGAGCCTGAGAAACGGCTTCCACTACACATCCAAGGAGGGCAGCAGGTAGGCATGCACGCCCGCCCTGAGGTAGTGACCAAAAATAACAATACAGGAGGCGGACTTTCGAGGCCCTGCTGTGTATTTGAAATGAATTAACTTTAAATCCTTTAACGGGAATCCGTTATGGAGGGCAAGTCTGCCATTGTCACCGCGGGGAATGAAGGTTGGATTGCGGCCCGAAGTGGGAGCCTGCTGAGACCCATGCTGTAGCTGCCCTGACCGTGCTTTGCAGACCAGGCATCTGTGGTCAGATGGACCCTTGAGCCAGCGGAAGACAAACCAAGTCGAAAGCATTTGCCAAGAATGTTTTACGGAGGGCAAGTTTTTTTGCCCTTTTTTTAAATTTTTTGAAAATGATAGATGGTTGTATTTTTAAATTGTTTGAAAGTTTAGATGGTTGTATTTTTAAATTGTTTGAAAGTTTAGATGGTTGTATTTTTAAATTGTTTGAAAGTTTAGATGGTTGTATTTTTAAATTGTTTAAAAGTGTATCCATTTTTCCTCCCTCCAGCCACGAACAATACCATGGGAACGTGGAGCAGCAGAAGCCCCCTGTGACGGCTGCCACGGTTGTTCTCCGCTGCTTGTCTTTTGAGGGGTGCTTCTTTTCCTCAGGTGTTCTTGCCATAGCTGTTTGTGCCTTCTCTCCAGGTGCCTTCGTAAAGCACTTGTCCCTACGTGACAGTTGGCCTTTCCACGGCTCAATTTTTGCTGGCAGAGACAACAGATGGCTTTGCTCCGATCTGAGACACACACGTGAAAAAATTTCCAAACCGCTGAGCCCCCCTGGGCTGATGGCGCTACGGTGGCATCAGCAGCTGACATTGAAGGGCATGTTGGCTGTCTGGCCATAGCTGGCGATACATGGCACCGGACACTGCCCCCAGCTGATTCTGAGGACGAGCTCCCTCTTGTATTGCGTTCCGGAGTTGGAGCCTGATCAACGTCTACCACCACACATCCAGGCAAGGAGGGAAGCAGGCAGGCATGCACGCCCGCCCCGAGGTAGTGACCAAAAATAACAATACAGGACTCAGGAGGACCTTTTGCGGCCCTAATTGAAATGAACTAACTTTAAATCCTTTAACGGGAATTCGTTATGGAGGGCAAGTCTGCCATTGTCACCGCGGGGAATGAAGGTTGGATTCCGGCCCGAAGTGGGAGCCTGCTGAGACCCATGCTGTAGCTGCCCTGACCGTGCTTTGCCGACCAGGCATCTGTGGTCAGATGGACCCTTGAGCCAGCGGAAGACAAACCAAGTCGAAAGCATTTGCCAAGAATGTTTTACAGAGAGCAAGTTTTTTTGCCCTTTTTTAAATTTTTTGAAAATGATAGATGGTTGTATTTTTAAATTGTTTGAAAGTTTAGATGGTTGTATTTTTAAATTGTTTGAAAGTGTATCCATTCAAGTGCAAGTTATGCACTGACTGCCAGGTATAATGTGCAGTCACAGATGCAGTGAAAGGTATGCAGTGACTGCAAACAGCCGTTTCGCTAGCCCTGTTTTAGGGGGGCACGTGCCCTCAATCTTTCCTGGGGTGCCACGGATCTCCCGGCCGCCGCTGCCCCCTCTGTCAGCGGCTCCCTCCAGCCGCCGCCGCCGCGTCTCAGACCTCAGGATCAGGCGGCGAGCCGGCGACCAATCGTGCGGGCGCTAGGACCCAGCGCCCGCACTGATATGCGGAAGTGACATCACTTCCGCATATCGAGCGGGTGCGTCCAGCGCCCGCTCGTACATCTGGTCGGGTCGCCGCTGATCCTGAGGTCTGCTGAGAGGTAGGGGGGGGGAGCGGCGGCGGCTAGAGAGGGGGCCTCCCTGTCACTCACTCACTCACTAAAGGGGCTCCCTGGCACTCACTCACTCCCTAAAGGGGCTACCTGTCACTCACTCACTCACTAAAGGGGCTCCCTGGCACTCACTCACTCCCTAAAGGGGCTCCCTGTCACTCACTCACTCCCTAAAGGGGCTCCCTGTCACTCACTCACTCCCTAAAGGGGCTCCCTGGCACTCACTCACTCCCTAAAGGGGCTCCCTGGCACTCACTCACTCCCTAAAGGGGCTCCCTGTCACTCACTCACTCCCTAAAGGGGCTCCCTGTCACTCACTCACTCCCTAAAGGGGCTCCCTGTCACTCACTCACTCCCTAAAGGGGCTCCCCTGGCACTCACTCACTCCCTAAAGGGGCTCCCCTGGCACTCACTCACTCCCTAAAGGGGCTCCCCTGGCACTCACTCACTCCCTAAAGGGGCTCCCCTGGCACTCACTCACTCCCTAAAGGGGCTCCCCTGGCACGCACCCACTCCCTAAAGGGGCTCCCTGGCACGCACCCACTCCCTAAAGGGGCTCCCTGGCACGCACCCACTCCCTAAAGGGGCTCCCTGTCACTCACTCACTCCCTAAAGGGGCTCCCTGTCACTCACTCACTCCCTAAAGGGGCTCCCTGGCACTCACTCACTCCCTAAAGGGGCTCCCCTGGCACTCACTCACTCCCTAAAGGGGCTCCCCTGGCACTCACTCACTCCCTAAAGGGGCTCCCCTGGCACTCACTCACTCCCTAAAGGGGCTCCCCTGGCACGCACCCACTCCCTAAAGGGGCTCCCTGGCACGCACCCACTCCCTAAAGGGGCTCCCTGGCACGCACTCACTAAAGGGGCTCCCTGGCACGCACTCACTCACTAAAGGGGCTCCCTGGCACGCACTCACTCACTAAAGGGGCTCCCTGGCACGCACTCACTCACTAAAGGGGCTCCCTGGCACTCACTCACTCCCTAAAGGGCCTCCCTGTCACTCACTCACTCCCTAAAGGGCCTCCCTGGCACTCACTCACTCCCTAAAGGGGCTCCCTGTCACTCACTCACTGCCTAAAGGGGCTCCCTGTCACTCACTCACTGCCTAAAGGGGCTCCCTGTCACTCACTCACTGCCTAAAGGGGCTCCCTGTCACTCACTCACTGCCTAAAGGGGCTCCCTGTCACTCACTCACTGCCTAAAGGGGCTTCCTGTCACTCACTCACTGCCTAAAGGGGCTTCCTGTCACTCACTCACTGCCTAAAGGGGCTCCCTGGCACTCACTCACTGCCTAAAGGGGCTTCCTGGCACTCACTCACTGCCTAAAGGGGCTTCCTGGCACTCACTCACTGCCTAAAGGGGCTTCCTGGCACTCACTCACTGCCTAAAGGGGCTCCCTGGCACTCACTCACTACCTAAAGGTGCTCCCTGTCACTCACTATCGGGGTCCCTGTCACTCACTACCTAACTGGAGGCGCCTGTCACTCACTAGCTAACCTGGGGGTCCCTGTCACTCACTACCTAACTTGGGGGGGCTACCATATTAAGGGGGCATTCTGCCTATTTATGTGAAATGCTGTCTATTTATGTGCCTCATGACTGCTGAATGTGTCTTGTTGGGAGCCTTATGATTTGTTGGGGGCCTCATGATTGCTGAATTTGTCTTGTTGGGGGCCTCATGATTTGTTGGGGGCCTCATGATTGCTGAATTTGTCTTGTTGGGGGCCTCATGATTGCTGAATTTGTCTTGTTGGGGGCCTCATGATTTGTTGGAGGCCTCATGATTGCTGAATTTGTCTTGTTGGGGGCCTCCTGATTTGTTGGGGGCCTCATGATTGCTGAATATGTCTTGTTGGGGGTCACATGATTGCTAACTGCGAGACTATGGGAAAAGCTGAATCCTTATCATATGAGACAATAGCATTAAACCTACTTTTTTAGCGTTTTAAAACAGAAAATAAAACTGGGAGGTTCTAAAAAATTGAATACATTTTTCAGGAGTAGGATGGATGAAATTGTTTATCTTCACAGTTTATTTTCAACTTGGATTTTCCATAATGTTCATGTATGAGTTAAAACGTTTGTACAGTATTTAGTTTAAATTGCTGTTGCCACTTTGCGATGGATACCGGTAAGTGACTTTTGGGTTGCAGTTTGGGCACTCGGCCTCCAAAAGGTTCGCCACCACTGTCCTAATCTGATGTCCCACCATTGCTAGGTTCATGTAAATTTGTCTCCACCCGTTACCACACCTATATTCTGGTCCATGGCCCACCCATTTTTTGGTGCGGCGCGATAAGCACGCCACACAACGTGATCGTCATATTTTTGGCACGCTAGCTGCAGTGTGCTGAATTCTGCTGCCTACAGTATGTACAGTATACGCTGTTCTCTAGTGCTTGCACTGTGTGCTGATTTACCTCCAGTGTGTACAGTGTAAGGTGTTACTCTGTGCCTTTATTGATTGTAAACCAGCTGTATTGTATGCTGATCCCTGCTACTTTCAGTATGTACAGTATTAGCTGTAAAGCCTGGTACACACATACAATTTTGATTAGCCAATTTTAGCTCTGTTCATAAAATTCATTGTCTGTTGGCCCACTTACTGCACGGGGGTGGGAAATTGGGGGTCAGTGATTGACCAATCAAAATTGTATGTGCGTATACATCTTTGATCTATGCCTATACTGATTGTAAATGATCGAAATAAAGGACAGGGGGCTCCGTCCAATATTTCGATGGGCAGGCCCGTTATCCGTAGCTTACACCGCTGCTAAGTTCATGTACATTTGGCCCCACCCATGGCCACGCCCACTCACCGCATGGCCACGCCCATTTTTTGCCTGTACCTCCCCTCCTGGTGCCCACAGGTGCCACTGATCTCCAGGGACCCTAGAAACGCCCCTGGTGACGGCCGTGCTGGACTGGTGCGCACCGTGACGAGAGTGCAGGTGATGGTGGCTTTTCAGCCCATATGCTTGCCCGGCTGATGTAGCTGAATGACAGAACAGTGACTTTCCAGCTGATCAAATTTGGTCTGACCACAATGAAGCAACGACCTTAATATCTTTTGTGTGCCACCCCCACCCGAGACACTCAAATAGCCGGCGGTCATTGCTTCATTGTGATGCGCAAGCCCCTTCACCGCGGCAAGGTAATGATCACGAAGGGGGATGGGCACATGTACACGCACCAGAAAAATTAGTGTAGCGGCCGCTGCTAGCAGCGGCCTTAAAAATTCAGGAATCCGCCTAGAGTCCTGGACCCTGTTGGTAGTGGCGGAGAAGGCAGTCAAGCGACCTGCAGGCAGAGATGCTGTGTGTGGGGAGTGGACTGACTTAGTCTTCGGTCGTGCAGTAGCCCTCCGTGATCCATTCCTCATTCATTTTGATAAAGGTCAGGTACTGAACACTGTCGTGACTTAGGCGACTTCTCTTCTCAGTAACTATGCCTCCAGCTGCACTGAAGGTCCTTTCTGACAGGACGCTTGCGGCAGGGCAAGAGAGAAGTTGTATGGCAAATTGGGACAGCTCTGGCCACAGGTCAAGCCTGCGCAACCAGTAGTCCAAGGGTTCATCGTCGCTTTTCGCAGAGTCTACATCCACACTCAAGGCCAGGTAGTCGGCTACCTGCCGGTCCAGGCGTTGGTGGAGGGTGGATCCGGAAGGACTATGGCGAGGAGTTGGACTAAAGAACGTCCGCATGTCCGACATCACCCTGAGATTGCTGGAGCGTCCTGTTCTTGCCTGCGTGGACTTGGGAGGAGGAGGGTTACTGCCAGTGGTACCTTGATTGCGTTGTGCAGCCACATCACCCTTAAACGCATTGTAAAGCATCATCGACAGCTTGTTCTGCAAGTGCTGCATCCTTTCCGCCTTTTGTTGAGTTGGTAAGAGGTCCGCCACTTTGTGCCTGTACCGAGGGTCTAGTAGCGTGGCCACCCAGTACAGGTCATTCGTCTTGAGTTTTTTGATACGGGGGTCCCTCAACAGGCTGGACAACATGAAAGAGGACATCTGCACAAAGCTGGATGCAGAGGTACTCTCCATCTCCTCTTGCTCTTCCTCAGTGACGGGACGCAACTCCTCTTCCTCCCCCCAGCCACGAACAATACCACGGGAACGTGGAGCAGCAGAAGCCCCCTGTGATGGCTGCCGCGGTTGTTCTCCTTCCGCCGCCTCTTCCTCCTCCACAGAAACACCTTCCTCATCATCACCATCATCAGAGTCTGACTCCTCTCCTTCCCCACACGACTCCTCTTCTTCCTCCTCCCCCCTCTGTGCTGCCGCCGGTGTTGTGGAAACATCGGGTTCGTGTGTAAATGGCTCCAATGAATCCCGCTTCCCTAACTCTTCTTGTTCACGCTCCTCCACAGCTGTATCCACCACTCTACGCACGGCACGCTCCAGGAAGTAGGCGTAGGGGATCAAGTCGCTGATGGTTCCCTCATCGCGACTCACCAGTTTGGTCACCTCCTCAAAGGGCTCCATGACCCTGCATGCATTTCGCATCAGTGTCCAGTTGTTGGGCCACAACATCCCCATCCTCCCAGATTGTGTCCTTGTACTGTAATGATACAGGTAGTGGGTGACGGCTTTCTCCTGGTCTAGCAGGCGAGAGAACATCAGCAGGGTGGAATTCCAGCGAGTCGGGCTATCGCAAATCAGGCGTCTCACCAGCAAGTTGTTTCTACACTGAATCTCTGCAAAGCGTGCCATGGCCTTGTAAGAGCGCCTGAAATGCCCACACAACTTCCTGGCCTGCTTCAAGACGTCCTCTAAGCCTGGGTACTTGGACACAAATCTTTGCACGACCAGATTAAGCACATGTGCCATGCAGGGTATGTGTGTCAGCTTTCCCAAATTCAATGCAGCAATGAGATTGCTGCCGTTGTCACACACCACGTTGCCGATCTCAAGCTTGTGCGGGGTCAGCCATTGCTCAACCTGTTTGTTAAGAGCAGCCAGGAGAGCTGCTCCAGTGTGACTCTCCGCTTTCAGGCAAGACATGTCTAACACTGCATGACACCGTCGCACCTGGCATGCAGCATAGGCCCTGGGGTGCTGGGGCTGTGTAGCTGGGGAGGAGATGGCGGCACCAGCCAAGGAGGAGGAGGAGGAGGATGACGACAGCGAAGCGGTGATAGCAGGTGGAGAGGAGGTGGCTGGAGGCCTGCCTGCAAGCCGTGGAGGTGTGACAAGTCGGTCCTCTGCGCAGCCACGTACTCCCTGCTTGCTGCCTCCGGTCACCAGGTTGACCCAATGGGCTGTGTATGTAATGTAGTGGCCCTGCCCGTGCTTGGCAGACCAGGCATCCGTGGTCAGGTAGACCCTTGACCCAACGCTGTGTGCCAGAGATGACACCACTTGCCTCTCAACTGCACGGTACAGTTTGGGTATGGCCTTTTGAGAAAAATAATTGCGGCCTGGTATCTTCCACTGCGGTGTACCAATGGCCACAAACTTACGGAAAGCCTCCGACTCCACCAGCTTGTATGGTAATAGCTGGCGAGCTAATAGTTCCGCCACGCCAGCTGTCAGACGCCGGGCAAGAGGGTGACTGGCAGACATTTGCTTCTTCCGCTCAAATACTTCCTTCACGGACAGCTGGGTACTGCTGTGGGCAGAGGAGAAGGAACCGCTCAAGGGAAGAGGCGGTGTGGAGGAGGGTGGCTGTGAAGGTGCAAGGAAGAAAGTGGATGAAGACGATGCACCTGAAGGAGGAAGAGGAGAAGGAGTTTGGCTTGTCTTTTGAGGAGTGCTGCTTTTACTCAGGTGTTCTTGCCATAGCTGTTTGTGCCTTTTCTCCAGGTGCCTTCGTAAGGCACTTGTCCCTACGTGAGAGTTGGCCTTTCCACGGCTCAATTTTTGCTGGCAGAGACAACAGATGGCTTTGCTCCGATCTGAGACACACACGTGAAAAAATTTCCAAACCGCTGAGCCCCCCTGGGGTGATGGCGCTACGGTGGCATCAGCAGCAGCTGACGTTGAAGGGCATGTGTGCTCCCTGGCCATAGCTGGCGATACATGGCACCGGACACTGCCCCCAGCTGTTTCTGAGGACGAGCTCCCTCTGCTTCTATCATGGAGTCGTCTCCTCCTACTCCTCTCTGACTCCTCCTCTGAACTGTCCCCCTGGTCATCTCCTCTACCGGGAACATATGTGGTATCCGTATAATCGTCATCATAATCCTCCTGGCCAGCTGCGCTTTCCTCAGACACCTCCTCAAGTGCACCAACTTCAGGTGGTCCACCATCATCCCCATCCACACACGTTACGTCCATACTATCGCCACCTAACTCAGACGTATGAGGTGGTGTACCTGCGCCTTCTTGTTGTTGTTGCAGTAGTGGCTGGGAATCAGTGATTTCACCACCACCACCAAATAACTCCTGCGAAGTGTCAAATGCAGCGGATGTGGTGCTTGTTGTAGCGCTGGTGGCTGCGGGAGATGAGGTGTTCTGTGTTAAATACTCAATCACCTCCTCACGATTTTGGAAAGTGATGACACGTGCCTTCTTCTGAGCACTGTATTTTGGGGCAGGTCCGCATGAAATCACAGCAACACCACCTCGCACAGCCACAGACCTGCCGGTGCCTGGTGGCCTTCCTCTGGGTCTGCCTCTACCTCTTCCTCTACCTGGTTTGTCCATTTTGTCCATCTCGGGGGTATGCTAGCTATATGCAGTGAGGTGGGTTCTCACTCAACACAACAGGTAGTTAGATGCAGTGAGGTGGCCAGGTGGGTTCACACTCAACACAACAGGTAGTTAGATGCAGTGAGCTGGGTTCACTCAACAGTAAAGGTACTTAAGATGCAGTGAGGTGGGTTCTCACTCAGCACAACAGGTAGTTAGATGCAGTGAGGTGGCCAGGTGGGTTCACACTCAACACAACAGGTAGTTATATGCAGTGAGCTGGGTTCACTCAACAGTAAAAGTACTTAAGATGCAGTGAGGTGGGTTCTCACTCAACACAACAGGTAGTTAGATGCAGTGAGGTGGCCAGGTGGGTTCACACTCAACACAACAGGTAATTAGATGCAGTGAGCTGGGTTCACTCAACAGTAAAGGTACTTAAGATGCAGTGAGGTGGGTTCTCACTCAACACAACAGGTAGTTAGATGCAGTGAGGTGGCCAGGTGGGTTCACACTCAACACAACAGGTAGTTAGATGCAGTGAGCTGGGTTCACTCAACAGTAAAGGTACTTAAGATGCAGTGAGGTGGGTTCTCACTTAACACAACAGGTAGTTAGATGCAGTGAGGTGGCCAGGTGGGTTCACACTCAACACAACAGGTAGTTAGATGCAGTGAGCTGGGTTCACTCAACAGTAAAGGTACTTAAGATGCGGTGAGGTGGGTTCTCACTCAACACAACAGGTAGTTAGATGCAGTGAGGTGGCCAGGTGGGTTCACACTCAACACAACAGGTAATTAGATGCAGTGAGCTGGGTTCACTCAACACAAGGCTAGGTATATGCAGTGATGAGGTGGGTTAAGTAAACACAACAGGTACTGGGTAGTTAGATGCAGTGAGCTGGGTTCACTCAACAGTAAAGGTACTTAAGATGCAGTGAGGTGGGTTCTCACTCAACACAACAGGTAGTTAGATGCAGTGAGGTGGCCAGGTGGGTTCACACTCAACACAACAGGTAGTTAGATGCAGTGAGCTGGGTTCACTCAACAGTAAAGGTACTTAAGATGCAGTGAGGTGGGTTCTCACTTAACACAACAGGTAGTTAGATGCAGTGAGGTGGCCAGGTGGGTTCACACTCAACACAACAGGTAGTTAGATGCAGTGAGCTGGGTTCACTCAACAGTAAAGGTACTTAAGATGCGGTGAGGTGGGTTCTCACTCAACACAACAGGTAGTTAGATGCAGTGAGGTGGCCAGGTGGGTTCACACTCAACACAACAGGTAATTAGATGCAGTGAGCTGGGTTCACTCAACACAAGGCTAGGTATATGCAGTGATGAGGTGGGTTAAGTAAACACAACAGGTACTGGGTAGTTAGATGCAGTGAGCTGGGTTCACTCAACAGTAAAGGTACTTAAGATGCAGTGAGGTGGGTTCTCACTCAACACAACAGGTAGTTAGATGCAGTGAGGTGGCCAGGTGGGTTCACACTCAACACAACAGGTAGTTAGATGCAGTGAGCTGGGTTCACTCAACAGTAAAGGTACTTAAGATGCAGTGAGGTGGGTTCTCACTCAACACAACAGGTAGTTAGATGCAGTGAGGTAGCCAGGTGGGTTCACACTCAACACAACAGGTAGTTAGATGCAGTGAGCTGGGTTCACTCAACAGTAAAGGTACTTAAGATGCAGTGAGGTGGGTTCTCACTCAACACAACAGGTAGTTAGATGCAGTGAGGTGGCCAGGTGGGTTCACACTCAACACAACAGGTAATTAGATGCAGTGAGCTGGGTTCACTCAACAGTAAAGGTACTTAAGATGCAGTGAGGTGGGTTCTCACTCAACACAACAGGTAGTTAGATGCAGTGAGGTGGCCAGGTGGGTTCACACTCAACACAACAGGTAGTTAGATGCAGTGAGCTGGGTTCACTCAACAGTAAAGGTACTTAAGATGCAGTGAGGTGGGTTCTCACTTAACACAACAGGTAGTTAGATGCAGTGAGGTGGCCAGGTGGGTTCACACTCAACACAACAGGTAGTTAGATGCAGTGAGCTGGGTTCACTCAACAGTAAAGGTACTTAAGATGCGGTGAGGTGGGTTCTCACTCAACACAACAGGTAGTTAGATGCAGTGAGGTGGCCAGGTGGGTTCACACTCAACACAACAGGTAATTAGATGCAGTGAGCTGGGTTCACTCAACACAAGGCTAGGTATATGCAGTGATGAGGTGGGTTAAGTAAACACAACAGGTACTGGGTAGTTAGATGCAGTGAGCTGGGTTCACTCAACAGTAAAGGTACTTAAGATGCAGTGAGGTGGGTTCTCACTCAACACAACAGGTAGTTAGATGCAGTGAGGTGGCCAGGTGGGTTCACACTCAACACAACAGGTAGTTAGATGCAGTGAGCTGGGTTCACTCAACAGTAAAGGTACTTAAGATGCAGTGAGGTGGGTTCTCACTTAACACAACAGGTAGTTAGATGCAGTGAGGTGGCCAGGTGGGTTCACACTCAACACAACAGGTAGTTAGATGCAGTGAGCTGGGTTCACTCAACAGTAAAGGTACTTAAGATGCGGTGAGGTGGGTTCTCACTCAACACAACAGGTAGTTAGATGCAGTGAGGTGGCCAGGTGGGTTCACACTCAACACAACAGGTAATTAGATGCAGTGAGCTGGGTTCACTCAACACAAGGCTAGGTATATGCAGTGATGAGGTGGGTCAAGTAAACACAACAGGTACTGGGTAGTTAGATGCAGTGAGCTGGGTTCACTCAACAGTAAAGGTACTTAAGATGCAGTGAGGTGGGTTCTCACTCAACACAACAGGTAGTTAGATGCAGTGAGGTGGCCAGGTGGGTTCACACTCAACACAACAGGTAGTTAGATGCAGTGAGCTGGGTTCACTCAACACAAGGCTAGGTATATGCAGTGATGAGGTGGGTTAAGTAAACACAACAGGTACTGGGTAGTTAGATGCAGTGAGCTGGGTTCACTCAACAGTAAAGGTACTTAAGATGCAGTGAGGTGGGCTCTCACTCAACACAACAGGTAGTTAGATGCAGTGAGGTGGCCAGGTGGGTTCACACTCAACACAACAGGTAGTTAGATGCAGTGAGCTGGGTTCACTCAACAGTAAAGGTACTTAAGATGCAGTGAGGTGGGTTCTCACTCAACACAACAGGTAGTTAGATGCAGTGAGGTAGCCAGGTGGGTTCACACTCAACACAACAGGTAGTTAGATGCAGTGAGCTGGGTTCACTCAACAGTAAAGGTACTTAAGATGCAGTGAGGTGGGTTCTCACTCAACACAACAGGTAGTTAGATGCAGTGAGGTGGCCAGGTGGGTTCACACTCAACACAACAGGTAATTAGATGCAGTGAGCTGGGTTCACTCAACACAAGGCTAGGTATATGCAGTGATGAGGTGGGTTAAGTAAACACAACAGGTACTGGGTAGTTAGATGCAGTGAGCTGGGTTCACTCAACAGTAAAGGTACTTAAGATGCAGTGAGGTGGGTTCTCACTCAACACAACAGGTAGTTAGATGCAGTGAGGTGGCCAGGTGGGTTCACACTCAACACAACAGGTAGTTAGATGCAGTGAGCTGGGTTCACTCAACAGTAAAGGTACTTAAGATGCAGTGAGGTGGGTTCTCACTCAACACAACAGGTAGTTAGATGCAGTGATGTGGCCATGTGGGTTCACACTCAACACAACAGGTAGTTAGATGCAGTGAGCTGGGTTCACTCAACAGTAAAGGTACTTAAGATGCAGTGAGGTGGGTTCTCACTCAACACAACAGGTAGTTAGATGCAGTGAGGTGGCCAGGTGGGTTCACACTCAACACAACAGGTAATTAGATGCAGTGAGCTGGGTTCACTCAACACAAGGCTAGGTATATGCAGTGATGAGGTGGGTTAAGTAAACACAACAGGTACTGGGTAGTTAGATGCAGTGAGCTGGGTTCACTCAACAGTAAAGGTACTTAAGATGCAGTGAGGTGGGTTCTCACTCAACACAACAGGTAGTTAGATGCAGTGAGGTGGCCAGGTGGGTTCACACTCAACACAACAGGTAGTTAGATGCAGTGAGCTGGGTTCACTCAACACAAGGCTAGGTATATGCAGTGATGAGGTGGGTTAAGTAAACACAACAGGTACTGGGTAGTTAGATGCAGTGAGCTGGGTTCACTCAACAGTAAAGGTACTTAAGATGCAGTGAGGTGGGTTCTCACTCAACACAACAGGTAGTTAGATGCAGTGAGGTGGCCTGGTGGGTTCACACTCAACACAACAGGTAGTTAGATGCAGTGAGCTGGGTTCACTCAACAGTAAAGGTACTTAAGATGCAGTGAGGTGGGTTCTCACTCAACACAACAGGTAGTTAGATGCAGTGAGGTGGCCAGGTGGGTTCACACTCAACACAACAGGTAGTTAGATGCAGTGAGCTGGGTTCACTCAACACAACGCTAGGTATATGCAGTGATGATGTGGGTTAAGTAAACACAACAGGTACTGGGTAGTTAGATGCAGTGAGCTGGGTTCACTGAACAGTATACAGTAAAGGTACTTAAGATGCAGTGAGGTGGGTTCTCACTCAACACAACAGGTAGTTAGACTTAGATGCAGTGAGCTGGGTTCACTCAACACAACGCTAGGTATATGCAGTGATGAGGTGGGCTAAGTAAACACAACAGGTACTGGGTAGTTAGATGCAGTGAGCTGGGTTCACTCAACACAAAGCTAGGTATATGCAGTGATGAGGTGAGTTAAGTAAACACAACAGGTACTGGGGTATATGCAGTACTGGGTAGTACAATGTGCAGCTCCCTGTCACACACACAGGCAGTCAGTCACTGAATGTGCTGGGCTGCTGGCAGTGGCACACACACACTATCAATTAGCAAGGCTGTGCATGCAACAAAAGTGTCAGAAAAAAAAATGTACAGGTTGAGCTCTGAAAAGAGCTGTTGCTGGGTGCTTTAAAAGCAATATTAATCAGTCAGGAACAAGCAAAGCAGCCTAGTTTTAAAAGGGGTACATAACAGTAAAATGTTGAGAAACACTGCTCTATTAGATAAGGGTAAAGATATTGGGCCTGATCCAATTCATATGTTCTCCTGAAATTCTCCTAGGAGATAACTTTTCATCTTCTGTTTAACCAACCTATGACTGCCGAACGTGGATCTGCAGCTGCAGAGTGGCTCCCCTAGGACCGCCTTACACTGATCGGTGTCAAGCCCTGGGGGCAGAGATTAGCGGGATCGCGAGCGCGGGTGCCTACGCATCCCCGCCTAGTTACAGAGATCTGCTATGTAAACAGCCTGCCAGCCGCGATCGGAGTTGGCAGGCTATAAGAAAAAACAAACAACTGCTGCAGATGCTTGTACAGAACTGCGATCTAATGCAGTGCTGTACAGGGGACAGCTCTTTCACTGGCTTGCCCCCAGGAGTGGCTCACAAAGCAATCCCTCTCATAGGCTAAAGCCTATGAGAGGCCATCGCAGGGATTGGTTCTCAGGGGGAGGGATGCATTTAAAAGAAAATAGATGTTTACTTTATTTTTTTTAAAAATACAAATAAATCATTATTATTTTTTAAATCGCATCAGTAATCAGATGCCACCAACAGGAAGTTCTGTTGGTGGCAAGAAAAGGAGACAAGATTCATTTGTGTGCTAAGTTGTATGGCCTTGCAGCACACTGTTAAAGCGGGGGGGGGGGGGGGGTAAGCCTGTGGTCCCCAAGCGGTTGAAGGGAACCTTAACTGGGAGGGATATGGATGTTTCCTTTTAAACAACACAATATGAGTTGCTTGGCAGTCCTGCTGATCTCTTTGGCTGCAGTAGTGGCTGAATCGCACACCTGAAACAAACATGCAGCTAATCCAGTCTGAGTTCAGTCAGAGCACCTGATCTGCATGCTTGTTGAGGGGCTGTGGCTAAGAGTATTAGAGACACAGGATCAGCAGGAGAGTCAGGCAACTAGTATTATTTAAAAGGAAAACTCCCTATCCTTATCAGTTTAGGTTCCCTTTAAATAACTTTTCAGCACTCTGCAATTAAAAAAGTATCAAAAAGTACATGGCAAAGCACTATCAAAATTATCCTGAGTATTTTCTTGCTTGCTGGTGGCTTAAATTGCATTTTATTGATAGGATGTGAAAATGTCACCTGGGAGAAAACTTGGAGAAAATGTGAATTGGATCAGGCAGATATCCTTTGTATATACACATTAACCACTTTACCCCCGCCCGTACGGATTTCTCCGTCCCTTTTTCCATCCTTTAACCCCCAGGGACGGAGAAATCCGTACTTTGCGCACTCCCGCCGCTGCCCGCGCTCCCGCTCATAAACACGCCGCCCGCCGCTAGTAAACACGCCGCCGCCCGCTCGCCCGGAGATCAATGAACGGGAAAATCCATTCCCGTTCGTTGATCTTAGCCCCGCAATGATCCGCTGCTCTCCGATGGGCAGCGCGATCATTGTGAAACGTTACAAACTTACCCAGCCTCCAAGTACTTCCCCCAAGCTTCCGGAAGGAGGCTTGGAGGTCGCATTAAAGCAAAAAGTTACTGTGGCCATCTTGTGGCCAAATAGTAAAACTACACCCTACACATTTTTCACATACAAATAAATTACTTTTACACAAAAAGTTAACTCATTACCTCCCACACTCCCAATTTATTTTTTTTTTGTAATAAAAAAAAATTAAAAAATGTACAATAAAAAAAAAATACATAAATAGTTACCTTAGGGACTGAACTTTTAAAATATTTATGTCAGGAGGGTACAACACTGTTACTTTTTAAACTATGGGCTTGTAATTAGGGATGGACGCAAAACTGAAAAAAATGCACCTTTATTTCCAAATAAAATATTGGCGCCAAACATTGTGATAGGGACATAATTTAAATGGTTTTATAACCGGGACAAAAAGGCAAATACATTTCATGGGTTTTAATTACAGTAGCATGCATTATTTAAAAACTATAATGGCCGAAAACTGAAAAATAATTAATTTTTTTCCCACATTTTTCCTATTTTCCCATTAAAACACATTTAGAATAAAATAATTCTTGGCATAATGTCCCACCTAAAGAAAGCCTAATTGGTGGTGGAAAAAACAAGATATAGATCGTTTAATTGTGATAAGTAATGATAAAGTTATAGACGAATGAATGGAAGGAGCGCTGAAAGGTGAAAATTGCTCTGGTGGTCAGGGGGTAAAACCCCTCAGTGGTGAAGTGGTTAATGTTATGTATTTCAGATGACAAAATCAGTAAGCTTTAGTTGTATTATGTATATAGTGTGTGTATGCTGTGCAATGCCAGTCATTGTGTGTACTTGTTTGTACTTTTCTTATTTATAAAACAATAACATTTGAACTGTTAAAATATACATTAGTACAACTGCTTACATTTGTTTGCTTGTGCTTTTTTTTGAACGAATTATGCAAATTTGCATAAGAACTCCAAGAATTAAAGTTTTCATGTCTCAAACATGCTAAACATCTACAGAAAACAACACATATATGGGTGTGTCATAATTTAGTGAATGTGTTTCCTTGTAGTGGAAAGATGTAAATAAACCATGTAAAATGAATAACATTTGTGAGTTGGCAACTTGGCATATGTCCTTTATGACAGTGCATATTGTTTTTCAGTGGCATTACTGGGACACATTTCACATGGAGAGAATTGCTGTCATGCGACCCAGACAAGTATGGAAATTAACTCAAAAAGCTGAGATTTGTCATGTTAAAGGGCCATTTCTAGTTCTGGTAACTAAAAGTTTCATGATATAGAAAATGTGTGCGCCTCTTGTAATGCCATACCCCTGAGTCAATGGCAATACCACTGCTTGTACCAACCCACCAGTCCCAAATGTTTCATCAGCATAGGAATCAGCCTGGTGGCTAGTGATCAATGCACAGGCATGGAACCTGAAATGAGCATAATAATTATGCTTGTTAGATTATATAAAATTGAATAAATATGTCAGACTTCCATAACTATCTCACTTCAGGTTCCCTTCACATCTTCAATAGGTCACCTCATTTGGCAGTCACAGTACATTGTAGTTGCCGATCTTTAATGGACCATAAAATTGTGGAGTAACCATTAAAATGTGGCTTTTTCCTGGCAGTCAAGAAACTGGTCATTTACACGTATGAAGCCTGTTCATCAGATCATACAGTTAGCAGTTAGCAAGGCTTGAACACTATTGGATCAGTGACAATATGGCAATCTTGGAAAACCCTATTATGTCTGTAGGGTAAAGGTGGCCACAAATTTTGATACAATAAAATCATCAAATTTTTTGGCAATTCAATAAAAAAGATTGGATTTCCAGAAAAATCAAAAGCTTTTTTTTTTTTTTTAATTCGAGCAAGAAATCTAATTGGATTTCCCATTTTTATTCAATAAAAGTTGATCAGGAATGGTGGATTTTTCTGATAATTTTTTATGAAAATTTAATGGTGTGCGGTAGATTGTTAATTTATTAATATACACACCCAAGCAATTTTCTCACAGTTTCCAATCATTTTTATCATAACTGAGGAAAAATTGAACATATGTATGTGGTACATTGGTCAGATTTTTGAAATGTTACAATCAGTCAGAAAAATTGGTTGCTATTCTTGAAGTGAACAAATATTTAAAAAATGGTATGGTGTGTGGCCACCTTTAGCCTCGGAGATATGTACCGTAGTAGTTTAAAGAAAACCAAACACCAATAATGGAAAAAAAAAAAGTTTTCTACATACCTGCTGCTTCCTCCAGCCCCATGCGAAAGGATCGCTCCCACGCCGCCGTCCTCCGCTGCCTGCAGCTCCAGTATCGGGTCCCATTAGTACTGCCAGTAGCGGCCAGTCTGCGCGAGAAAAGTCTGACCTGTACACATCTCTCTAATCTTCGAGGGCTATATCCATGCCGGTGTTTAGAATGGACAGAGAAATGGAGAAATACGTTCTACTTGATGAACCACACCCATCATGATTCAGTCCCATCAATTAATTTAAGTTGTGCCAAATATATGTAAGGACTTCAGCCTCTGAGGACTAAAGTTGGACATCCCTGCTGTAGATAAAAATATTGAACAATGTATGCCCATGTACACATATAAAATATAACTTGACAGCTTAAAGGCCACAAAAGCGCCATCTATGCTACTATAGCATATATCATATACCATATAGCAGCATAGAGGGTGCTAATGTGCCTGGGAATGCGAAGAATCACTCGCATCCCCAGCCTGTCAGCTCCTGTCACCGAAACAGGAAGTGGCTGCCGGTGGGGCCAGGAGGATCGGAGGGAGACGGTGAGGGCACCGGACAGCTGCAAGGGGCTATTGGAAGCTCTAGGTGAGTAAAACTCATTTTTTTTTGTTTGACTTAAGTGTCCCTTTAACCACTTAAGTACTAGTGGTCTCTGGCACCTTAAGGACCAGAGACAGCTGGTACAAGAAACGGCAGGATAACGAAGAATACTGACGAATCACCGTCACCGCCGCATGCCGGGATCCTGGGCCACCGACTCTGCTGTCTCTATGACAGCAGAGTTCCTATGAGCCGGTCAGGAGCTGCTTTCATTGGCTCCTGACCCTGCCTATCAATGTAAGCCTATGGGAGCCGCTTACATTGATAGACAGGGACAGGAGCCAATGAAATCGGCTCCTGACCCGATCACAGGGCTCTGCCGTTATAGAGATGACAGAGCGAGTGAGCTGCGGCTGGGAGACAGCGGCGAGATTGTCGGGAGCGACGGAAGCGGCGAGAACACGCAGCATCGGTGGATTGAAAGCTACGCCCTAGCCATCAAAACAGATTTCAATCAGCAAGGTCTTTAAGTAGTTAATTTAGAGAAAAGTATCTGGGAAAAGTACAATATAAATCAGATAAGTGGTAGCACATTGTGTTCTCTGTTCTCTGATTTTACACTACAGAAATTAAGAATATGGAATGGGTTAATATTGTTCTAGGCAGACAACATATATGGCCTCTCTGTGGCTTCTGGGCCTTATTAGCTGCGTTATTTGAGATCTCGTATACAGGTCAGACAATTTACCATTTAAGTGGAAGTGTGTCTGTGAGCATCAGTATATATTTTGCTGACTCCCGCACTTTTTTCCATATGTACGCTATCTGAAAATGCCAAGGGCAAATTTTTAGACACAGTTGAAGTTGACAATCTCAATCAATGATAGCTCGCGGTTGTGTTTTATAGCCAAGCATAATATTTGGAACATGAATAATTCAATATGATTTGCCAGTGAAGAGAATGACAGTCTGCTTTACCTGCAGCAGTCATACAGTTGCTTAGCTGGTAAAGATGTTTACTCTCCAAATTGGGCTGGTCCCCAAGCATCGACATCTTCTGATAGACCTTACAAGTGGTTAGCTGTGGGAGAGAGAGACAAAATACTATGATACAATGTAAGAAAACAGTGAACAAAACTATAGTTTAAAGCAGTCTGAAACTCTGACATAACATTCAATAAAAATGTATTTTCCTATTTGTTTTATTACCCATACAGTTATTATATTTGTTCTAGTGCACAAGTAAAATTGTACAGTTCCCAAAGTACAGTTTATCTGCTCTGAAAGCTGCCGTTGCATATTATTCAAGCTGATTTTTATTATATATTAAAATCTTCTAGTGAGCTGTTCTGAACTGTGTGCATGCTTGAAGCACAGAGAGCTCCTTTTCAGTTGTTACACCCAATGCGGCCGCAGGGGCTCAGGGCAGAACGAGCTCTCCTCATTGACAATTGACAGGCATAAGTTCGTATCACTTGCTATGCTACTCTGATAAGGCATGTTAACTCTGATAAGGCATATTAACTCTGATAATTAAGGCATGTTAACTCTGATAAGACGCTATTTGTCATAGTGAATCAACCCCCTATGTATCAACAGAGGAATGTAAGCAAAATATACTGTTATCTCCTCTTTGGATTGGATTCTAAACTGAAGGGGCTTTCCATGGCAGGACAAAGTGCTGTGTTTAACTGTTTGAATGCTGTTATGCTACAATTTTTCTTTGTGCTGGTAGGTTTAAGGCTGTAGGAAATCTTTTAGAGCAAAGAAGAAATGCTGAGTTTCATACCACTTTAAACACATTTGTAAGAAACTCTGTTACTGTTCATTTGTTTAAAGCAGTAATATTTATGATGGGTTACTACTGATGTGGGCATCTGTCTGTAAGTAATATCAACCATTTATGTTGGGGCCATTGGCAAAAGCGGGTGGCAAAGAGTTCACTTTTTTTTTTTTTGCAAACTATCCTTCTCCAATGTTAGGGGGTAGTGGGCCCTAGTGGAAGCTTATCATGGAATATAGGGGATCCCTTTAATAATAATGGGACCCCAAATGCTCATCACATCCCAGGAAAATAGGTAAAAAGGGTCATTTATACCCCATCCTATTAAAAATAAAGTGTAAAATGCCAAACATTAAATGACATAAAACATACAATTATTTATTTGCTAAAATGTTCAGTGTACATTTTCTTTTTCTACTTTGCTTCAATTTCCTTTTGTAATCTGTATCCCTCTTTTTTCTCATTTTGTGTATGTCTATTTCATCTGTATACTTCTACCTTCCTCTGAATTCTCTCATCCTCTGATGTCATCTTCTATGTATTTATTTCTTCTTCACGCACGTTCATATGTAAACTTCTTTCTATTTTATCTCCTGCCTTTCTATTCTTTAATCTCATACGCCTGTGTTCTGTCTTTAAAGTGAACCGAGCACCATTTTAAGCACCCAGGGAATCTCAATAGCACAAGAAAAATGCATGCCAACAATATGTCTTGGTAATGATCTGCTCATCTGCCTGTGCAGGCAGGCAGCCTTTTCACCACTGTTCAGGTCTGCATTCTGCAGGTCTCTGGAAGAGAGACCTTTTGTCAGTTTTTCAGCTTGCTGTTGCTGAGGAATTTGCATACGTTTGTCATGCAAATTGCCTAGCCACATCCCTTGTAGGCCTGCTCTATATATACCATGTGATATCACAGAACTTGGCTGGTCATAAGAGTTAGATCCTGTGTGACACTCGCCGGGAGTGTCAGCCTTGCTCTTTGTTGAAAATTAGCCTAGAGCAGGGGTCTCAAACTCAATTTACCTGGGGGGCCGCAGGAGGCAAAGTCAGGATGAGGCTGGGCCGCATAAGGAATTTCACAATCGCGGCGCATGGCAGCCTCTGCCCGCCCCTCTCACTCTTCCTTCACAGAGAGGGGCGGGGAGAGGCGGCGATTGACGTCAGGAGGGGCAGAGCTGAAGCTGCAAGCTCTGCCCCTTCCAGGAAATGGCGGCGGATTGCCCTACGGGGCGATTTGGGTTCTCTGCAGCCCTCGTTTAGCGGCGGGGATGCGGCGGATTACTTGGGAGCACTGAAGCGAACTATAAGGAAGCTTTTGCCGGCGAGGGCCACAAAATATTGTATGGAGGGCCGCAAATGGCCCGCGGGCCGCGAGTTTGAGACCCCTGGCCTAGAGTAATCCCTGGAAACTGCACTGGGCAGGTTTCCTTAGTGCAGTTAGGATTGCTTATCTGTTTTGTTTGTCTGTTGCGATTGTCCTGTCCCAGCGGTGGTCGACAGGAAATCATTCTGTGTGTCTGGGTGCTAACCGGAACAGCGGTTGTTACTGGTAGCCCCTTCTGATCTGTTTCCCTGGATCGCACCAGCCTCTTGCGCTAGTGCTGTGGATCCTTCTGTTCTGCTACTCTGTACCTGGATCGCACTAGCATCCTGCGCTAGTGCTGTGGATCCTTCTGTTCTGCTACTCTGTACCCGGATCGCACTAGCATCCTGCGCTAGTGCTGTGGATCCTTCTGTTCTGCTACTCTGTACCTGGATCGCACTAGCATCCTGCGCTAGTGCTGTGGATCCTTCTGTTCTGCTACTCTGTACCTGGATCGCACTAGCATCCTGCGCTAGTGCTGTGGATCCCTCTGTTCTGTCTTCCTGGATCGCGCTAGCCACTTTCGCTAGTGCTGTGGATCCTATCGTTCGCTTATTCATGTTTTCGTTTGTCTGTCTTGTCTGCTACGAACGCTTGCTGGAGGCTCGGTGGGGTAACCGTTAAGCAAGCGCTCGCATCCTCTGTTTCATGTTTGTCTGTCGGTGGTTAGTTAGGCGTGTTTGTCTCTATTGTGCTTATCACGTGGAGACCGCGCATAAACGCGTGCACTGTTGCGAATGAGTGCGGTGTTCGTGTTTAGCTAGCGTTTGTTATTTTCCGTATCTCCTCATTGTATGATTTGCTGTGCCTTTGCTACTCTCGTGCTCTGCCTTGCTGTAACCTTGTGTCACGTCTGGCGATCGCACCTCTCGCGATCGCGTTCCTACTTCATATCTGCTGTGGTGTGTGCACCGTCGCGGGTTGGTGACTAGTTTGGTGCACACATATACAATCTGTCTCTGTGCTCATTCTCAATCGCCTCTCTTGCGATTGCGTTCCGTCCCTTCGTGCAATTCCTGTCTGGCGTGTGTGGTAGGGCAGAGGAGCTGTTCCTCTGCACTCCACAGCTCCCCCTGTCGAAAGGAATTTCCCTCTACAGTTGCATTGCACCTTCTGCTGGGTTTCCGCAAATTATACGTTTGTGGAGGATTTCCGCAGGGTCAGCGCACACGTCTTGTGCGCTGATCACGGAGAGAATTCCACAATTGTTACAGTCTTCCTACCTAATAATAGGCAAGTGTCTCTGTGTCCCATGTCCCGGTGTGTTTTTGGTTGTGCACATGTGCAGGGACGCTTAAACACTGAGCTGGTTCAATGACGCGTGGATGGGGCTAGGAGGTGCGGACGTGTGCACGGGTGCGCGCGGCCGGCACATGCGCCGGTGACAGACCTAGAGCCCATTTTTAAACGGGCTTAGGTCAATAGTTATTAAAATAAACTTCCATTTTACCTTTTATTTTACAATTAAAGTTTAGCACTTAAAGTGGATCCGAGATAAACTTTTACTCATTGCATAATTGTGTTCCTTTCGTATAGTTAATAGGGCATTCCTCAAGCCAAATACTTTTTTAGTTTTGTTTTAATACTCTAATTATTTATAAACTAAACAAGCCTCGCACACAGCTCCTTTTGTGTCTTGGCACTGTAGCAAGGGTTTATGGGGGCTCAGTCTGGGCAGGAGGAGGTTACTAGCCATTGATTTCAGAGGCAGAGGGGAGGAGGGAGGAGGAAAGGGGACTAAATGTACACATAGGCAAGCTGATAGCATCTCCAGCCCTCAGCCTGTGACAATGGCCTCAATTCACTAAGCTTTATCAAACACTTTATCAAACGTTTTATAATTTACCTCATAGGTAAAATCTAATTTTGAATTCAATAAGGTGTTATAGACTTATTGAACGTTTTATCGATAGTGAATTCAAAATTAGATTTAACTCATGAGGTAAATTATCAAACGTTTGATAAAGTGTTTGATAAAGCTTAGTGAATTGAGGCCAATGTGACAAACAGAACATGGCTGCCCTCATTGTATCACAGGAATAAATAATCATAAACTTTTGAAGCTGTTTGCAGCTAGATATGCTGTGTAAACGATCTAAACTTTAGATAAGATATATAGACAAGTTACTTGTCATAGTTAGTTTTTCATCTCGGATCTGCTTTAAGGCTCCCTGCACACTGCATGTGATTCCGATTTTTAATCGTTTTTTACATGCAATTCCAATTCCGATTTTTAATCGTTACTGCATGCTGCATTTTTTCTGCTTTTTGTTGTTGATAGCATTCAGGGAAAATCGGAATTGCAAATCGGAATTGGAATCAAAATCAGAATCGCAAATTGGATTTGCAGTGTGCAGGGAGCCAGTTGGTGTGCGTTAGTGTGCGTTAGTACGTGTTTTTTCCATAGCAGTGCATTGTGAAAAAGATTTCAGTTAAAACGCGTTAAAGAGGAACTCCAGTGAAAATAATGCAATAAAAAAGTGCTTCATTTTTACAATAATTATGTATACATGATTTAGTCAGTGTTTGCTCGTTGTAAAATCTTTCCTCTCCCAGATTCACATTCTGACATGTATTACATGGTGACATTTTTACTGTGGGCAGGTTATGTAGCTGTTTCTAGCTGTTCTGGCTGTTAGAGACAGCTGTAAACAGCCATTTCCTGTCTGTGAACATTGTTACATTGTGGCAGTTTGCCCAGAGTACCGCGGTCCCAGAGCCTCTTGTGGGAGGGGTTTCAGCACAAAATCAGTCATACAGCGCCCCCTGATGGTCTGTTTGTGAAATGCAATAGATTTGTCATGTAAAAGGGGGTATCAGCTACTGATTGGGATAAAGTTAAATTCTTGGTCGGAGTTTCTCTTTAAGTGT
This sequence comes from Hyperolius riggenbachi, assembly GCF_040937935.1. Lineage (NCBI taxonomy): Eukaryota > Metazoa > Chordata > Amphibia > Anura > Hyperoliidae > Hyperolius > Hyperolius riggenbachi. The sequence goes on along the minus strand of NC_090649.1, from coordinate 174,400,254 downwards.
GAAAGGTGCCATAGGAAAACATGGGCATTACTTTGAAAATGAGTTTTATATCAGTTATAACTGAGAGCAACTGATTAAGTGAAAGGGGCCTAAGTGTTATTCGCCTACTTCAGCAGGCCTGCCCGTCCGTCCAGTCCAGCAGAGATTTCAGGCAGCTAAGTAATTGTTTTATTGCACTCATTATAAGAAGTAAAAAATACCTTTTTATCAACAGAGGGGGTGGGAAATTAGGACAACTTCTCTTCAAAGACCTCATCTAGAGGGAGCATCTATGAGTTCTGTAAATAATGTAGATAAGGATGGTGAGAAGGGGAAGGGGGAACATGGTGGCTCCTATAGCCAGGATAAATTTCAGTGAAAGAAAGGGTGCTTAGTTCCCTTTAAGTCTTATTTTCTTAAGTTTGTCTGTTCTTCTAATATCTTGAAAGGAGCTTGCAGTGTGCCAACCATTCCCCGAAAATAAAATATCTAATTGTTTCTTTCAATAACAGTTTACATATATTTGTTAAAAACTAGTTTCAAAAAGCAAACAACAGAGAATTATCCCTGGATCTCAACCTCTGAGTGAATCTTCACATTTATTCAAATATACAAGGCATCAATCAGGTACCCCGCCTCCCCCCAATCCATATCCTGTCTATGAGACAGCTGCGGCAACAAGTCATCACAACAAAAGCCAATAGGGTGGTCATCAGTGAGATGGAAAGGGGGTCAAACTCCATCCTTGCACATTAAATTGTAACTTTTTAAGCAATGTCACAACCTTTACTAAAAAGCATACCTAACCTAACCCAAGGCTACGCTACCTAAGGTAAGTACAAAGGTATGTTCTTAGTGGACCCCATACCTCTATGTTGTCCATTCATCTTCTTGTCGACTACACCAAGCCCTCCCCCACCTCTCGGGTTCCCGTAATCACTCCTAAAAAAATGTGTCTTTCAACTTGAGAACCTGTACTGAGTAAAATTATTTAAAATAAACACATGAGGTAACTTCAAATGAACATTAAATAGTTACCTTGCCATCAATTCCTCTCAGAAGCTCACCATTTTCTTCTGACAATGATCCCTTCCAGTTCTGACAACATTTTGTCAGAACTGAAATATATCAGTTGCTGTCAGTTATAGCTGAGTGGACAACTGATATGCCCGGTAATGTCCATGTTTCCCTATGGCTGAAGTGGATGATGTTACAGTTTAACAGTGTGTTGACCAGCAAGCTGTTAGGGGGTAATGGCCCTTTTCAAAATGGAGGACGGAGAATTCCCTTGATCACAATGGACAAACAGGACGCGGGACAGGAGAAAGACACTGAGGAGTAGACTACACGGGAGGTAAGTATGACTTGTGTATGCTTATTTTGACATTTTAATTTTCAGTTCAGGTTTTCTTTAAGTCAAATTTGAAACAGGAAGAGGCAGGTTTGCAGTGATGTTTCCTCCTATCACCTTCCCATTCCCTCCTCTTCCCTGCCACATTCACTCCCCTTAATTAAAGGGGCACTACAGCGAAAAATTTTAAAATTTAAAATATGTGCAAACATATACAAATAAGAAGTACACTTTTTTCCAGAATAAAATGAGCCATACATTACTTTTCTCCTATGTTGCTGACACTTACAGTAGGTAGTAGAAATCTGACAGAAGTGACAGGTTTTGGACTAGTCCATCTCTTTATAGGGGATTCTCAGGGATATATTTTCAAAAGCACTTAGTGAATGGCATTTGCTCTGTCCAACTGCCAAAAAACTGTGTAGGGAGCAGGGAAGCTGGCCAGCATTATTGTTTAAATCCTTTTTAGGGAATATCTTTATAAAGAATAAAAACCTTGCTGAAAATCCCCTATGAAGAGATGGACTAGTCCAAAACCTGTCGCTTCTGTCAGATTTCTACTGCCCACTGTAAGTGACAGCAACATAGGAGAAAAGTACTTCTTATTTATATATGTTTGCACATATTTTAAATTTTAAAATTTTTCGCTGTAGTGCCCCTTTAAGGTATCCTTTAATGATCTGCTAATCAGTCTGACATGCAGTTTACACTGTAGAAATGTGTTGACCCTATGTACTAGTTTATATGATAAGATAACTTGTATAGCATTTATTCAAACCGACATTGTAACAGAATTGTACAAAAATCAACTAATAAAAATAATTTGCCAAAGATACTGTGTATTCCCGTGTCCTCTCTGTTACAGCAGGAAATGTAAAACTTAAACAGACAAATGTTCTGGCAGTGACAGTCTGACACATGTGACAATGAGGGACAGCTGCCAGATCAGAGTACATCAGCCAAACACTGGATTATTTCCATCTGCCTTTGCCCAAATGCTAGAAACTTTTTCCTGTCTGCTCACAGAATGCAGGAAGTCCATAGTGTCTGCTGCAGAGAATGACACCAAGCTGAACCCTCCAAGGAAAAAATAAATGCAATGGGAGCTACGAGTAATAAAATGTAACACACAGAAAGATAGATAATATCAACAGTTGTGAATAAATATACAGTGTATTGTAAAATATTATTGTAAATTCCTTCTATTTTAAGTAGTCAAACCAACCTAAGCATTCTTTATAGTGTTTATCCTATTATTAGTGTTTTGTTTGTTCTTCTTTTTTACTACTAAGCCCGGTACTAAAAATTATTTCTATATATCCTTGGGCCAGGGAAATTCATAGACTGGTTTCCAATGTATGGTAATTCTGTTACACTTTTTCTATGCTCTGCTTAGGGAGGCATGCAACCCTCTTGATAAATTCCTGTACTCTGTGTTCTAAAGCATTAAAGAGGATCTGTACTGTCTAATTTGTACAATAAAAAAATGCCAATCCAGTCACTGTGATCTCCTGGATCCCTCTTTGTCGTTTCCGCCGCCCCCTGCCGCGATCCTGGCTTTTAATCGCCAGTTTTAGGCAGTGTTTACAAACAAAAGAACAAAAGATCATGGCTGCTAACCAGGAAATGATGTTTGTATATATATATATATATATATATATATATATATATATATATATATATATATATATATATATATATATATGTTACAGCATACTACAACTTTTTATTACATAGTGAATTATCTGCACTCCAGTCTGGCATTCACACAGTTTCTCAGCATGTGTGTGTGTGTAACGATTGGTGTCAGCACACAGAGAGAATCTGATTATTGATGATCTGCAGAATCATCAACAATACAGATGTATACTTGATTATGGATGATCTGCAGAATCACCAATAATACAAGTATGACTAACCTCTGGACACCTAATTAAGTGTAAGTGTTTGGTGTAACTGTAGGCTATCTCCCGTGAGGTGGGAGACACAGGCAGCTCGGCCAGGAACCACCTGAGGGGCAGGTGGCCCTCAGCTGTGCAGGAACTATCTCCTTGAGAGAGGGAATAGAGAGAACCTGGCAACCAGTGATACTAGGTGATCAGATAACAGACTGTACTGCAGCCAGAGGACTCCAGAGGAGTAGAGGCCACCGGCTGCTAGCAGGCCGGACTCTCTGAGGAGCAGGAGTCCTAGTAGCTAACTGACACTTGATGGACTAGTGTCACAGCTAGTACAGATAGACTGAGCACTCAAGAGATGAGTGACAGCCTGGAGGGTCGGGCAGGCCAGGTCGGCAACACACGAGCAGATAAGGTACAGAGACAGAAGGCTGATTCGGTAACCGGGTACAGGCAGGGTATGGCAACAGGTAGACAGATATGCAGAGGTACCAAATCAGAAGGCAAGAGAGAGGTCGACAGAGCAAATAGTCATAACAGATATAAAACACAGTCCTAGTCTGAGGTGTGAGGTCCTTGGTCTCGACACCCAGGAACTAGTCTAGAGAATAACTCAGCAATGACACAGCAATTCTGAGCTTGGGTGTGAGGTCCTTGGTCTCAACACCCCGGAACTGGTCTAAAGTATAACACAGCAATGACACAGTAATCCTAAGCTTGGGTGTGAGGTCCTTGGTCTCAACACCCTGGAACTGGTCTAAAGTATAACACAGCAATGACACAGTAATCCTAAGCTTGGGTGTGAGGTCCTTGGTCTCAACACCCTGGAACTGGTCTAAGATATAACACAGCATATAACAATAGCGTAATCTGGCTAAGTGTGAATTCCCAGGTCCACCTGGTTCTAACACACTGTAGGATCTGACTAAGGTCTGAGTGCTCACACGTAAGTATTCGCAATGGCAGACAACCTGAGACTGACCAGCAAGATCTATATATAGTGCAGCGCTCCTCAGCGCCGCCCAGCACCACTCAGCCAATCGACAACTGCGCTGGGATCAGCTGATCTACCTGATCAGCTGATCCCTCTCCTACTGGCATAAAGGTCCTGCCTCCCAGCGCGCGCACGCGTAGCTCTCCCATCTATGTGCACTACAAGGCTCAGACAAACCAGACGCATGCTGCTGTGCGAAAAACCGCCGGTTTGAACGCGGAGACAGCCGCCCTGCTGCAAGACCGCGCGGCGGCATCTCCGCAATCCATTACAGTGTGACAGGCAGCTCCCTCCCCCCTCAGCTTCACAAACTGCATCACTGAAACTGAGAGCAGAGAGTGAGGAGTAAACAAAGCACACAGAGCCTGCAGGGGCGTACATAACTTGTATTCATTACAACAGAGGAAGCCCATTTCTCCCTGGGTTGACAAAGCTTGACAAAGAAAAGAAGATTAGATATATTACAGAGGCAGTGCAACTAAAAAAGGCTGCTGTAATCCAGACAACATTAGAACTGGTATAGGAACTTATAGGATAGAAGAAATAAGGCGGAAAATTTTGTTACAGAGTCTTGATCTTGATCTTGATCTTCTGGCATAAGTAGAGTCTGAGTCAAAACCCTAGAACAAGCATATGGTTAATCCAGTAAAACCTGAGTCAGCTGAGTAAGAGTACCTTATCTACGTATGCTTGTTCAAGGTCTAAAGCTAAAAGTGTTAGGGACACAGGTTCAGGAACATTGCCAGGAAACTGGTACTGTCTAAAAGGAAATAAATATTGCAGCATCCATATAACTCTCACCATGGGTTCCCTTTAACCTGTTAACTGCAACATGACATTTTAATATGTTGCGCGTTCCTGCCAACGCTCAGCACGTGTGCGCGCCGCTCCTGCCGCAGTTTCCATTGGGATTCTGTGTTAAGTGATTGGGGAAGAGGACCGAGCAGTCCTCTACCCAATCGCAATGCCTGGTATGAATGGACGCGACCACGAACAGTGGCCGCGTCCATTCAGAAAACAGGAACACAGTTTAGCAAAGTGTAAAAAAAAAAAAAAAAAAGTGCCATCTTGCCATCTTCTGGCCAAAAAGTATATTACACATACAGGCACATACATACACATACACAATATTAATAAAATAAATAACTTACACTTCCAAAGCCCCCCCCCCCCCCTTGTAAAAAAAAATCAGCTGAAAAAAATACATAAATAGTTGCCTTAGGGCTTTTTTAATCTATATTTTATGAGGGAAAATTATTACTTTGACTTTACTACATAGGGGCTTGTAATTATGGACCGGACAACAAAACAAAAACAGAAAAATAACACTTATATTTCAAAATAATATATTGTCGCTATACATTATGATAGGGACATAATTTAAATGGTTTAATAATTGGGACAACTGGGCAAATAAAATGTGTTGGTTTTATCCACAGGAGAACGTTTAATTTTAAAACTATAACGGCTGAAAACTGAGAAATAATGATTTTTTTCCATTATTTTTGTATTTTTCCCATTAAAACACATTTAGAATAAAAAAAACTTAGCAAAATGTACTACCCATAGGCAGGGCCGGATTTGTACTTTTTACCGCCCTAGGCCCATTACCTCCAGCCACCCCATGACAACAACGTGGTTAGGATAGGGTTATCGGTCATAGAAAAGGGGGGGGAGGTTAGAAATACTAATAGATCAGGTTATTAGGTTTAAGTACTTACAAAAAAAAAAAAAAAAAAAGGGCTTAGGAAAGATTAAAAAATAGGGCTTTTGGCAATTTAGGTTGAGGCTAGGAATTTGAGAATAGCATTATGGGAAAAGGATTAAAATTGAGTATCAGGTTAAAATGCAGCTGGCCATACAATTATAGATTTCTACCCAATTTTCCAAAGCGATCGGCCCCTTTCTGAAAGGAATCTGTTCAGAAGGAATTGATTCCTACCACACACAGCACATTCATTTTTAATAGATTCCAGCAGGGAATCTATTGAAAACTGATCGAACCCCAACGTTGCACTGTTTGATATAATGCAACGCTATGGCCTATCAATCATCTACCACTCCTGCTCCACCCCCAATTGACCAAGACGTCTTGTTTGATCGATACTTTAGATACATTTTTGGTCAAAATCAATGAAATATAAAGGAATTGATTTCCATTTGATTTGATCAGAGTGAACGAATCTGCAGGGAATCCAATTAGAAATGTAATGTGTGTGTATGGGGACCTTTGCTGATCACAATACTAAGGTGATTAAAGGACCACTATCGCGAAAAAAGTAGGCAGTTACAATCTGACAGGTTTTGGGCCAGTCCATCTCCACATGGAGTATTCTCAGGGTTTTCTTTGTTTTCAACAGTATTTCCTGAACAGCAGTTTAACTGCCAAAATAGTAATCTACCAGCCAGCCTCCCTACTCACTTGCACCCTATTTTGTCAGTTACACTTTGCAACTGCTGTTCAGGAAATGCTGTTGAAAACATAGAAAACGCTGAGAATCCCCCACAAGGAGATGGACTGGCCCAAAACCTGTTGTTCAGTCAGATATTAACTGCCTACTTTTTTCACGATAGCGGTCCTTTAAAGTGCTGCAGAAGATGTTAGCACTATATAAATACATAATAATAATAATAATGTAGGTCATTAGACTATGACTATGGTAGGATTAGAGTGTGAGCTCCTCTGGGGACAGTCAGTGGCATGACTATGTACTCTGTAACATGCTGCAGAAGATGTCAGTGCTATATAAATACATAATAATAATAATATGGTAGGACATTAGGCTATGGCTATGGTAGGATTAGACTGTGAGCTCCTCTGAGGACAGTCAGTGACATGACTATGTACTCTGTACAGTGCTGCAGAAGATACCAGTGCTATAAAAATACATAATGATAATATGGTAGGACATTAGTCTATGACTATGTTAGGATTAGAGTGTGAGCTCCTCTGAGGACAGTCAGTGACATGACTATGTACTCTGTAAAGTGCTGCAGAAGATACCAGTGCTATATAAATACATAATAATAATAATAATAATAATGTAGGACATTAGACTACGACTATGGTAGGATTATATGTATGCCACTTCCCCACCTGCAGCGTGACGTCCCTCTCCCTCCCAGCATAACAACAGAATGCCTTGTCAGTTAGGCCCAGTGCACACTGGGTGGATCCGCCGGCCGCATCCGCTTGAAAATTCGCATGGCTAATGTATCTCTATGGGCTGGTGCACACCGGCGGTTTGAGGTTTTTAGCAAGCCGCAAACGTGCCTCCTGCTGCACGCTTGCGGTTTGCTTAAAACCTCAAATCGCCGGTGTGCACCAGCCCATAGAGATACATTAGCCACGCAGATGCTGATGCGGATGCGGCCGGCGGATCACATACAAAATCCGCTCGGTGTGCACCCAAAACCGCTAGCGTTTTGACAATCTACTAGCGGTTTTGGTGTGCACTGGGCCTCACACAGCTGAGACACATCTGTACAGTCCAGCATTGTCACCCAAGGGGATTGGGTCTTTATCCCGGACAAGTGACATCAGTCGCAGGTGTGTACGCACCTTAACAACGACCCATAAGTACTAAGAGCGGTACAAACTAATCAGGCAGGTTCAATTAGATAAAAACAAGTGTAATACATTTGTAGTCAACTTTCAAAAGTGCTGTTAACCATGTAACGTAGCTGCAGGGAGAAAGTGCTGGTGCTCAAACATAGATCTAATTAGGTTGATTCATGACGTTAGTGCACTAAGCCGCATGGGTTAAATCGGTGAGCGCACGCTATCAGCGTAGCGAGCGCTCTTGGCTAAGCGTGCTTCTTTGAAGTACAGTGCGATGGTTTGTAGCACGACCGTCATACTTTACTAGTGCGGCCGCTGCTACATTAAATGTAACAGCAGCTGCGTTAGTAAAGTATGACGGTCGTGCTACAAACCATCGCACTGTACTTCAAAGAAGCACGCTTAGCCAAGAGCGCTCGCTACGCTGATAGCGTGCGCTCACCGATTTAACCCATGTGGCTTAGCGCACTAACATGTCATGAATCAACCTCCAATATCCTTTAAAAAATAGGGTGAACCAGTGATCTCAGAAGACTAAAAGTGCAATAAAAAAAGGTGAATAGCTGTGCTAGGGAATGCAAAAACAAATGACTGTGGGGGGAGGAGAAGGGAAACAATTCTACCTGATGAAAATGATAAAAGGAATGACGGCGGCATGGAGAGAAGAGATAAAGCCAGGCTACAGGACAGAGGGGACCACCAGGCAGCCCTGTGTTAGTAGCTTCAGGAGTCAGACTCCTGGGAAGGAAGAAGGAGGGGGAGAGAGAGGGATCCCAGCTGGTCACTCATTCCCCAGGATCAGGCAGGCACAGCGTGATTCTAGTCTAGTGTCCTGCAGACACTTCTACTCCCTCCCTTCCCTCTCACAGCGCTGCCACCATGCACAGATACCTTTGCTGTGCTGAGAGTAGCCGCCCGTCTTCTTCCTGAAACTGAATCTCGCGGCTTGGCTTCTCTGCTCAGCCCCTCCTCCCTCAGTGTCAGAGTGGAGAGGAAAGGAGGGGAGGGGCGCTTTCCTCCGTGCTGTTCATAGCAGAGACGGGACAGCTGATCTGCAGCCTTGTGTACAGTGTGCGACAGCCGCCCCAGCTCTCCTGTCGGCTGGTTTCCGCCCTAGGAACCGGCCTAGGTGGCCTGTGCGGAAATCCGGCCCTGCCCATAGGTTTTCTGTGAAAACAGAAAAAAACGAGGTATAGATCATTTTCTTGTGATAAGTAGTACCAAAGTTATTAGGGAATAAAAGGGAGGAGCACTGACAGGTGAAAATTGCTCTGGTCCGTTAGGGTAAAAACCTTTGGGAGTGAACTAGTTAAGCACAGCATAAAATGGTATGCATGGTTTTGAAGCTATTGGAAGGGTTAATGCTCACACCTCTACTTCACTCATAAGCTAATGAATAAGATCGCCACTGCAGTACTAAAATCATCAGATTATGTTCAGCTATATTAGGCTGTGTAAAAAATGCAGACAAGCTTCTGCTGTATCCAGGCCTGATAGGAGTTGACTGAAGAAGCAGTGGCCTGGGTGTGAGGGGTCATTAGCAATCCTCAATGCTCTGGTGCACAGTCTGGAGTTCAAGATGAAATTGAGGGAGGAAGGGGTTCCTCCAACCTACCCCCCCCCCCCCCACACACACACACACCCCTCTCCGCTGCTCTGATGTTCCTCTGTAGTTTGTTTTACCAATTTTACCATTACTACTGCTGACAGTGTAACATGAGATGATTACAAATACAGTTGTGTTCAAAATTATTCAACGCCCACTGAAATTGAGTGTTTTGGCCAGTTTGACATTGATTTTGATAATTTCAGTCATTTTGTTTACAATTAAATCAAAGAGGCACTTGTAAGGCAGACACATATAGCATAACATTTATAATGAAATAACCACAAATGTATTATCTGTGCCCACATCATTATCAGTTTTATTCAACCCCCAAGTGACATTCATTCTTAGCACTTAGTATAACATCCTTTTCCAGTTCTAATTTTGTTTCATCAGTCCACAGAACACAATCCTAAAACTTTTGTGGTAGTGTTGTGAGGACTGATGAAACAAAATTAGAACTGTTTGGGCCCATGGATCAACGCTATGTTTGGAGGAGGAAGAACAAGGCATATGAAGAAAAAAACACCTTGCCTACTGTGAAGCATGGCGTGGGGTCAATCATGCTTTGGGGCTGTTTTGCTTCTGCAGGTACAGGGAAGCTTCAGTGTGTGCAAGGTACCATGAATTCTCTTCAGTACCAGGAGATATTGGATGAAAATGTGATGCAGTCCGTCACAAACCTGAGGCTTGGGAGACGTTGGACCTTTCAACAGGACAATGATCCCAAGCATACCTCCAAGTCCACTAGTCCATGGTTGCAGATTAAAGGCTGGAACATTTTGGAGTGGCCATCGCATTCACCAGACTTAAATCCGATTGAGAACCTCTGGTGGGACTTAAAGAAAGCAGTTGCAGCGCACAAGCCTAAGAATGTGACTGAACTGGAGGCTTTTGCCCATGAAGAATGGGCTAAGATACCCGTAGATCGCTGCAAGACACTTGTGTCAAGCTATGCAAGCTAAAAGCTGTTAGAACTGGAAAAGGATGTTATACTAAGTGCTAAGAATGAATGTCACTTGGGGGTTGAATAAAACTGATAATGATGTGGGCACAGATAATACATTTGTGGTTATTTCATTATACATGTTATGTTATATTTGTCTGCCTTACAAGTGCCTCTTTGATTTAATTGTAAACAAGATGACTGAAATTATCAAAATCAATGTCAAACTGGACAAAACACTCAATTTCAGTGGGGGTTGAATAAGTAACTGTCTCAGAGGATGAGATTGCAACGAGTATTATTTGCTTTGTGTCCCTAGTATTACTGTATACATTACATATGTAGTATTATACTGCCATCTGCTGGTAATCTACTGGAAAAGCAATCCGGAAGCAAAACACTTGATCTGTTGATGGTTGGAACTATTTTCTGGTCTGACCCGCATCACATGACATGTCAGAACCTGTACACAGAGGATGCAGGAGAGCTGCTGGAAACTACAGGGAGTGTAGCAACCATTGCTGGTGTTGTGTCTGATTACGCTGCCTGTTGATTTGCGCTGCCCCGCATGCGCAGTAGGAGACTGTGCGGCCACATTTCCTATTGAATGATGCTGCTGGTAGTAAAATACTAAATATCTCCGCACCCACACCTCTTACACTCCCCAAATTTTCAGGGTAGGGAGGGAATCCCCAGAACGACCTCTATGCCAAATTGCAGCCCCTGAGACCCGATGGTTCCCGAGATAGGTTTCTTTAATCTATCTCCTGAACCAGCAGGGCTCGGGGGCTGCAATTTGGTATAGAGGTAGTTTGGGTGATCCCCTCCCTACCCTGAAAATTTGGGGAGTGTAAGAGGTGTGGAAGTGAAGATATTTAGTATTTTACCATCAGCAGCATAATTAACTTCACACTGAGCATGCGTGCTACTCAGTGTGGAAGGAAGCTTCCGGACAGCACAATCAGACATTACACCGGAGGATTGTTAAGTTGCTTCTGCTGACCAGGGAGGAGGTTAGGGTTATTTTTGGCTGGTTGCTCAACCAACCTGCAAACAAACATATGCGGGATCACGCAATCCCCACCTTTGCCGAATATTGGGGGTCTTGCTGCATGTGACAGTTAAACTCATGTTGTCTTGTTATATGGATATTCATGTTTAAGGGTGCCTTCACACTTATCCCTGTGATTTCTGGCTGTATTTTTTTGCTTTTTTTTTGTATTTTTGATTATGCTTTTTTATGATGTGTTTTTTTTGTTCAGATTTTTTAGGCACTTTCCACTGGTAAAGTGCATCGGGAAAGGGAAGTGGCGGCGCAACACACAGCACTTTTGTTTCAGTGCGATTTTTGGCAATGCGATTCCATCCATTACAATGGGGTTGAAAGTATAAATTTGTGCATGAGGACAGGGCCGGGCCGAGGCAGAGGCGAGAGAGGCTCCAGCCTCAGGGCGCTGTGTAGGAAGGGGCGCACTCAGCTCAGCTATCATTTCTATATTGTGTTTGAAGCAGAGAGAAATAAGAGAAGTGGATACATGGCAGTGACTGCAAGCCAGATAACTAGAGATTAAGGTGTTGGGGAGGTTGTGGGCCCTGGGGCGCCTCCTAGTCTAATAGCAATCAGTGTGTGACGGCTGGGGTGGGAGGGATGGAGGGGCGCAGTTTGGTCTCTCAGTCTTGGGTGCTGGAGGACCTTGTCCCGGCTCTGCATGAGGGACATGGTGTTGCTCATTTAAAAATGCCAACTTAATTCAAATAAGTTACAGGACCAGATTTACGCCATTAGTGAAATGATGGCTACTGGCACACAACTAATTATCTTCATGCAATGCCATGGAAGATATTGGTGCTACATAAAATACGGGTAGGAAAGTGATTTTCAATCTTTCCCCTCAATCTTAGTTGTAATACATTGCTGCTAGCACAAGAGATGATACATTTCCCGCTGGCACAGCATGCTGAGTGATGGACACACTGGCATTGTGTGACATGCCATACCATCTGCTCTGCGTTAGGCCGAGAACACCTGAGTCTTTGCTGATCTCAGCCTGTAATTCCAGTGTTGTTTAGTATTTGGGAGGGATGAGAACACTAATCTCTTCTTTCAGAGACTTAGCCTCAGTGAACCCTTGTTGCCAGAAGCCCGAGATCTCACTCCAAGCTAAAATCTGCTATTATTCCTTAACAGAAAGTGACAGGCGGCAGACACTATGAACATGACTTGTTACATCACCTGCCACTTCTGCGGAATTTTTTTATGTTTGCTACAACCAGAATCAGATAACGCTGGAAAAATGCTTTACTGGGGCCTTACAGTCACACAGTGCACTATTCACACTACTGATACTATTCCTTCTGTGTTCTGCAATTGTGTTACTCAATTTCCTTGTTAGAGATGGTTCACATGGGCAGTAAACGTCAGCCGACAGAAGCGTTTAAAAAGGACCTTGAAATGAATGGAATAGTGATGAGCAGAAAGTAAACTCATGCGTAATTACGCATCGTAATACACAATTACGCATCGTAATCGTAATGCAAAATTTCGGGGGAGTAGCATAATTCATTTCTTAGTTTATTGTTCCTAATCGTAATTACGCTTGAATTTACGCATAATTTACGTGTAATTTCATGCCGAATTTGGCGGTGAATAGCAAAGCTCCTATACATGCTATTGCTACCACAATTGCTACATATGTTAAAATGAATCCTGGGTGCAAGTTACAAAAAGAATTGTTCAAAAAGACCATGTAGTTTTTGAGAAAATCGATTTTAAAAAAATTGTTTTTATACTGTCTTTTTTCTGGGTTTAAAACCATTTTTCTTTGCATATTTAAAAAATTTGATGAAAAATTAATAAAATATCTTGAAAAATATTTTTTTTACGTACACCCACTATTCTTCTTAACATATGTAGCAATTTTGGTAGCAATAGCATGTATGGGGGTTTTGCTATTCACTGCCAAAGTCGGCACAAAAAATTACGCATAAATTATGCGTAAATTCATGTGTAATTACGAATGATTATACAAAGTCAATTGATTTACGAATATGTAATTACATATATGCGTAATTGTGGAAATGTATGTGTATTTTCGCGTAATCGCAATTATCAGATTACGATCATCACTAGAATGGAAGCGTTTTTTTAAACAATAGTGACAGAAGCTGCCATCGTTCGTGGAAAAGTTACAGTAGATCCCATTGTCTTGTCTTGGACAGGATTTGCTTTTGCTGGCATTGTGGTTGCATGCCAGCAAAAGCCAACAAACTATGGCAAATGATCGTAAAAGCCATGAATGTCGAAAGCAAACAGGACCACATTGCTGTTCTACGGGAAATAACACAATAAGCATATAACAGGAAACCAGACAAGACTTTCAAATTAAACCCTGTTGAATGATCTCTAACAGAGTTAAAATGGTGTATAAATGAGACGCCGAGCAGACACTCATTTAAACCAGCCCTAAGAGCTTTAATTTGTTTACTTTCTTTTTTTCTTGTTAATGACCATTAACCACTTCCTGTCCCTATGACGTGAAAATAAGTCTCTGCACTCTACACCCTACAAAATCTTGGATAACACTGTTTATTTATCTCTGACCTGATAACATCACTACAGAGTTGTAAAGTAATGACAGCAAACCCCTCTCCTCCTCCCAGGGAATTCAATAGCAGAGTTAATTAGTAAACAAGTGTAAAATACACAGTCCAGGAGCAGACAGTATCAGATTGTATACATTACTTAATTGTTACATCTAATACATTATCAAAACAAATGGACTGTTTAAATAAACAGGAGGGATAGAAAAAAAAGGGTGGGTTTAATGTACGATAGAACTGTTTACATTAAAGCTACAATGTATGAAATTGGATACATTGTGTATTTTTTCACTTTTTTCCTTATTTTCTTTTTAAAATGCATAGAAAATAAGGTAATTACTAAAAACAAATATCAACCACAAAAAGCCTAATTTGTCCTGAAAAAAAAATGCATAGATCATTTAGTTGTGATAATGATTGATAAAGTTATTGCCAAAGTAATCAGAGCTGTGCTGAACTGTGAAAATGATCAGGGTAGTGAAGTAGACCTCAGCTAGTACCTGGCTTCAAAATTCTAATGCGGACTCTATTCATAATATGAGGCCTCCCTCCTTCCTGGAGCAAGAGATCAATACTATTGGTTAACTCTCATTACCTCTGGCATACTATACTCATACTAACAACCTGCAGCTTTTATGTAATAACTTTAAATTCTATGTACTTACTGTTAACATGGGTCATACATGTATGTATGTGTGTGTTGTTGGAGTTAAAAATACAACAAAATATTGAGAAAAAAAAACATCTTCTGTAGCACTGTACATACAGGGGAAACAGAATGCACCTGAGCTCAATTTTGAGCTTCATGGCAAAGGCTGTGAATAATCATATACATGTGCTTTCTCAATTTTTATTTTTAACAAATTTGCCAAAACCTCAAGTCAATTTTTTTCATGCTCTCATTATGGGGTGTTACGTGTAGGATTCTGAGGAATAAAAACATACAATAAAGGGGGGAATAGATACATGAGCAGTCCATGTTCAATCAAGACATTCCATGACATAAGTACAAATAAATACAATTCATGTGTAATTTGAACTCATCACCATTACTGGGTACATGTTTATTTGATAAAATACAAAGAAACAGGAAACACAAGTCCCTACTCTTGCAAGCGTACAATGTATAGCAGATGTATAATATTCTATACTCCATTATCTCCATTATGGCTTTTTCCTGTAGCTATCATAATTAGGTACATTGAAAGAAGACAATTGTCCATCAGGTTCAACCTTTTTAGCCTCACTGCTTCTCAGTCCAGAGGAAAGAAAAGCCTCAGGGCAGGAATTATCTCCCTGACTGGATTAAGGCATCATCTTCCCACAACTAGTAATTATTGCTGTGGATGTTCTTCAAAGTAAGGAATTTTTTGTTAATTGGAAGTATGGAATTTGCCATTACTTCTTCTTGTGGTAAGATTTCCCTTATCTTAACCTCTCGTATTGTGACAAAAACCTTTCTAAACGCCTTTTATGTGTAGTATATGTCTTGCTTTATCCTATGTAGACCTTTTGGTAAAAACAGCATCCCTTTGATTAATTTAGCTGTCTATTTTTGGCGCATTTTCTAAAACTTTAATCTCCTACCTATGGTTTTGTGCCCAAAACTGTACTCCATGCTCCAGATGTGGGTATACTAGCATCTGGTTCCCCTCTAATGCATCCCAGAACTATATTTGGTTTAAAGAACAGTTTTACTGATTAAAAATAATGAATAAAATTGCTTATTTTTTACAATATTTCTTTAGAAACCATTTAGACAGTGTTCGCCGATTGTAAAATCTTTCCTCATCTTTTGTTTTCCTCTGGCCTGGAACCCACTACAAATCTCTAGCGCAATCACGTTTTAATTAGCGTTTTGTAAGCAATTCATGAGTGTTTTCTTGTGATTTTGGTAGCAATTTAAAAAAGTGTAAGCTTTTTGCCAGCGATTGTGATAGCGATTTGCGATTAGCGATTTTAATTCTGATTGGTCCTTTCAATTTATTGTAATGGTTTTTTTTTTACAGTTTGCAGTCATTTAAAATTGCAAACAAATAGCTATGTGTAGTGATTCATGAACGATTTGCCAGTGCTTCAATACATTACATTGAAGCACAAACGCTCCCAAAATGCTGCATGTTCTGCAATTGCAATTTTGCTAATAGCTACTGTAGAATTTGTTACATTTATTTACATTGGGAGAGCATCTAGGGAAATCGCTAGCGATTTTAAGTGCTCCCTAAATGCTCAAAAAAGTGCTCTAGTGGGTTCCAGCCCTCACCCTGACTTACATTCTTAAAGAGAACCCGAGGCGGGGTTCTTACAACTCAATCTGCACACAGAGGCTGGGTCTGCCTATAGAGCCCAGCCTCTGTTGCTATTTAGCTTCCTCCAAAGCCCCCCCTGCACACTGTGAGACCCCATAAAACACAGCCGCGCTGTCGACACGCAGCGTGTCGCAGCAGGCTGTGTTTATCTCTCTAATGTCAGTCTCCGCTATCCCCGCCTCCTGAATCGCTCCGGTCCTCGCCCACGTCCCTTCCCTCCCCGCTGATTGGAGGAAAGGGACGCGGGCGGGGACCGGAGCAATTCAGGAGACGGGGGAGAGCGGAGACTGAGGTAAACATAGCCCGCACAGCGCGGCTGTGATTAATGGGGTCTCACAGCGCGCAGGGGGGGCTTTGAGGGAAGCTAAATAGCAACAGAGGCTGGGCTCTATAGGCAGACCCAGCTTCTGTATTGGGATTGCGTTGTAAGAACCCCGCCTCAGGTTCTCTTTAAATTTATCACGAGTGGCAACATCTTTACTGCTGGCAGGTGCATCACTGCAGAATCTTTGTTTGTTCCTTGTTCCGAACGAACTGAAACAATATCTGGTCTCCCAGAGTGCACTGGGAGAATAATTTTTGCATATAAACAGCTCAAGCTAAACATTGCAGGCAGGGGATTGCGTTGTAAGAACCCCGCCTCAGGTTCTCTTTAAATGTATCACGAGTGGCAACATCTTTACTGCTGGCAGGTGCATCACTGCAGAATCTTTGTTTGTTCCTTGTTCCGAATGAACTGAAACAATATCTGGTCTCCCAGAGTGCACTGGGAGAATAATTTTTGCATATAAACAGCTCAAGCTAAACATTGCAGGCAGGGCAGGGTTTCTGACGCTGAAACCTGGATGATTAAGGTAAAAGTGGGTATCCTGAATAATTTACTACATTCTACTATATGCCACTACGGTGCTGCTTCAAGGTGCTAATTAAGCCGTTATTGTCATACATTTGGTCTGTACTGATCATTGCAGTTCTGCTGGATTATCTAAGTTAAGTTCTAATTTATATCCTGTAAACACCCAAGCTATTTATAAACAGTGTAATGTCCTGGATATAAGTGTTGTGTGACTTTGCAGGAATTATGGAAGGGGTTTGTTACATTGCTTTGCTGACTTAGGACCTGTGAGTTTTTTTGAAGGGAATATGCATCTTTAATAACATGAAAGTGGGCCTCCTAAATAATTTACTGCATTTTACTACATTATATGTCGCTGGAGTTTCCCTTTAACTGCTGCTGCTTGGCTTTGAGTATGGTGTTGTAATCACTGAGCTACCATGCCACCCATGTAATCTAAAGCTGCCTCTGGTTAGTTTTTCCTGCACATGGTGTTTGTGGATCTCATAATCTGTATCACACAGTGTCTATCCCCTGTTGGTAGTTCGCTAACAGAGCTTCAGGCTCCCTGGACTGTAATATAATACAGCCAACATTAATAACACGGCTTTCGCTTGTTGCGCATGAACAAGCAGGAGGCCACACGTAAAATTGAAAGAATTTGTCTTGCATCTCAGCTGGATACAGGTAGCTTGGCAGTTTTACAGTAATAGAGACCTGATGAGAATTACTCATTTTCAATGCATGTGACAGTAAATCTGCATTATTTAGTGAGTTTATTCTGCGCATTGCACATCTGTGAGGTTTCCAATATACTAGACAGTATAATATAGATGACTTGATTGCATGGGTGTTGTAACTCCTCTTGAGAAGACTAGCAGGTCTCTGGTTGTTGTCCAAACTTTCCCCCATCCCATCATTACCTACATAAGGTAGTCAAGGAGGAGCTGTGAGGGGCACTGGCTATTCTATACTGTACCTCTGAGGAGGGAGCTGATCACCTGACCACTCCCACTTCCTCTCTTTGCTGAGAGGTTAACTCTTTGTGAACAGCACTGCAGCACTACAGCTCTACAAAGTCATATCTCCCTGTTCCAACTCATTAATAATTTAACCCTTCCTACAACCTACCCATTGTTATTATAGAAGGGTAAAATAAAAGAGTGGTGGGAAATGCTTTCTTATTGCAGGGAAGGCAGTGTTATGAAAATGACACATTTACAAACACCATGGTGTAACAATAGCCCCTGTGACCCACGCGATTGCAGGGGGCCCGGGGCTTTGGGGGCCCCTACGCCTCCCATCCACATGCAGAGTAGTGCTGGGTGTGTTAGAATTACCTGCTTCCAGTCATATAGAAGTGCAAACAGCAGTATTTTAGCTCTGCTACTCATTTAGGCTGGGAACACTCTAGGCAGAAATACTAGCGAAACGCAGCGAAACGCACATAATGCAAGTCAATGGGCCACATGAAAAACCGCATATGCTTGCGTTCTGCAATGTGCATTTTTAAAAACACTGTTTTTTTGCATATTTTTCAAAAATGCATCAAAAACACACATAATGAAAGTCAATGGTGAGTGGTGACACAGAGGTATTGCGTTTTGTATGCATTTTGCATACGTTTTTATATGCGTTTCTTTTAAAAAACAAGTTTGATGATGTATTTCCGCTTCCTGTTGACCTCCTAGTGATTTGCATAAAACGCATAAATAAAACGCATGCAAAATGCATACGAAACACATATGCGTTTTGTATATGTGAACCGCAAACACATTAAAATGCACGCAAATCGCAAGAAAAATGAATGTGCGGGAAAAAAAACACAAAATGAAAATGCATGTAAAACGCACTAAAAATGCACAAACGCATATGCAGCAAAACATTACGTGTCCCGCACTGCCTAGTGTGTCCCCAGCCTCTGTGCTCAAACAGGAGACAGAGACATTGTAGAGTGATAACTGAGGAGCTGGGCATTTTGCATGTAATAACTCTGGCTGGATGCTTTTTGGCAAATGTACACAGGATTTGTTTCTGGCAGGGAACACACTAGGCTGAAACGCTAGCGTTGCGGAAAACGCAGCGAAAACGCTCATAATGCAAGTCAATGGGCCGCATGAAAAAAGGCATATACTTGCTTTCTACAATGTGCGTTTTTACAAACGGTGGTTTTGTTCCATATTTTTTAAAAACACATCAAAAACATACATAATCAAAGTCAATGGTAATGCAGAGGCATTGCGTTTTAGTACGTTTTGCATGCATTTAATGTGTGTTTTTTTTAAAGAAATTATTGATGATTAGTATTTCCGCTTCCTGTTGACTTCCTAGTGATTTGCATAACAAATGCAAAACACATATGCGATTTATATATGCAAACCGCAAACGCATTAAAAAACATGCAAAACGTTAGAAAAACACGTGCGGGGAAAAAGACACAAAACAAAAAAACACAGAAATTGCACGTAAAACGCAATGAAAATGCACAAACGCACATGCAGCAAAACGCTAAATTTCCTACACTGCCTAGTGTGTTCACAACCTCTAATGGAAACAAAGAATTACATATCAACAACAGACCTAATCACAGGTGGTTCAGGCATAATACTGGAGTGCTTTAAAAGGATCCAATCAAAAGCATGAAGTCGGTCCCACTGAAATGCTATGTTAAAACGGACACCTGGCCAGACTAAAGGGGGCCATACACTAGTCGATCAACCAACCAATCAACCATCCAATTTG
Source organism: Hyperolius riggenbachi (assembly GCF_040937935.1). Lineage (NCBI taxonomy): Eukaryota > Metazoa > Chordata > Amphibia > Anura > Hyperoliidae > Hyperolius > Hyperolius riggenbachi. Next base: position 174,380,432 of record NC_090649.1, on the reverse strand, counting down.
ATTATTATAATTGAATTGGATTAAAATTGGTGCTGCCAAGTGCATGCCCGACCGACAAAGCGTCCAATTTCGGGGCAGAAATTGGCCCGCACAGTTGATCGTGCATGCTGGAAGATGTCGGGCCGAAGTTGGTTGGTCGGGTGCGCGTCGGTACGGCGGCCAAATTGCAAACGAGCGACGAGACGTCGAAACCCCCGCCGCTGCCACCACAATGTATAAATGTATGTAGTGTAGTGCATTTATACATTGCCTGTCCGGTGTCAGCCTCCACGCGGTTTCCGTACATCTCGCCAGGTTCCGCATACACGCCGGCGTAAATTTAGTGGATTAGTCCAAAAGGCTCTCTCCTCCATACTGCTTCACTATTTACATTTTTGTATCAGCAGCACCACTTGTTGTTAGTGTCCTCTTGAGTAATTTCTATTATATGAATTAAAAGTTATGTTTTAGCCTTTATCGCATGCAAGGTTGTCCAGTTTATTCTCTTTCCAATTCAGGTGTGTGTAATTTATTACATAGAAATTGTAAGATTGGATGAAAAAGATTGAAACATTTGTGGCCATAATTACACGAACCTGATTAATGGTGCCCATACACGGTACAATTTTTGCATTTTTTTTTTCAATTAGATCATTTAATTCTATTATTCCATAAGATCAACGTTCGATTTGTCAGAAAATCCTGAAAAAAATTATTAAAGATTTTTCCAACATGTCCGATCTGATTTTTATCGGAAAAAAAACAAACAGGATAATCGTTTGTTTTTCTTGATTGAAAAAAAAAAGATTATTTTTGACTTTCAATCGATTTGATCATTTTGGGCGAATAAACGGGAAAAGCAAACATTTTATTTGCATGGGCACCATTAGTTGTACAGAAAGCATATTCTAGAAGATACTTGCTATAGCAACACAATATAGAATCCACACGGTACATTTAACAAGGCATTTTCCTAGTTGTTTAGATCATTTAAAAAAGACATAATGTAAAATGTATTGACTAGTTTGCTAAAATAGTATATTTTCAATATACAATACATAATAAACAATATTTGCTCACTGCATAATTAATATTAGTAAGTATATTCACCAGGAAATTGCTAAAATCAGTTATAGCTTTTATTCCCTTCAGATATTATAGACACTGTCATGATAAAAAAATACTCATCGTGGAGTACTGCACATGCATGTATAATGTGATATAGGTTTTATGTTTCAGTAATTAACTAAGCTAATTAATCAACACAGGTGTGCCCCGCTTTTCATACTTTGAATTTCCAGTGTGAAGGAAGGCTCTACAATGTAACAAGTTCCTGTCATGTGATAGATTGCCCCGAGTGTCACTGATAGATGGACTGGAATGATGGATGAAGATGTGTTTCCCTACTTACATGAGCAGGAGACGTCTTCCATACCAGCGAGAGACAACTTAATGCTGGTCCTCAGTGATCTCTCCTTCACTAGACTGTCATGCCCACGCTTACTATTTCACAATGATGAACAGATTAAAAGGTTTGTCCTGTTGGGATTAACAGGCAGAAGGAGAGCGGCCTCCAACTGGAAGCACTGGAGCAATAATATTGGATTGCCATTACAATGTATCAATTTACTTATGTTAACATTTCCATCATTGTTAGCAGAACTGAGATAATCCATTATACTGAGGAGAACAGATGTCCACAGAGACAAATTACCCTGACAATCTCCACCAGAAAACAGCTCCAATCATTCTGTTACAGTAAATTAAGACCGAAGTTTGCATCCAGCAGCAGCTCTCTGTCAGGATATCGGAACAACTGCTTTTATCAGATCAATAGTGAATTATTATGAAAGAAATGTCTATAAATGGGAGAGGATACATTGAAGATACCTTATAAATAATGAAGACATAGAGTTTTCCAGCTAGCTAGCACTGTAAACAGGTATCCCTACATTATATGGGAAACAGTTTTCTCTCATCATAACATGTTTCTGGAGTTGTGGATGTAGAAGGTATGTACAGTATATTCAGTGAGGACCTCCGTGGAGGAGATGCTTCATGACAGGACAATCACTGTTTGTACTACATGGAGCATAAAGGGAGGAACAACTTTCTCTGACTCAGACCAGTATCTTTCTGTTAGCAGAAACACTAATTTATTTATGCCTGATGCTCTTGGATAGTCATCAGGGCCGGATTTACCATAAGGCACTGTAGGCACGTGCCTACAGGCGCCTGATGATGGAAAGGTGGCTCACTCCCCTCTTCCAGTGCAGCCCTCCCTCCTTTCCTATGCAGAGTCCTGATGAGAGTGTGAATGAGAGGTTACTCACCCTGCTCTCGGCATTCCACTGATGAGCTCTCCCTTCTATAAGGGGCACATCTAGCTACTTAATACTGAGGTTCCTCTAGCTACCTAATACTTGGGGGCACCTCAAGCTACTTATTGAGGGTACTTCTGGCTACCTAATGCCAAGGGACACCTGTATCTACCTATGACGTGCAAGGGAACTAAGGGAGAGGTGACAGCTGGGCCAGCCAGCACACTCGTGGTGTGGTTTGGTGAGGGTTTGTCGTTCATGGAGGGTGAAGTCTAAGGTGCCAGGACATCTGTGCCTATAGGCTCCTGTGGGGTAAATCCGGGCCTGCTAGTCATATACAGTAAGCCTTTGTACATTTCTTATACAGAGTATAATCATCCACCAGGCAACCTAGGCAGGTGCTTGGGGCCTAGTGTGGTCAAGGGGTCCACCAGTTACCTTCTCTGACCTCTCTCCACATCAGCTTACCAAAAGGACCACGAGGGGGCCTATAATCTACTACCTTGCTTAGGGCACCATTACATCTTAACCCATCTCTCTTCTTATAAGTGAACTAAACATCTGATTATGCAAATCAGTTATCCTCCAAAGATATTCATGAAGGTGGCGATGCAGGACAGGTGCAGAGTTTCTCTGACATGTACATACACTTCAATGGAGAGATTACATTTGGGACTACAAGCTTATTTCTGTTTAGCTTTGGTTGCTGAGGTTCCAAGCTCTTGTAATGTTCAAATATATCTGCTGCGCTCACCAGACTCTGTACCTGCAATTTTTAGTCCACAGTCCACAAAACTATATTAAATCTTACAAAAAGTCCTCAAAGTTCCATTCAGGAAATTTCATCCAGCTTTAGGGTCACTACTAGAGGTTCACTGAGACAATGCAGTTGATTTCACCACTCCTAGAAAAATACAGAAATTCTCCACATAGGGTGATAACGTTCAGAATCAGTAATATACAGCACACCACCCAGAAGTGCTCCAGTGAATTGTGAAGGCTGGTGTCATTAATTCATAGACCCCCACCCCTTCTCCTTATATGCTCACCTGGTTCAGACCACCTCAATAAATGGTGGATCTTTAGGCAGTGCTCATATATATATATGTACATAATAGAGGTCCTGTAAGAAAACAATTCTCGACATAGGGTAATACTGTCCATATAAAAGTATATACTCCTCATTAGTGTCACTCTGTGTAAACCGTGCTCTCATTCCATGCCGTGAAGGTCCCACTCCCTGCACAACAATATGCTCACCAGATGGAGCCCACCTCTACAGACAGGTGGAAACTGCGCTTAGTAATGCCTTGCGAACAAAGTTTTCTCACTCTTGTTCATAAAATCTTAACCTACCCTGAGGTCTTTTATTCCAGTAAGTCTCCCTCAAAAATATATAACTCAATTGAGTCACAATATATCAATACAAAAATATTTTATTGAACTCCACTTAGTGTAACCCGTTTCGCAGGTGTGGTCCTGCTTCATCAGGCAAACAGGAGTATAACTCAATGGGTCTAGATGCAGAAGTGAGCGCCTCACAGAGGCATATTGTTGTGCAGGGAGTGGGACCTTCACGGCATGGAATGAGAGCACGGTTTACACAGAGTGACACTAATGAGGAGTATATACTTTTATATGGACAGTATTACCCTATGTCGAGAATTGTTTTCTTACAGGACCACGGGCGTCCGCAGAAAATTTTCCAGGGGGGGGCAAAAAGTGGGGAGTTAAAAATTTGGGCTGGTGTTGTGTGGCGCGCCGAAAAATGGGTGTGGTCATGAACCAGAATGTGGGTGTGGTCGTGGGTGGAGACAAGTTTACATGAACTAAGCAATGGTGGGACATTAGATTAGGACAGTGGTGGCGAACCTTTTGGAGGTCGAGTGTCCAAACTGCAAAGTCACTTTACTATCACAAAGTGCCAACAGCAATTTAAACTAAATACAAACGTTTTAACTCATACATGAACATTATGGAAAATTAAGTTGAAAATAAACTGTGAAGATAAACAATTTCATCCATCGTACTCCTGAAAAAAATTATTCATTTTTTTTTAGAACCTCCCAGTTTCATTTTCTGTTTTAAAAAGCAGAAAAAGTAGGTTTAATGCTATTGTCTCATATGATGATGATTCAGCTTTTTCCATAGTCTCGCAGTTAGCAATCATGTGACCCCCAACAAGACAAATTCAGCAATCATGAGGCCCCCCCCCCATCAAGACAAATTCAGCAATCATGAGGCCCCCAACATGACCAACTCAGCAATCATGAGGCCCCCAACAAGACAAATTCAGCAATCATGAGGCCCCCAACAAGACAAATTCAGCAATCATGAGGCCCCCAACAAGACAAATTCAGCAATCTTGAGGCCCCCAACAAATCATGAGGCCCCCAACAAGACAAAGTCAGTAACCATGAGGCCCGCAACAAGACAAATTCAGCAGTCATGAGGCACATAAATAGACAGCTTTTCACATAAATAGGCAGAATGCCCCCTTAATATGTAGACACCTCTCACCTGGCAGCAGTTCCCCAAAATACACTCAATCTGACAGCAGTGGTTCCCCAAAAATAGGTAGCCCCAGGTCTATAGGTGTCCCCAGAATAGGTGGCCAGCGGTATAGATGTCCCCAGAACTGGTAGCCAGGGGTAGAGATGTCCCCAGAACAGGTAGCCAGGGGTATATGTGCCCAGTATATGTAGGCAAGGGTATATGTCCCAGTATATGTAGGCAGGGGGTATATGTCCCAGTATATGTAGCCAGGGGGATATGTCCCAGTATATGTAGGCAGGGGTATATGTCCCAGTATATGTAGCCAGGGGTATATGTCCCAGTATATGTAGGCGGGGGTATATGTCCCAGTATATGTAGGCAGGGGTATATGTCCCAGTATATGTAGGCAAGGGGTATATGTCCCAGTATATGTAGGCAGGTGTATATGTCCCAGTATATGTAGGCAGGGGTATATGTCCCAGTATATGTAGGCAGGGGTATATGTCCCAGTATATGTAGGCAGGGGTATATGTCCCAGACAGTATATGTAGGCAGGGGTATATGTAGGCAGGGGTATATGTCCCAGTATATGTAGGCAGGGGTATATGTCCCAGACAGTATATGTAGGCAGGGGTATATGTCCCAGACAGTATATGTAGGCAGGGGTATATGTCCCAGACAGTATATGTAGGCAGGGGTATATGTCCCAGTATATGTAGGCAGGGGTATATGTCCCAGTATATGTAGGCAGGGGTATATGTCCCAGTATATGTAGGCAGGGGTATATGTCCCAGACAGTATATGTAGGCAGGGGTATATGTAGGCAGGGGTATATGTCCCAGTATATGTAGGCAGGGGTATATGTCCCAGACAGTATATGTAGGCAGGGGTATATGTCCCAGACAGTATATGTAGGCAGGGGTATATGTCCCAGACAGTATATGTAGGCAGGGGTATATGTCCCAGTATATGTAGGCAGGGGTATATGTCCCAGTATATGTAGGCAGGGGTATATGTCCCGGTATATGTAGCCAGGGGGATATGTCCCCAGAAAAAGTGGCCATGTGTGCAGGAGGAGGGGAGCAGCGGAGAGAAGAGGGAGAGCTATGGGCACTCACCTTAGGGGGCTCTCCCTCCCTCTCTCGCTCTCCCCTCCGGAGTCCGGAATGAAGTGTGCAGCGGCTGGCAGCGGTGGGCGGAACTTACCTCCTCTCGTCGCACGCGCCGGATGGATTAGCCGCTACTCTGGCCTGATCCAGACCAGAGTGCGGCACCAGAACTTCCGGCGCAGGAGCGAGAGGAGGTAAGTTCCGCCCACCGCTGCCAGCCGCTGCACACTTCATTCCGGAGGGGACAGCGAGGGAGAGAGAGACCCCTAAGGTGAGGGAAGGGGGGGGAGACGTCCGCCCTTCCCCACTGTGCCCATAGCGCTCTCTCTCTTCTCTGCGTGTTCCCCTCCTGCTGGCTGCACGGGCACGCGGCCAGGGGGGGGCAGCGGGCGGCCAGGCTCGGGCAGATGCCCGGTTTTGCCATATGTGCGGACGCCCATGTACAGGACCTCTATTATGTACATATGGATATGAGCACTGCCTAAAGATCCACCATTTATTGAGGTGGTCTGAACCCGGTGAGCATATAAGGAGAAGGGGTGGGGGTCTATGAATTAATGACACCAGCCTTCACAATTCACTGGAGCACTTCTGGGTGGTGTGCTGTATATTACTGATTCTGAACGTTATCACCCTATGTGGAGAATTTCTGTATTTTTCTAGAAGTGGTGAAATCAACTGCATTGTCTCAGTGAACCTCTAGTAGTGACCCTAAAGCTGGATGAAATTTTCTGAATGGAACTGTGAGGACTTTTTGTAAGATTTAATATAGTTTTGTGGACTGTGGACTAAAAATTGCAGGTACAGAGTCTGGTGAGCGCAGCAGATATATTTGAACATTGTAACATTTTTTGGAAATCACTGCAGCGACCCCAGCGTCTGGTGGTAGACTTACTACATAGGAATTGTGTAGAGTCAGACTGTGGCGCAATTATTAAGTAATATACGAGGTTCCAAGCTCGCTATCTCCTCTTGGTGAGACCTGGGCAACATCAAGGATGCTGGGACTGTGGCTGAGGACTTCCCTCCAGCATCTGATGAGTGATGACGCCTTCAGTTGTGCAGATTTTTGTGGCCTGGTTCAACGTAAATTGTAAAGATGCTGGTAGTGCAACAAAGCAGATCAAACTGAAAATTGAGCTAAATTAATAAAACCAGTTTATCAGGCACCATGTCCCAACTATAAAACTATATATATATATATATATATATCTAAGGATCTATTCTCACCTCTATAACACATATGCATGTAGTTTTTCTGGTGCAGTTTGCATCTGCTTTTCATGAAAAAACAATTGTTTTAGATGTACAAAAGTGCTTACGTAGTAGTAAACTTGCAGGGGAATCCATGTCATGATTACTAAATTGTGAGTGAGCCTTAAAGGAAAACTTAAGTGAACTATAAAAAATGAGATTTACTCACCTGGGGCTCCCCTCAGCCCCCAGCAGCCGATCGGTGCCCTCACAGCCCCGCTCAGATGCCCCTGCACCCGCCGGCGAACACTTCCGGATTGGCCGTCACCGGCCGACAGGCATGGGAACGTGAGTGATTCTTCGCGTTCCCAGTCTGTATATCGCCCCCTATGCTGCTATTGCGGCCAGCTGGTTGCAATAGCATCATAGGGGGCGATATACAGGCTGGGAACGCGAAGAATCACTCGCGTTCCCATGCCTGTCGGCCGGTGACGGCCAAACCGGAAGTGTTCGCCGGCGGGTCCTGGAGCGTCAGAGCGGGGCTGCGAGGGCACCGATCGGCTGCTGGGGGCTGAGGGGAGCCCCAGGTGAGTAAATCTCATTTTTTATAGTTGACTTAAGTTTTCCTTTAATGACTGCTCCATACGTACTGTCCACAGAAATACATGAAAGAATTTGTTGTGCAGTCTACTGCAATGTACTATATATATGTGAATGATCCCATTGAGCATGGCAAAGTATTTGTGTGCACTATACATCTACTGTGTTAAACTGCAGTGCAACAGAAGCACATTTAGGAAACCCATGTTACTTTTCTTTCTTTTCTTTTTTTAATATCCTTTATTTAGAAAATATGTATTAGTAGGCTACATAGTATATGCAGATATTGAACAGTAATACTTTTGATATTTGCATAAAGGCAGACAATAAGAAAAGAAGGCTCCACATTTGGTAACATTGTAATATGCAATTCAGTTAAAAGAAAAGAAAAGCTGCTCCATTTCTTCTTTGGTTTCTTCTTTGGATTTGAGCATAGGTGGTGGTTTCCTGTCTGTCAGGAATAATGGCACGTGGAGATTAGCTAATGGTTTTTATGTATTATAGACTACTCGTCAGTCTGTGGTTAGACAGTGTCACCATTAAGACCTTATAGTGTTATTCATGAAGCTGTGGGCAAACTGTAACTTTGTCACCCCCCTTCCCCTTCCAGATGTTGTCGACTTCAAGAACAGTAGGAGAACCAATAGTTGGATGTGTTCCTCAGCTCCTGGCTAGGTTCAACTACAGATGCCACATTTTATTCCTTTGCCCGTTAATACCCATTTAGTACCACCTCAAATTGGTCAGAGCAACAGAACATGTTCCAATACACCTACCTCTCTTTGTAGACTTCTGGCCTATTTTTTTACTGTATATGTAAGATCTTCCATTTGTTCGATACAATCTAGCTCTCAAATTAATTCGATACAATCTAGCTCTCAAATTAATTCCTCAGCTCTTGGGGGGCACTGTATCTCTCCAGTGTCTGACAAGTAGACATTTAGCGGCATTCAGGATATGCTTTAACATGGATTTTTATATGTTTTTATTGACATTTCATTGATGTGCAACAATGTGTAAATGGTACCACTCTATGGGCTTGATTCACTAAACCGTGATAACTCAAATATCACACCTTATCAAATATATCACACCTCATCAAAGTTAACACGTCTTATCAGAGCAGCATAGGGAGCGCTACGAACCCGCAGGGGCTCAGGGCAGGACAAGTGCCATTGCAAATTAGCAGGCATAAGTTTGTAGCGCTCGCTATGCTACTCTGATAAGGCGCGTTATCACGGTTTAGTGAATCAAGTCCTATCTGTGACAGGTTTTATCAATATTTCAATACGCTGCCAGAACTCTGTTAGAGCCGGGCATTGCCACAGGATATGAAGAAGCTTACCTCCTTCTCTATTACATCTCCAACAAATGTCTGCTTTATCTGGGTACATTTTATGTAACTTATCTGGTGAGTAGTACCAGTGTGTAAGTATTTTGTAATTCACTTCTTGTATGCTTGTGGCTATGGAAGACTTGTGTGTGAAGATGCACATCTTATGTTTCTGGGCTATGGAGAATGATCTGCCAAGCCCTGATTCCCATGCAGTGATAAATGGCAGTGGGGAAGCAGACTGCATAGTCCATATAAGGTAGATTTTGAAAAGTGTTTTCCGCATGGGCCCCTCTCCTGCACACAAGTCTTCCAAAGTCAGTTAGCCGTCTGGTCTGAGTGGGGCCTATTCCCGTCTCATCAGTAAATCTCTAAATTGGAAGTATTCCCATCAAGAGGCTCTTTCATAACCTGGTCATCGTTTGAGTTCTGTTAAACATTTTCGCCTTTTGGACATGACTGTCACATCCAAAAGGCTGCTGATGGGCTGCTGTGCTCCCGTGCCGCCCCCGGTAGCCCAGAGATCAATGAATGGGAACATAGTTCCCATTCATTGATCCCATTCATTGATCTAAGTCCCCGGTAGAAACACCAATGGCTTCTTTTCAGAGGCCACGGTCTTTCTGACCCCTTCCCCAAAAAAATCATGTTGTTCTTGTGTTTCCTGTCAGTGAGCACTCTCGCTTACAGGATGGGAATTAAACAAAATCACCATGGCCATCTTGTGGTCAAATAGTAAAACTACATCATTCAAAGAGAAAAAGAAATCCAGGAGCAACTCGCCATGTTGAACTTCAGTAAAACGCCATCAACTTTAATCTATTTCTTCCATTAAAATAAACCAGTGGCATAAAGACATAAAGCATTTACTTAACATTCAGGAGGCAGTAATGGATGGTGCGGAGGATGGTCGACAATCATTTTGCCCCTCAATAAGGGCTTTCTCGAGACCGTAATAGTAAAACTACATGCACATAATAAATTACATTTAAAATTAACTGTTTACCTCCCACACTATACCCAATACCCAAATAAAATGTTCAAGTAAAAAAAAAAAATTACAATAAAAAAAACAAACAAAACCCATAAATAGTTACCAAAGAATTGGGATATTTTCTTTCATGAAACAGACCTGGAGACGAGTACTTCCTCTGTATTGTCATATGTTAATTTCTGTGTGGACACCATCACTGTCAACAAAAGAATTACGGTTTACCCAAATCATAAACCATGGATAACAAAAGAACTCAAGGAACTTCTAAAGAATAGAAACAAAGCTTTTACAATACAGGACAAAGAAGCATATTCTTCAGCCAGAGCAAGTCTAAAAAAAGGCATACGAAATGCAAAACTTAAATACAAACAAAGGATTAAGGAAAACTTTGAAAATGACTCAAACCCAAAGAGGATGTGGAAAAGCATTCAACTATTCACAGATTACAAAAAGAAGAACATCACTCAATATACACTGGACAATAACATCCCCAGCCTAGCAGAGGAACTTAACAACTTATTTGCTAGATTTGAAAAAGACATCAATCGGCCTCCAGTCAACTTTGGGCCCACTACAGACTCACAGCCTTTAATCCTTCACATACATGAAGTGCAGCAAGCACTCACAAATATCAACACCAGGAAAGCTTCAGGTCCTGATGGTGTGCAAGGACGTGTGCTCCAGGTCTGTGCTGGTCAACTAGTGAAAGTTTTTACACAAATATTCAACCTTTCTCTGTTCTTGGGTATAGTCCCATCATGCCTTAAATCTACAACCATTGTGCCAGTCCCAAAAAATCCTAGGATAACCTGTCTTAATGATTATCGACCTGTTGCTCTAACCCCTGTCATGGCCAAGTGCTTTGAACGACTGGTAGCCACACACATCAAGGCCTCCATCCCAGCAAATCTAGATCAACACCAGTTTGCTTACCGAACAAATAGATCGACTGAGGATGCCATCTGTGTAGCTCTCCATGCTGCCCTCTCACACCTGGAAAAGCCCAACTCCTATGTTAGGATGCTCTTTGTTGACTACAGCTCAGCACCTAGCCAGCTGACCAACCAACTCCATGCACTAGGTCTTGCTCCCTCCATATGTACTTGGTTATTGGATTTCCTTACTAATCGCCCTCAAACTGTCAGACTAGGAAAACAGACATCCTCCACCCTTACCCTGAGCACTGGCATGCCACAGGGCTGTGTATTAAGCCCTCTCCTCTATGCACTTTTCACCCATGACTGCCAGCCTATCCCTACCTCAAACATAATTGTTAAGTTTGCAGATGATATGACTGTCATTGGGCTTATATCAGACAATGAGGAAGCTGCATACAGAGAAGAAGTTAGGAACCTGACTGCATGGTGCGACATTAACAACCTGTTATTAAATACAAAGAAGACCAAAGAAATTATTCTGGACTTTAGGACCACCAAAAAGGCCACTCACCTACCGCTAATGATCAATGCAGAGGCTGTGGAGAGAGTATCCAGCTTCAAATTTTTGGGAGTCACCATCGCAGAGAACCTGTCCTGGGCTGACAAACCCCCCACACCTCATCAATTCATTGCCAATATCACAGTTCCTGCGGGTCCTGAGGATTTGCAATTCTGATGAGGAGAGGGATAAACAGATCGTGACCATGAGGAACAGGTTCTTGGAACGTGGGTACTCCGAGTCCATTCTTTCTCGGGCATTGAGTAAAGCCCTTGAAAGATTGGAGGATGGATCGAGCCCCAATCGGGAACGTGACAGCATACCCTTTGTACAAACATTTGGGCCTTTAGCCAGACAAATTAAGGGGGTTATGCTGAAAAACAATGTTATCCTGCAAGCTGATAAAAAGCTGGCTGCAGTGATAAAGGAGAAACCCCTGTTTGCATATAAAAATTGCAGGAATATTCGAAGTACTCTTGTACAAGCCGATCCATGGCAGAAATACATGCAAAAATCGTTCAAATTTTCTGAACGTACGGGATGTTACAAGTGTTGCAAATGCAACATATGTAACTCACTTATCACGGGCAGTGCATTCCTTCATCCGCACAGCGGGAGAAGGTATGCCATCAAGGACTATGTCAACTGTGACACAGACCATGTGGTCTATCTCCTTAAATGCCCTTGCGGTATGGCGTATGTGGGTAAGACCACTGGACCTTTTAAAAAACGGTTCCAACGCCACCGCAGTGATATACGAACGATGTATCGTGCCATTGAGAAAGGAGAGACTCCTGATTCCACGAAACCTGTTGCTCTACATTTTGTAGAACATAAGCATCAAGTTCATGCCCTTAGAGGAATGGTTATAGAGTGGGTACAGACACCCAGAAGGGGTGGGGATCGCAAACGCTTGCTTTTACAAAGGGAGGCCTTTTGGATATATAGCTTGAATACAGTGGCCCCCGGTGGATTGAATAGCTACAATGGTTTAGCATGTTTCCTACCTGTGAGATAATCAGTCGTTTGTTAGTACTGAAGAATGTTTTGTACATAATTTGTATTTTTGTACATATTACTAATCCCTTCTTTGTTTTTACAGGAATTCATCCTTTTTTCTACTTGTGGGTTCCTGTCTCGTTCTATATCACGGTGTTATTCACATATCTATCTCTTTTTGGTGTTATGTAAGTAATTATGGGTCAGTTACCTCTTCTCCCCCCACTCCCTATGGTGACTAATGTGCATTACCTTCATTGTCCTGTGTATGTATTGGGTATGCCCTATGGGGCTCTGATCTATTATGTGTGGACTTGTGGCACTGCTGACCCCAGGGTTTATGTTACATTCGTATAAGGCCCCCCCCCCCCCTAGCTATCACGACAGTGTGGCCTCTGTACCTAGAGGTTTTTTTTGCCAGCCTGCAAGGTGTGGGGCAGGGGCCCCCTTTAGATTGCATGTGGCGATGTGGCTAGGAGTTAGTCGTGTTGACTGAATGGACACGCCGTTTGTGGGCGTGTCTGTTTGATCCACAGCACCAGTCAATCCACACAATTCCCATAAGGAACTCAACCCTCAGCGGATACTTATCCAACGATGATCATTTATTAAAGTGTTACACGAGTATACACAGCATATCACTTCCAGCACAACGTTTCGGGCAAAATGCCCTTTGTCAAGGGCGCACTTGACAAAGGGCATTTTGCCCGAAACGTTGTGCTGGAAGTGATATGCTGTGTATACTCGTGTAACACTTTAATAAATGATCATCGTTGGATAAGTATCCGCTGAGGGTTGAGTTCCTTATGGGAATTGTGTGGATTGACTGGATTTTTGGAGGATTGGTGACTCTTCCAGCCATAGGAACGCCCCACAACATTTACTATTGCCTGAAGCCCGCAGACACCCTTGTGCACACTATTGATCCACAGCACCAGCCATAGCTGAGGAGGAACGCCCTGTGTGCGAACGATGGCGCTCGGTGGTGATGGCTGCGCTTGCGGCGTTATGGCGTTGCTATGGTGACGGGTGTGACGGTGAGTGGGAACTAGCCCATTCATTGGTTGTAGCCTGGGGGATCCGCGAATCACGGAGGTTCTCGCACGTTTGTAGGAGGGGACTGGTCACGGAGGGCTCGGAGAGTTTTACCTCTCCTGAGCCTGTCACGGACATCCGCCCAGCGCGATTGTACCTTGGGAGAGGCAGGAGTTCCGCCCTTTGCGCGCTTCCGGGGCCACCGGTGCTTATACTGTCCACACAGGCAGAAGTGGGGTAAGATTACATCTGCAATTTTACAGGCATGTGGAGTAACACTGTTTGTGCCATAGACTGATTGCTTTTGCTGCAATTTGTGCACCACAAGGTCTGCGTTTTGTGCAATGTTTGGTATGTTTACATATGCTAATTGAGTTTTTTGAATTTGATAGGGGAGTGGTCTGTGACCTCATGACTGCTTATAAGGTGTATGGTTTTCTTTGAACACTGTTACCATTCTGTCTGTACTGCCTTGACAAAGGGGACCCCACGGGGCCCCGAAACGATTCGTTGGTGTAATGTAATGGAATTGTGTCACATGGGCTGAATAAAAGTCTGGAATTTGATTCCCGGAGTGTGCGGACCTTTTTGGATTTTCTGCTTTAGCTCTAACTGGCAAAGCACAACAATGCCTCTACTGCACTATAGAAAGCGTTCTGACCAATTGCATGACGGCCTGGTACAACAGCTGCACGAAGGCTACTAGAGAAGTCCTGCAGCGAGTTGTTAAAACAGCAGAAGCCATTATTGGCACTGAACTACCATCACTGGAACTTTTGTATAATACTTGCAGCGTGAGAAGGGCCAAAAACATTATCAAGGACAACACTCACCCTGGAAATGCCTTGTTTGAGCTCCTTCCATCAGACAAACATTTTAGATCAATCCGCACACATACAAACAGACTGAAAGACAGCTTTTTTTTATCCGCCATAAACTTGATGAACTCTGAATCCTCTCTGAAATAATTAACACTGAGTACAAATTGTTTAAACATCTGTAATACCTGGCATACTTGTATAATTTCTTCTCTTCCTTTGTTACTATCACTATGTTCCCTATATGCACCGTGGGGTTGTCATGAAAAGTAATTTCGTTGTGTTACACAATGACAATAAAGTGAATTGAATTGAATTGAACCATGTTCCTTTCAATCTAAGGTTTTACTGTATTTAACAGACAAGGCTTACAGTTACTTGCAGTAATCTTCCTTTGCCACTAGATGTCCCCTGCACAGCCAATTCTTATGGTCACTGCTTCAAACACCTAGGAGTGTTTTCACTGAACTACCATTAAAGAGAGTCTGAAGCCATTTAAAAAAATAAAAACAAAAAAACAGATACTTACCTAAAGAAAGGGAAGGCCCTGGGTCCGAAGGAGTCTTCCTGTTCCTCTCACAGTCCCTGCATTCCAACTCTGGTTCCCCCGTTATCAGTCTCCAACTGATGGGTCGTAGACTGCTCTCTGCTGCTGTGGGAGGCTTCAGAAGTCTTCGGGAGCCTGAATGCACCCGAAGATGGGTCGCTCGGTCCTGTGCATGCGCGAGCACACATTCTCACGTGCTCGCACATTCGCAGTACGGAGCAGCCCGTCTTTGGTAGCACTTGGGCTCCCGAACACATCCGAAGCAGTGGGAGATTTTTGAACGGGAGATCCAGCACTGAAACGCAGGGGCGGTGAGAGGAACGGGAAGGCTCATTAGGACTTTAGCCTGCTTTTTCCTTAGGTAATTATCTCACATTCTCTTTAAGCAGAATAAGGTGCACAAAGTCATACACACTATGAGTAGGGCGTAATGCATTACATGTACTGTATTGTGTTCTGCTCTACTCATCATGCATAAGACTTTACACACGTTATTCTGCCTAATGCAGTTTAGTGCATACAACTCACAGACCGTAATAGACACAAGTCTTCTTTCTCCCCTGCAACACACACAGTGTGAACAGAGCCTTAAGGCTCATTTCCACTAAGAGCTATTTGCAGTGTTTCTTCCCATGCAAATTTAGATGGGAAATTGCAGCCTTTTGAAATCAATGGTCTGCTTCCAAATTCACCTGTGGGGGGAATATGTAGTGTTGGCTGCATGGTAAGGGTAGAGGGATTCGGATGCGTACTGGCATCAGCAGTTCAGCACAAGTGTCAGAGTCAGAGACAGATGACAGCAAAAGTGGAAATGGTGACTTAATGTATGCCTACAAAAATAGTTTTTGTAATTATTTGTACAACAATGTATTGTTTATAAATGAAAAGAAACAGATTTTTTACAATTAAGGCACACTGGGTTGTACATTAACTTGTTACTGCAGTTCAGCATTGGTGTATATGCGTGTGTGTACAGTAGGCGAGTTCAGAGCAGATTTTGGATGGTATTTAGGATTCTCCTGCCAATTCCTTCCTGTTAAACCATTTTGCTGAACTAATCGTTCTAATGGTTTTAATACTTCACAAAGCATGTCATATTAAAGAGTCACAGTGAGGCAAAGTACCAAAAGCCACGTTAATCTTTTAACAGTAAATACAAGGCAGGCTAATTATTTAACTTTGTTTTAATAGGATTGCCTTTTTTTCACAAACTTTGACCTGTTCCAGGTCTATCAGCATATGCTGAGCAGATGCTTTTATGTTATATGTAACTAAGAAGACTTTGGCAACTAAAAACAACTACAATATACATATATTAAAATCCCTACTCATATATTACCTAAAATCAATGAAAAATAAAGTAGCTTCATTTGGACACCTATTTCTGTTCTAGACAGGTTTTTAAAAACACCTTGACATGCATAAATGAGAATCTGCACAGATCTATAATTTACACTGATGATGTGGGTTCCATAACCACTTCCCTATTGCAGGTTATTTCCCCTTAAAACCAGAGCAATTTTTACAATACACTCCTCGCATTCATTTGCCAATAACTTTATCATTACTTAACATACTAAAATGATCAATATATTGCTTTTTGTGGGACAAACAAGGCTTTTTATTGGTGGTATTTGATAAGAATTGTTGTATTTCGTATGCATTTGAGAATAAGAAACACATGTAAAAGTAATTATTTCTCAGTGTTCGGCCATTATAGTTTGAAAATAAAAAGAGCTATTTTAGATAAAATCAGACATTTTATTTGCCCATTAGTCCTGGTTGTTACAACATTCTACATGATGTCCCTAGAACAATGTATTGTGACAATATTTTATCTGGAAATAAAAGTGTACTTTTTAAGCTTTTTGCTTCTTTATAATACTTCAATAATTAAAAGGTCTTATTTGTAAAAAAAATACCAAAACAAAACCAAAAAACAGCAACATACCCCCGTGATATATAGATTAAAAAAGCTAAATCCCTAAGGTAACCTTTTATGTACCTTTTTTTAAATGCTGCCAGTGTTTTTACAAGTGTTTTGTTTTGGTAATTAGGGGGAGGGGGGGGGGAGAGAGGGTTTTAGAAGGGATTAACAACTAATGGAGATTTATGTTTTAATGTATTTTAATGTATTTTTACTTTTTGTCCACTAGATGTCCCCACACTTTATCCTGTGAACTGTGTATATGTGCTTTACTTTCACTTTATGAATTTAGATAGTCCAGTACTGCTGCGCTTGTAATCCACTGGTGTTCAATACGCTCATGTAGGGAGAAAAGCACAAAGAGGGAACATAGGGTGTAACGTATCGACAAATTCACCCTTGGTGTAACCTCACACACTACCAGAGTAAGTGAATAAGTCCCAAACGAACCAGAAAGCAGCCTCCACCTCTCCCTATGAAGTGGCCGCTTACCCTCAAATTTCTTGCTATCATGCATAGACCCCGGCAGCCATTGCCATACAAAGGAGTCCTAGAGCCAATATAAAATTGAACATCGCGTAATCCAGTTAATTAAAACATATACACCCTGCTAAAATTCTGCCCTGCTCAACAATATGAACAGGGCATATGGAGATAAAGTATAGTGATGCTCAAATCCGATCCGGATGAAATCCAGATAGTTGCGATCCGGATTTCATCCAGTTAAATTCAAGTCACCTGTGCGGGCTGGGCGGGGGGTTTAATCTTACCTATCATGACGTCTTCTTCGTCCGTCCCTCGGCGCCTCCCACAATGTGGTCCAATCCGGCGTCACGTGCCTAAAAACACTTCCTCCTTCCGGGTTGAAGGAGGAAGTGTATAGTCACGTGACGCCAGTATGGGCCGCATCGTGGGGGGCGCCGAGGGACGGACAAAGAAGACATCATGATAGGTAAGATTAAACCCCCCCAGCCCACAAAGGTGACTTGAATTTAACTGGATGAAATCCGGATCGCAACTATATGGATTTCATCCGGATCGGATTTGAGCATCCCTGATAAAGTACATGGCCAGAGATATCTAATGACAAAGATATGTCCAGGATCAAATGTTCCCCCATTTACAGATCAGTGCACCTGGGATGATGACAGGGGCGCGTGTAAAATAACATATGGATTTATACTCCCTGATCCTAAATTAAAGTTTTCAGGGGTGTATATAGACATACCAAGTGGTTAAGGTCTTTGCAGGGGTTTCCTGGCATTCCCCTGGCACAACCTCTCCCACGACAGTGGTGGGCTGATAAAGTTTCAAAAGTACAACTTTGGCTCCTCTGTGTCCTCGTCGCTCATTGTATGCTAGCCCCAAATGTGGTGGGGGTGGGTGGTGGAGTATAATAGAGCACACTATAATAGGGGGTACTGTATAAAAAATTGGTGGTCAGAATAATGAGGAGCACATTAATAAAAAGCAATAGAATAACAAACGGCACCATAATAAGGTAATGAGTGTAATAAAAAGTACTGTTATAGGGGAGCACTATAGTTGAGGGGGTCTATAACAAGAAGCACTAACATGGGCTACTGAAATAGGAAACACTGTAAGAAAGAAACATAAAGAAACATAAACAACAAACCTTCTGATATAGTAAACTACTTTTCACGGTCCCTTGGAGTTTACTATAGAGGGATTCTACTGTATTATAATCTACCCTGACCAGATGTCCCGTTTTACCTGGGACGCGTCCCAGGTTCAGGGTCCCCTGTCCCAGGCTGCAATGTGTCCCAGGTTATGTCCCACTTTTGGCCATAGGCTGTCCCAGCCGTGGGACTCTGTGGCCGCATGAGGTAATGTTTGCCTCATTTACTGTTTGTGGAGTCGGAATAATCATTTTCTGCTGCATTTCATGTGTCAAAGGTAATGGTGTTGCATTTCATTTGTCGGAGGTAGCGGTTATTGCAATTCATGTGTCAGAGGTAACATATGCTAATACTGTAGCATCAGCAGTTTCTGCAGTTTTTGCACACAATCTAATCCCACCATAGTCATAGTCTAATGTCCTACGATATTATAATTTATTTATATAGCATTGGCATCTAAGGCAGCACTTTACAGAGAATGTAGTCATGTACTTGGTGGAGCTCACAATCAAATCCTGACCATAGTCAAAGTCTAATGTCCCGCCATATCCTTTTTATGTAGCACTTGCATCTTCTGCAGCACTTTAGTACATAGTCATATCATGGACTGAAACACTGCTTTCTTATGTGTTTGGGGAACATTGCCTAATAACTTTGCCTATCTGTGTTTTGGGAGGAAACTCTGCCCTACTGCCTCAGAGTTACATTACATTTCGCTCTGCCCACACCATGTCATGGACACGCCTATTTTCCCACCATGGTCATGCGCACCCCCCTCCGTCCCAGGTTGAGCCAAGAAAAATCTGGTCACTGAACAGAATCATTTCCTATCCAGTATTTGGGTGTAGGAATCACACAGAATTTTTCTCTCTTAATTCGAGGCCCCCTAAAATTGGGGCAACATTTTATAGAGGATTGTGCCCATTCATAAATAACTAGCAGTCACAATAAACTTGTTCAGCCAAGGTAATCGGCATGTAATGAAGGTTTTTATATACATATTTTCAGATTTACATAGTGGCAGGTACACAAACAAGGAAAAGGCAGTGAGGAAAGAAAGAAATGAAACTATGCTTTGCTCATCAGTTGAGTGGCGTTCAAGACTTGAGGTGTGGCAGGACGTGTGTTTTCCCCAAATGTTTTTGCTATTAAAAAGTGTCCCTCTCTCATCTCAGAGTAAGGAGGTAGGATATTGTGAGTAGAGTAAAAAATGCAGCTATATCTCTGGGGCAGACCAGTAAATCAACTTCCTTTACTTCACTTCTGGTGACGTCACAAGATAAACATTAAATATCAGATACAACAATATTGCTGTCACAATGGTCCTTGTGTCTTAAAATGCTTAAAAATAGGTGTACCAAATTACTTTATGAAGTATTCAATACGTTTTTTTTCCCAGTCTGTAACTTGAGCTTCTGTTTGACTTAACCTTTCAAACTCATTGCAAGAAGAATTGTTCTTGGCAACTCAGCCTCTGTAGGAAGTTTCATATCAAAGTCCACCTGCTGCACATTTCCTGAATAGTTTTGCCCTGCACGGCTGCACTGCCTGTTCTGTCACTGCAGGCATAACTGTTCTAAGCTGAGGAGCTGGTTTGACTACATCTCACCTTGTTACCACAGAACTGTGCTGAAGACAGGAATGCGGCATGGTGTAGGTCTTCAAGTTCGAATTTCAAGCGTTCATCTTAGCTTAGGAAGATGAAAACTCTGCAGGACACAACAGAAATCTGTTTACAACCGTAACAAAGCGAAGACTAGAGATACTTCAGCTGGAAGTGCAACGTCTCTAGTTCTAGTGGGAAACATGGACATTAAAGGTATGTTAACATAACATATACACAGGCTGGGTACAGCATACTGTGAATTCTAGCCTGGTAATCCTGACAATAGAAAGAGGGAGTGGTAGCTCTGAATGCACTCAGGTGCACCAAAGAAGCTCGAGAAATGAAGATTTTTAAGGCAAGCTGTCCAGAGCGCAAATAATATATTTGTTCTCCATATCTTCAGTAATCAAGTCCATAAAAGTAAAATGGGAGTTAGAAGAGAATGAAATATGAGGACATAAGCTACTTAATCATTTAGGCTGGACTGAGAATAGGACCAGCATTCTTGATCAGTGATGTATGAACTAGAGTTGCCGGTAGCAGCTCCAATAGTGCTTCAGTTCAGCCATAATATTTGTCTCTTTCTCTGTCATTGCACCAATGGAATAACTGTTTTGCCAAACAACTGGGATTTTTTTTTGTATTGTTGGAGACATTTATGATGCATGCTATACATACTGAACAGCCACTGAAGCCCAGAACTGATAACTTATAGACTTGTACAGGGGAATGCTGATGTAATGTTATAAGCTGAGATTATTTTTATTATGGCATAAACTAAAACCACAATCCTGCCTTTTACTGTCTGCCACTTTAAGTAACAAAAATAAGAAAAAGCCAGAGCTTCTACTCAGGCCTCGTTCAGACTGTCAAATGCAGATGGCCGTGTGATCAGACTGCAACGCGTATGAATGCACGACATCTGCGTTGGCATGCACTGCATGGCTGATCTCATTCACTAACAGTGAACGGGTCAGCCATGCGTTTCAGGAAAAAATGGGTGCAGCATGCATTTGCGGACCGCACTGGTCCGCCACGCATGCAATGTGAACATCAGACTGTGCAGTCTATGCACTTCTGATGTTCGTGCACGTAGGCCTTCCGCACACGTTGCTGAAATACGGACGGCAATGAGTGTGGTGTGAACCTGGCCTCGATGGGACATAGTCACAAAAGATTGGTAAAAGGTAGGTATGCAGACAACGCACGTAATGTTTACCGGTCTTTACGCAATAACTCATGTTATACATACAGGGCTGGTTCTAGACAAAATGGGTCCCTGGGCAAAAATTATACATTGGGACCCCCTGATGCTCCCCTTCCCAATCCATCCACATACTTCTCCTTTGTATATCTCAGATCTCAATCAGAGATACGCCCCAACCCGTGCTCTCTGATTCTCCAACACTCTATGGATGTCCTCCCCTCCCATCACTTGCTCATTAGTGAGGTTCCAGGACTTTTCCAGAGCTGACTCTACCCAGTGGAACTTCCTCCCCCATCAGGCTTGCCCCCTTCATCACCAAATTAAGCAGATCTTAAAGACCCGTCTGTTCACCATTGCTTATCCCATCTTCATTGCTTCACTCCCCTCCCTTGAACTTAACTTATTTCAAACCAAGGCCTCCAGTCCCATTAAGGATTGGCTCACAGTGCTCAGGAGGTCAGGAGACAATGAAGAAGGCTCCTGACCAATGTACGGAACTCCTCTGTCTTTAGAAAGTTAGAAAGTGCTGGCGGGGGTGCGCTATTGCGTCTTGTGCTCGTGAGGCGCTGGTGTTAAAACAACGCCACAGGCGGCCACAAGTGTGGTGTAGTTTTAACTATGTACTTTTTAAAGATAAACTTTAAGCCAGGATTGAACTTCATCTCAGTCAGTAGCTGATAACCTCTTTCCCACGAGAAATATTTACATTGTTTTAAATAGATCATCAGGGACATCTGTATGGCTAATATTGTGCTGAAACTCCTCCCATAGTGTGAGGTCATGACCATGGTCCTGACAGTTTGCTGTCTGTGTACCTCATTGCATTGTGAGGAATAATGGCTGTTTCCAACTGCCAAGCAAGCAATATCTCTTCTGTGTATAGAACTCTCAGCAAATGAAAATTTCGTACAGATCACCTGGCAGAACTAAAGATGTCACCGTTTGTAATAAATTTCCGAATGTAAATCGGAGAGGAAAGATTTCACCATGGGCAAACACTGACTAAATATCCTATAAATGAATATTGTAAAAAATGAACAATTGTATTTATTATGTTATTTTCACTAAGTTCAAGACAATTAGCAAAAATGGCTGATTTCATGCATTATTCAAAGCAGATAAAAGGCAATAGTAATACAATAACTGTAATAACTGATATAACTGCACAATTTTTTTTAAATTATTATTACAATGCATGGAGTTCTTGTTTAAGGAGCTGGGTCAGTGGTTTGCAAACATTTGTGTTCTTTTCTAGCTCACGGAATTCTTAAGTTGAAGGGTAAGTGTTTGCTTGCCTGGAATATGTTTCACAGCACAGGCAACAATGGTAATAATTCTGAAGCACAAGGGCTTTTGTCATGTCTGCACTGAGGTCCTCTGCTGTCTTGGTTAAAGCGGACCCAAACTAAAAAATGTTTTAATTCTAAATATTTAGTTGCACCGCTGGCAAACATACAAAGATAAATAAACACTCCTGCAAGCCTATGAGCATTTCAGTGCATGCTTTTCACCCTCCTCTTTGCATAACTAGGGTTATACAGGTGGCAGCCATTAGCAATTCCTCCTTTGCCGGACACCATCTACTCCTCCAGTTTGCCGGATTATTTGCCGGCAATATGAAAGGAAGGGGAGGGGTTCCTCCAATAAATGTAAAATATTTTATATTTGTCATCATGCAGCTGAAAAAAGGCTGCTATTTATTGTTATAATTTAGAAAATAGATTTTATTTCTGAAATCTTGTATTTTTAGTTTGGGTCCACTTTAACAGATGCAGGCATGACAAAATCCCCGAATCCAGGAGCAAACCCAGGATTTTCAAGGGGGGAGGGGGGGATGCCTGAAAGGTCTCCCTCAGTAGAGTGACCAGACGTCCCGGATTGCCCGGGACACGTCCCGGATTCGGGGTCCGCTGTCCCAGGCTTAATGAGGTCCCGGGAAACGTCCCGCTTTCAGCAGCGGGACGTCCCGGCCTCGGGACTCTGGCCACTCTCTCCTCAATGAACTGGCAGCGGCGTCTATAGACGCCGTGCCAGTTCATTGCCCGCAGCCCCGCTCCAGCCTCCTCTTCCGGTGTCTGTTTCCGACACCGGCAGGCGAGCAGGGCTACGGCAAGATGGCTGCCGAAGCCCTGTACTGGAGACCTATTTGTGTCACTAGTACAGGGCTTCGGGCGCCATCTTGCCGTAGCCCTGTCAGCGCGGGAGAGAAGAGCAGGAGGAGGAAGACGGTCCCGGGACGGAGCAGCGCGCCAGAGGCCGGACACTTCTGCCAGGTGAGTAAATGCTTTCTTTTCCAGGTGAAATGTTTGCCCGCATTGTTTCTTTTCCAGGTGAAATGTTTGCCCGCATTGTTTCTTTTCCAGGTGAAATGTTTGCCCGCATTGTTTCTTTTCCAGGTGAAATGTTTGCCCGCATTGTTTCTTTTCCAGGTGAAATGTTTGCCCGCATTGTTTCTTTTCCAGGTGAAATGTTTGCCCGCATTGTTTCTTTTCCAGGTGAAATGTTTGCCCGCATTGTTTCTTTTCCAGGTGAAATGTTTGCCCGCATTGTTTCTTTTCCAGGTGAAATGTTTGCCCGCATTGTTTCTTTTCTGGTGAAATGTTTGCCCGCATTGTTTCTTTTCTGGTGAAATGTTTGCCCGCATTGTTTCTTTTCTAGTGAAATGTTATTGTTTGCCCGCATTGTTTCTTTTCTGGCGAAATGTTTGCCTGCAGTGCGTTTCTTTTCTGGCGAAATGTTTGCCCGCAGTGCGTTTCTTTTCTGGTGAAATGTTTGCCCGCATTGCGTTTCTTTTCTGGCGAAATGTTTGCCCGCAGTGCGTTTCTTTTCTGGCGAAATGTTTGCCCGCATTGCGTTTCTTTTCTGGTGAAATGTTTGGCCGCAGTGCGTTTCTTTTCTGGTGAAATGTTTGCCCGCAGTGCGTTTCTTTTCTGGTGAAATGTTTGGCCGCAGTGCGTTTCTTTTCTGGTGAAATGTTTGCCCGCAGTGCGTTTATTTTGTACTGACATGTTGCCCGCATTGCGTTTATTTTGTACTGACATGTTTGCCCGCATTGCATTTATTTTATACTGACATGTTGCCTATTGCGTTTATTTTCTGGTGTCCGGGGTAACTGTTACTGCATTTATTATTTAATGGTCATAGATGGCTATGTTTGCTGCTTTGTGGTTACGGTATACTATTAGCATCACACAGTTTCTGCACACCCATGATACAAAGTCTCGTTTGTCCACATCATGGCGTAAACACTGCTTTCTTATGCCTCGCTGTTACATCATTACGTTAGCTCCGCCCATACAATGTCATGGCCACGCCCATTTTTCGGCGCGGCACGCTGCGCGCGCCGCAGCCCCCCTCCCCCAGTCTTCGCCGCTGCGTGCTCCTCACTCCTTCCCACTTTTCGCCCCCCCCCGTCCCAGGTTGGACCCACAAAAATATGGTCACTCTACCCTCAGCCACTTACAATATAGTATAATAAGTTCCCCAGAGTTGTTCCATGCTCTGTACATGCACTGCTGCTCCATGCTCTGTACACACACTGCTGCTCCATGCTCTGTACACACACTGCGGCTCCATGCTCTGTACATGCACTGCTGTTTCATGCTCTGTACACACGCTGCTGCTCCATGCTTTGTACACATGCTGCTGCTACATGCTCTGTACATAGGCTGCTGCTCCATGCTCTGTACACACACTGCTGCTCCATGCTCTGTACACACACTGCTGCTCCATGCTCTGTACACACACTGCTGCTCCATGCTCTGTTCACATGCTGCTGCTCCATCCAAAGTCAACTGTAGCAGGGAAAGAAAGTGGGCAGTGCTGTGAGCTGCAGGATGCCTGCAGATATTCTGGTGTCTCAACTTGTGCCTGTCCCCAGACAATGCACTGGCCCTGGTCTGATTCTGGGCATCTGTAATACCCCCCTGCATTTGCCTATGGAATCCACAGATATGATATGGGCTTACAAATTGCAGTGTCTGAATGATGGGTATAATGCTGGTTCTCTTTCTGACTAGGATCAGAGAAGAAGGAAGAAGGACAGAAAAGGTCTCCATTTGAACTGATCTTCAGCCAGATACAGAGGAAAAAGTCAGATAAGGGAAAGAGTGATATATTCCAAGTGAAGAGATTCTTCAAAGGGTTTGATAAAGATGCAGCAAAGTCTGAGAATGAAAAGAATGACCAGGAGTCAGACCACAAATCATCAGAACAGAAGAAAGATACTGTGACATCAGGCCCTGTGAAAGGTGAGAGCATGCCAGGAATACATGAGAATTACAGAATGGGCTTGGCTTTATTCATTATTCCAGATTTAAGTACATGTCTGAAAAAATATATGCAGTTAGTTCTACTGTGTGTGTGCATCTTGTGATGTCTTTCTTCACCTTTTAACATATATATATTATCCTCCTTCATAATACAGAACAGGATGTGCCTGATGCAGATGCCTTGGGATGGTGGAAAGTGACCAATTTTATGGAAAAGTTTGGCAAGAAAGCAGAGGTTCACTTTATAAACCTGAATAACTGTGGACTGACCGCTGCTGACATCAAAGAACTGGGTGAGTAAAGCATTGCATGTCTCAGCAATAGAGCACTGTGTGCCTCAGCAATGGAGCACTGTGTGCCTCGGCAATAGAGTACTGCATGCCTCAGCAATGGAGCAATGTATGCCTCAGCAATGGATCACTGCATGCCTGAGCAATAGAGCAATGTATGCCTAAGCAATGGAGCACTGCATGCCTCAGCAATAGAGCAATGCATGCCTCAGCAATGGAGCAAAGTATGCCTCAGCAATGGAGCACTGCAGGCCTGAGCAATAGAGCAATGTATGCCTCAGCAATGGAGCACTGCATGCCTCAGCAATGGAGCACTGCATGCCTCAGCAATGGAGCACTGCATGCCTGAGCAATAGAGCACTGCATGCCTCAGCAATGGGGTACTGCATGCATCAGCAATGGATCACTGCATGCCTGAGCAATAGAGCAATGTATGCCTCAGCAATGGAGCACTGCATGCCTCAGCAATGGAGCACTGCATGCCTCAGCAATGGAGCACTGCATGCCTGAGCAATAGAGCACTGCATGCCTCAGCAATGGGGTACTGCATGCATCAGCAATGGATCACTGCATGCCTGAGCAATAGAGCAATGTATGCCTAAGCAATGGAGCACTGCATGCCTCAGCAATAGAGCAATGTATGCCTCAGCAATGGAGCACTGCATGCCTCAGCAATGGAGCACTGCATGCCTCAGCAATAGAGTAATGTATGCCTCAGCAATGGAGCACTGCATGCCTCAGCAATAGAGCACTGCATGCCTCAGCAATAGAGCATGCACTGCATGTCTGAGCAATAGAGCACTTCATGCCTCAGCAATAGAGCACTGCATGCCTCAGCAATAGAGCACTGCATGCCACAGCAATAGTACGCAGTGGTACAGAGGCGCCAGTAGTGTAAAATATTGATAAAAGGTTTAAAAATGAAGGAGGTTGGTGGTGGACTTACCTCCCAAATGTCAACATAAGATAAAGTTGATTTTTTTTTAACAATAATAATTTATTCACATACTCCAAATTAGTGCAACGCGTTTCGTTGCACTAATAGCACTTCATCAGGCTATTGTTGTGTGATGGGTAGTGTAGTTTACCGCCTCTGTGAAACGCAATGCACTAATTTGGAGTATGTGAATAAATTATTATTGTTGAAAGAATCAACTTTATCTTATGTTGACATTGGGGAGGTAAGTCCACCACCAACCTCCCTCATTTTTAAACCTTTTATCAATATTTTACTCTACTGGCGCCTCTGTACCACTGCGTAGAATTTACGTCCACCCCTGGTGGAGGACTCCCCAACTGCCTACATAGTGGTTACCTGAACGGTAACCCAGACTTGTGAGTATAATCTTACAATTACATTTTTCATTCACTTAACCCAGTACATACTACACCTCAGCAATAGAGCACTACTTGCCTCAGCAATAGAGGACTGCATGCCTCAGTAATAGAGCACTGCATGCCTCAGCAATAAAACACTGCATGCCTCAGCAATAAAGCACTGCATGCCTCAGCAATAGAGCACTGCATGCCTCAGCAATAGAGCACTGCTTTCCTCAGAAATAAAGCACTGCATGCCTCAGCAATGGAGTAATGCATGCCTCAGCAATAAAGCACTGCATGCCTCAGCAATGGAGTACCGCATGCGTCAGCAATAGAGCACTACATGCCTCAGAAATTGAGCACTGCATGCCTCAGCAATGGAGCACTGCATGCCTCAGCAATAGAGCACTGCATGCCTCAGCAATTGAGCACTGCATGCCTCAGCAATGGAGCACTGCATGCCTCAGCAATAGAGCACTGCATGCCTCAGCAATAAAGCACTGCATGCCTCAGCAATAGAGCACTGCTTGCCTCAGCAATAAAGCACTGCATGCCTCAGTAATGGAGTACTGCATGCCTCAGCAATAAAGCACTGCATGCCTGAGCAATGGAGTACCGCATGCGTCAGCAATAGAGCACTACATGCCTCAGCAATTGAGCACTGCATGCCTCCGCAATGGAGCACTGCATGCCTCAGAGATAGAGCACTGCATGCCTCAGTTATAAAGCACTGCATGCCTCAGCAATAAAGCATTGCATGCCTCAGCAATAGAGCACTGCATGCCTCAGCAATAGAGCACTGCTTGCTTCAGCAATAAAGCACTGCATGCCTCAGTAATGGAGTACCGCATGCCTCAGCAATAGAGCAATGCATGCCTCAGCAATAGAGCACTGCATGCCTCAGCAATGGAGCACCACATGCCTCAGCAATAGAACACTGCATGCCTCAGCAATAAAGCACTGCATGCCTCAGCAATGGAGTACCGCATGCCTCAGCAATAGAGCGCTGCATGCCACAGCAATAGAGCACTGCATGCCTCAGCGATAGAGCACAGCATGCCTCTGCATGCCTCAGCAATAGAGCACTGCATGCCTCAGCAATGGAGCACTGCATGCCTCAGCAATGGAGCACAGCATGCCTCAGCAATGGAGCACAGCATACCTTAGCGATAGAGCACTGCTTTCCTCATCAATAGAGCATGCATGCCTCCGCAGTAGAGCACTGTATGCCTCAGCAATAGAGCACTGCATGCCTCAGGAATGGAGCACTGCATGCCTCAGCAATGGAGCACTGCATGCCTCAGCAATGGAGCACTGCATGCCTCAACAATAGAGCACTGCATGCCTCAGCAATATAGCACTGCATGCCTCAGCAATATAGCACTGCATGCCTCAGCAATGGAGCACTGCATGCCTCAGCAATGGAGCACTGCATGCCTCAGCAATAGAACACTACATGGCTCAGCAATAGAACATTGCATGCCTCAGCAATGGAGCACTGCATGCCTCAGCAATATAGCACTGCATGCCTCAGCAATGGAGCACTGCATGCCTCAGCAATAGAACATTGTATGCCTCAGCAATGGAGCACTGCATGCTTCAGCAATGGAGCACTGCATGCCTCAGCAATGGAGCACTGCATGCCAAAACAATGTTTCGTCTTAATTGTCTCCTTCAGCTGGTCCAGGAGGTTAGTATAATGCTGTCCTGCGACACTAGAATTTAAAGATAGAGACGAAAGAACTTCTGTTGTTAGTTCAGTTGTCAGTTGGTAGTTCTTTTTAAATAGGCACCTAAGGCCTCATACACACGCTAGATTAGGCTTGGCAGAGGCAGCCAGTCGGGGCCATCTCTGACGAGAATATAGCATTTGTACAGCCGCCCAGATGCATCATCAAAAGATTGTAGTGCTGGATCGTCTTGGGTGAGTGCACTCTTACCCTGAAGGAAGCCACTCCGTGGATGGTGCTATTGTCCCTCTCAGCTGTAGCCTACTGACATGTCTGTATAGGATTCAGTCCTGAACTGTCGCTCCAGGGACCAAGCCCCGAATCCCTATGAACGGCAGTCATTTTGCTTGTGTATGTGCCTTTAAAGTCAGATGAATGAGAACAGATAACCAGAAAATTTAAACTTTGTGAAGTTTTCTTGAGCCACTGGAACAAAGTTACGCTGGGCAGAACTGGTTCTTTGCAGAGGGCTTATCCCATTCAGAAACTCTTTAAACATTATTATTCCTGTGCATAGGTGCTGTCGGTATCTGCTCATTATAGAGCTAGAGAAACTGTCTGGTTGTATTTCTCTATTTATGAGGTGTGATGCTGGAAGCTCCTCCCATGTTTAACCAAAAAAGGCAGTTGAAGAGACACACTTTCTATCATCAGAAGTAAAAATTGCAGATTCTGAACATGATTTCATAAGCTTACAGACCACAAAAAAGAATTCAGGTGGCTGTAAAGTTTTATAATAATTTATGGTTCTACCTTGTTTAACTCACTGAGCACATTTTGGACACACTTTTATTTAAAGAGATTTCAGTGTATCTGTCTTTGCTTCAAGCAGTGGATTGTTGAATAAACAACAAATATATTAATTTTATATTTAAGACATGTTTATGTTGATGTCCTTTTAAAAACTTTTGGGGATCGAATATTTTCTTCTGTCAGATTTGTAAAAAATGAAATTGTGTGCATGTCTGTTACGCCATATACAGTACATGCCCATTATTTTATCTGAGAAAGCACAAAACTATATAACACTAGTGAAAAAAAAACCCGGCCATTTAAAACCGGTGCTAGGCAACTGGCTGCATGCAGCATGCACGCCTGTGCCGCAACTCCCTGCCAGCAACACACACATGCCAGCGACCTGTGTGCGCAAAGCCGCACGCCCTGTGCTCATCCACAACCGATGCCCGAAGCCCGCCCACATGCTGCGCATGCGCGCCAGGAATCTGACACACATACAGAGGGACAGGTGAATTATTATAAAGGACACTATAGGGGCAATTATAAAGAGCATATGGAAAAATCCAGCTTTTGTGTGTCTTTATCAGTTGTTGACTGAACGTGAATACCTGAGTTATTTCTGCACGCATCATGGAGAACAATGGTAGATGGAATTGGAGTTTACAATGCCTGTTTTTACACATTATATCAGATTACCGAAGCCAATTACTACTGGTATGTTTGCTATTGTTCCTCAGGTTCGCTGATGCCATTTCTCCTGGACATTGAAGAGATTGATGTTTCTTGGAATGATCTTATTGGTGGGTCTTTGAAGTTCATGACTCCTCATTTGAATCATGTCAGTAGACTACGAATACTCAGTTTGAGCAATTGTGGTCTCACAGGGGATGATGCCACTGCTCTAGGTAAGTAATTCTTAATGACCTTTTGTAGATATGTTTACATTAGTGGGGTTATTACTTTACTTTAGTAGATGTATAGTAAGAACTCAGTAAGTAGTTCCAGACATGTGTACTACAGTAGTTGTAAAAATTCCAATAGGTTTATTTGTCGGTGTGTAAAAATAGCAAATAAAAAGTATCCTTGTAAACAAATTGTCAAAGTTTCTTCCAATCCTTGATATCTCTGATTCCTGTTACTTATCAATGGATTGCTCGCTGACCATTATGAGAGGACTGAGAGGCTGGAGTAAGGCTCTGTTCCCACATTTTTGTCCATTCTCTGCTCCACAGAGAACGGCTCCTATTTTATAAATAAGAGCCATTCACACTTGGCATGCTGCATCAGATCCATGGGATTCGATGCAGTAAGCAGATCGCACTTCTGTGCAGTCCACGATAATCCGGGGTACATCGATGCGTGCCCCCATATAGCATATGGGGGAGTGCATCTACCCCGAGCTACAGGCGGACCATGGCAGAACATTGGCTCCCGCTGGCCGCACGTGGTCCGGAACAAATGGGAGTACAGCCCAAGAGATGAATCAGTGCCACATGCAAATTTCCTGTTGAAATTTGTTATTTGGTATAGTGTCTGGAGTGCTTTGAATGAAAAGTTGAATAGTTACCCAAGTGTACTGTCTAGGTTACTGTCTGTTGCCATGGTTTTAATTGTTTTTATTCATGGATAAGTTCCTAATAAAGATTAGGTTAAATTATCAAGTCTTGAGAACTGATGGCTGGGAGAGAATGGAGGTCTCGCAGAGGCGAAGGGCCCCCTTTGGGGTAAAACTTTGTGCCTGGTGGGTTGTAAAATCATAGGAACTAGGGTTCATGGTGCAATCCAATCAACCTCAATTCTGAGCAATCAGAATACCACTTCAGCTAAGGTATGTTGGGTTCTCCTGAGACCCCATATACACTGGCCCAATGTGTAAAAGTTAAAGTACAAAAAACACAAGGGTGGGAGTTGCAATCTTTTGTTCTGAGGTCTGTGGGATCCCTTTCTGTGAACCTTGTCTTTATCAGCAGCCTTGATAGTAGTATGACACCTGTCTACTAAATGGAAGACTTTGCGTGGTGTTGCCTACCTACTTCCTGTTGCCTCTTCAAACACTTCTGCTTAACTAGCAAACGTCTACTTGCTTCTCCTGTTTATAGTCTTTGCCATACCTCCTCACTGCGTGGCTCGGTTGAGTCAATAAATAGAGGAGGAGAGGATGCTACCTATATTGATCACTTATCCCTAATCATATAAAAGGCAAGGGTGGTGTTCTTCTTTAAAATGTCCCTGATTGAGAGGGATTTTGATTCTGCCAAATTAATTTCCTTTTATACAATGCCTATTTCCTGTCTGTCCTGTCCATCTTCAGTAGTGTCTGAATTGAACCTGAAACAAGCAAGTGGTCAGTGTTGCCAAACTATAGTCTCAACCCCTGACCTGCATACCTGTTCTGGGTCAGTGGCTAAAGGTATTAGAACTTCAAGATCTGTTAGACGGTCAGACAACCAACTAGCATTGTTTAACTGGAAACAAATTCTCAATTTTCCCCTCACTACAGTACATTACAGATTCTGCTATAAAGAAAACTTGCTGACAGCTGGAGATTTATGGACAGTTAGTTACCGACCAAACACTGAGGGGTGAAGGGGCAGATACTTTACCTCAGAATCCAGTAGCTGGTTTGTTACTTGCTCCAGAAATGACATGATAGAGATGTTATTAGCTAAAATAATCTGTTGATATTAATAAAAAGCAAAACAAACAAATGTCAAGAAAGGACAGGGGAGAGAGCATTGATTTAATAAACTTACAAGCTACAGTAAATCTATGCATAGGAACAAAAACATACTGGGCATGACAATAACTGGCCTTGGAGAACACAGAACTATGACTGCTCATTCTCCATGTACATACATTTACAAACAAGGTGTGTCACAGTCATGATATTTATTGCTGGAGGAACAGCATTCCATCCTCCTCCCTGAAAATAAATATGGGACTGGATTATAATGATTTGTATTTTTCTTGAGCATTTACATTGGCTGGATAGGACTATCTAGGAAGATAGCCAAACTCAAACACATGGCCTTTCACAGTGCATAATAAGCAATGAGTAATGGAATGGTGGTTTTATAGCACATCAAATACCTGTACACCATGCATGGTAATCACTTTCTATCAAATTCCTTTCAAAAGTTTGACTAAAATTGGGACAGAGCAGGATTATCCACAATGCAATCTAGGCAGACACCTGGGACCTATTGGGTATCTAGGGCAGAGCAGGATAAAATGGCGCATAGCTCTGTAGCAAGTTTCTGGCGCGCCATTCAAAATCATGTTTAACATTATTTACTGTTTTTAACCACAACATTATGGCGCACGGCCGCTGTACCTAATGTAGTGAGGAAATGATGGCACAGGGCGCACTGACATGTCAATCCCACATCCTTTGCAGCTGTTTCAAATCTTTTTTTTTTTTTTTTAACTGCCACTTTTTAAATGTTTGTCACTTTTTTTTGTACGCTCATTAATTTCCCACTATTTATTATTTTTTAGAATTGCTATTTATCCTTTTAAATTTCCAGTTTAATTGTGAATTTTTTACTGATCACCAGGTGTTAGAACTCTACTTTCCTTATTCTCGCGATCTACCGGCAATTGTTCTCTCCTAGTTTTATTTTCGCACTCTAGTTTCTTTAAAATTGCTATTTTTCTATCTATACTATAATAAGCTATGTATTTACTTTACCGCTATTTATAGTTTTTTACTATACCTATTTTTACTTTTATGTTACGCCACCTGTTTCATGTATTGTGAGAGCGCTGCTACGTAAAGTTCTACTTGCTAACCTCTTAAAAACAATTATAATAATTAAATTTAAAGGCGTACTATAGTAGGTGGGGTAGGGGGAAAAAGAGTTGAACTTACCTGGGGCTTCTAACGGTCCCCCGCAGATGTCCTGTGCCTGCGCAGCCACTCACCGATGCTCCGGTCCCCGCCTTCGATTCACTTCCAGAATTTGTGACTTTAAAGTTGGAAAACCACTGTTCCTGCGCAGCCGCTTCCTTGCTTCCACTGATGTCACCGGGAGCATACTGCACAGGCCCAGTATGGTCTGCTCCTGCGCAGCACACTATCAGTGACGTCAGTGGGAGCGAGGACATGGCTGCGCCGGCGCAGTGGTTTTCAGACTTTAAAGTTGCTAATTCTGGAAGTGAACTGGAGGCAGGGACTGGTGCATCGGGGAGTGGCTGCGCGGGCACAGGATGTCTGCGGGGGTCCATTAGAAGCCCCGGGTAAGTTCAACTCTTTTCCCCCCTAATAATGCTATTTTAATGATAGAGGATTATTAAAGGAATACTGTACAGTATTCCTTTAATAATCCTCTATCATTAAAGAGAACCCGAGGTGTGTTTAAAGAATGTTATCTGCATACAGAGGCTGGATCTGCCTATACAGCCCAGCCTCTGTTGCTATCCCAAACCCCACTAAGGCACCCCTGCACTTTGCAATCCCTCATAAATCACAGCCATGCTATGAGGCTGTGTTTACATCTGTAGTGTCAGTCTCAGCTGCTCCCCCGCCTCCTGCATAGCTCCGGTCCCTGCCCCCGTCCCTTCCCGCCAATCAGCAGGGAGGGAAGGGATGCAGGCGGGGACTGGAGTTCTGCAGGAGGTGGGGAGAGCAGCAGACTGACACTATAGAGATAAACACAGCCAGCTCTGACAAGCTGTTTGTCAGCAGCGTGGCTGTGATTTATGAGGGATTGCAGAGTGCAGGGGGACCTTAGGGGGGTTTGGGATAGCAACAGAGGCTGGGCTGTATAGGCAGATCCAGCCTCTGTATGCAGATAATATTCTTCAAACCCACCTCGGGTTCTCTTTAAAATGTGTGTGTATGTATATATGTGTATGTATGTATATATGTGTATGTATGTATATATGTGTATGTATGTGTGTGTATATAGAGATAGAGATAGAGATAGAGATAGAGATAGAGATAGATATATATAGATATATCTATAGATATATATAGATATATATAGATATATCTATAGATATATCTATAGATATATATAGATATATATAGATATATCTATAGATATATCTATAGATATATATAGATATATATAGATATATCTATAGATATATATATAGATATATATATAGATATATATAGATATATATATAGATATATATAGCTATATATAGATATATCTATAGATATATATAGATATATCTATAGATATATATAGATATATATAGATATATCTATAGATAGATAGAGGGCTGGTGCACACCAAAAACCGCAAGCAGATCCGCAAAATGCTAGCAGATTTTTAAACGCTTTTTTTTATTTTTATGAGGCGTTTTGCTAGCGTTTTGCGGATTGCTGCTGCGGTTTTCAGTATAGTAGATTTCATATATTGTTACAGTAAAGCTGTTACTGAACAGCTTCTGTAACAAAAACGCCTGCAAAACCGCTCTGAACAGGCGTTTTTCAGAGCGGTTTGCGTTTTTCCTATACTTAACATTGAGGCAGAAACGCATCCACAATCCAAAAAATGCCTCACCCAGGCATTTTTCGTTTCTGCAAAACGCCGCCTGCTCCGGTGTGCACCACCCCATTGAGATACATTGACCAAGCAGATCCGCAGCCGCAAGCGGATCTGAAAACGCCCAAAAAGCCGCTCGGTGTGCACCAGCCCAGAGAGAGAGAGAGAGAGAGAGAGAGAGAGAGAGAGAGAGAGAGAGATAGATATATCTTCATAAAAAAAAAAAAAAAGAGGAATAGATTTGAACCACAAAATATTCATTCAGAGCCAGTGTCCTTACCACTGAGCTATCTATTCTTTGAGAGCACTACATTTTCTAAATATTTATTTAGACACTGAAGCGAAAAAAAAAACTATGATATTATGATTTGTATGTGTAGTACAGCTAAGAAATAAAACATTAAGATCAGATACATCAGTCTAATTGTTTCCAGTACAGGAAGAGTTAAGAAACTCCAGTTGTTATCTCTATGCAAAAAAAGCCATTATCTCTACGACTTTCTAAGGGCTGTTTTCTGACTTTTATTATCTCAACTGTTAGTTAACTATTTACTTTTCCTGTGGCAGAGGAGAGGTCATTAGTTCACAGACTGCTCTGAAAGAATCATTTTGAATGCTGAGTGTTGTGTAATCTGCACATATTAGAGAATGATGCAATGTTAGAAAAAACACTATATACCTGAAAATAAAAATATGAGAATATTTTCTTTGCTGCCAATATTTTAGTAATTATTCATAGTACACAACCAATTCACTATATCATATATTTTTTTTCGCTTCAGTGTCTCTTTAAGTCACTGTCATGGTCAATATATTAATTAACCCCATCTAGTGGTTGAAAGTTAGACTGCATGTAATTCAAACTTTGCCAGGGTCTATATATTGATTAGCCGGTTGTACGAAAAAATGTTAACGCCGCTGTAACGATTGTGGAACTTTCTCCGTGATCAGCGCACAACGCGTGCGCTGACACGGCGGAAATCCTCCACAAGCGTATATTTGCAGGCACCCAGCAAAAGGTGCTACGCACCTGTAGAGGGAAATTCCTGTCGGCAGATGGCGCTGGGGAGTGCAGAGGAACCAATCCTCTGTACCTCCACAAGTGCCAGACAGGAATTGTACGAAGCGCAGAACGCAATCGCAAGAGAGGCGATTGCGAATGAGATTGAGCAAAGGGACAGGTTGTATGTGTGTGCGCCAATCCAGTCGCCACCCCGCGACCGCGCACACACAACAGCAGATATGAAATAGGAACGCGATCGCGAGAGGTGCGACCGCCAGACGTGACACAAGGCAGATCAGAACAGAACACGAGGGTAGCAAAGGCACAGCAAACAATACAATAAGGAGATACGGAAAATAACAAACGCTAGCTAACCGCGAACACCGCACTCATTCGCAACAGTGCACGCGGTTATGCGCGGTCTCCACGTGATAAGCACAATAGAGACAAGCACGCCTAACTAACCATCGACAGACAAACATGAAACAGAGGACGCGAGCGCTTGCTTAACGGTTACCTCACCGAGCCTCCAGTAAGCGTAGCAGACAAGACAGACACACGAAAACAGGGACAAGCGAGAGATAGGATCCACAGCACTAGCGAAAAGTGTCTAGCGCGATCCGGGTACAGAGTAGCAGAACAGAAGGATCCCCAGCGCTAGCGAAAAGTAGCTAGCGCGAGCCCAGAAGACAAAACAGAAGGATCCCCAGCGCTAGCGAAAAGTAGCTAGCGCGATCCCAGGAGACAGAACAGAAGAGATAGCTGGTAGCAACCGCTGCACCAGCTATACTCCAAGAACAGAGATCAGAACCATTTCCTGTCGACCACCTTTGGGGCAGGACAATGGCAACAGGCAAGACAAGACAGAACAGGCAATACAGATAATACAACCTGACTGGGCTAGAAGGGGAGCCTAAAGCAACCCCCAGGAATTAACTATACTAGATAGCAATGGCTGACACTCCAGCAGTGTCCATCAGGAACAGACCATGGAAAGGAAATGACCAGCAAAGCCTTCTGGGAA
This sequence comes from Hyperolius riggenbachi, assembly GCF_040937935.1. Classification (NCBI taxonomy): domain Eukaryota; kingdom Metazoa; phylum Chordata; class Amphibia; order Anura; family Hyperoliidae; genus Hyperolius; species Hyperolius riggenbachi. The sequence continues at coordinate 174,343,316 of NC_090649.1, read as the reverse complement.
ACATAAAGCTCTTATAGTGCCAGTCATCAAAGAAGGCAGGTAGGGGATTTGCATAACGAATGTATGCAAATTCCCCAGCAAGAGAACAGACCAGAAACTTGCAATGGAAAGACAGGTCTCTGTTCCAGAGACCTGCAGCCCACAGACTAGAGGAATGGACAAACAGTTGTCTGCCTGTGCAGCCAGCTGAGCGGATCATCACAGCCGCTTACTTATTTCATTTGATAAGTCTTTATCGTTTTTATTATAATGCTAAATAGCGTTCTATAATGCATCACCATGCACCATTCTTTCCTGACGCCTCTTTTGGATCTACGCATCTTTTTTTTTTTTTTTTTTTGTAAACTTTCCTTTTTATTTGCAACATAATGAGAACAGATACTTATACATTAGTTTTAAGCAAGTAGCATAACATCATAGTTACCGATTAGTAAGGTAAATGTTGGTTACAGGCATTTGGTATCTTTTCAAAACGAAACATAACAGAACAAAAATATGTCTAAGACTAAGAACTATAACTGTTGCTATATTGAATATAAGGTTCCATATACTTCCCACAAGACCAAGATTAGGAGGGTATTCAAGGATCAGCGATATAGTGGTTAGTCCTTGATATGTCGCAGCTTCTTTTCCATATTTAAATTCAAGGCAGGTTGAGCTGTTATTTGTGTTAGCGTTGGGGGTGACGGTATACGCCAGTTAGATGCAATCAGGTGTCGGGTAATACAGAGTATTTGGATGTACTCATCTAGGGGCCCAGCTGCCACTTTCTTTTACCCCACTCCCATCTTAACTTACTAAAGATACTATCAGGGATGCCAAAACAACTACCTTCCCTTGGGCCCCATTTTATTTTCATCCTTCTCTAAATTGGGAACTCTGCGTGATACAATTTTATCCACACGCAACCAAATTATTATAATGATCATTTGCAAAACAGAAGTTTGCCTTCTTAAAACTGAAGCTATTTGCGATTATTCAGGTTGGAGTGAGCTCTAAAGGTGTCCCACAATGCATCACTGCTGAATATGGAAATCATCTCCTTGTTTTGCCTGATAGCCAAATACACCGCTGGAATGCAGTTATGTGTCAACTTGTTAATATTACAGACCCAAACTAATCCAACAGGCATACAGACTGTTTCAGATTGGTTTATCCTCATCAGTGCATGGCATGGATTAATATGGCTCTATGGGGTAGGACTTGAAACATCCAGAGTTACAGATTGGTCTCTTTCAGCCCTTAGACACTCCTAGGTGTTCTGATTCACAGAGAACTTGCTGGGCAATCTGTAACATTGATCATTTGGTGATTGAATAGTGTATAGTCTGTTTAAATCATTTGAATACCAATGAGTCTCCGACAGAACTAAATGAATATGAATTAAAAAAAGGAAACCCGATGTGAGAGAGATATGGAGGCAGACATATTTATTTCATTTTTGAACAATGCATATTGCCTGGCTGTCCTGCTGATCCTCTGCCTCTAATACTTTTCGCCATAAACCCTAATCAAGAATGTCGATCAGGTGTTTCTGAACTTTGACTGGATTTGCCACAGGATTGTTACTGGTGTGTGATTCAGACAATACTGATGCCAGAAAGATGAGTAGGACTGCCAGGCAACTGGTATTGTTTAAAAGGAAATAAATATGGCCACCTTCATAAGTCTCTCACCTCAGGCTCAATTTAAGAATTGTTTTGTTTGTATAATTTTCTTGTCTGTGTCCTGCACTGCAAATAATTAACTGGTTATCACTACAAAACTGTATCCTGGTGCTTCATAGTTCAGTAGCCTCGACTTTTCTCATTTACTAACTTGTCTGTGGCCTTCAATGATCCCTTTGTAATGACAGGGCTGACATAAATATCCCAGATCTTCTTATCTTACTATGCTTTATGTTCCTAAGGTGAATCGCTTCAATATATTCCTAAATTGCAAGTTCTAGATGTTTCATGGAACAGTAACATAGGAGGGACCTTATCTAGGATTACACGACATTTGGGAGACAACTGTGAGTTAAAGACTTTAAGTTTAACAGAATGCAACCTTACCGGAGAAGATGCCGATTCCTTAGGTAAGCTGAACCATTTGTGTGCTTACATTTAGGCTATGCTAAGACGCCTATTCAATTAAAATACTTCAAAAAGGACCAGTATTTTCTTGGCATCTGAATTAGTATTTTCTCATGTTTTCCTAGCATCTGCTGCAGCTTGGTAAATGCTTGTAGAATGTTAGTTTAAGTGTTGTGTAGGGGGTTTTAGGTAAGCTGAAGGTAAGCTCCTCTACTCCAACTCCAACCACTATTGCAGGACCATGGTCGACGGTAACACCAAATAAACTGGACAATGAAGAAGGTAGGATTCCACACATCAGCCAGGATGAAAGCATTCACTTTATTTAAACCACATGGACACACTTATTCAGCAACTCTCCCAACCCCCTTTCATGTCCACCCACCCCTTTGAACAGTTGCTGCCCTAGGCCCAGGCCTCTGAGGCCTTTACAGAAATCCAGCCCTGAGAGAATGCTAACCTTTTTGTTTGTATTGAAAGAAGGTACAATATTCAGCATTCTTTTTCCATTCCATGGCAATAGCCTACTTTGCAAAATAATAATTTTCTATTACTGGTAAAAGGGCCACCCCTCTATTATCCCCAACAGGAAGGTTTTATAAAAGATAGGCACATTTAAATTGTCATTCATGAAGGAAATAACTTTGGTCAAAAATGCTTCAATATGTGGGCAATCCCAAAGCGCCACATCTCCAGCAGGCATCAGGAAAGTTATTTTACCAGTAATACTACAGATGCTATTGATTACAGTATATAATACGCTGATTTTAAATTCAGCTTTGTTTTTAGGGGGGAAAACGAAATACCCAAATAGTAAATACTGGGACACTTCAGGCACTTTTACAAAGGGGTATGGTATATATTTTAAGGCTGGTGACAAAAATTTAGCAGACATTACTAGCTGAAAAAAATCTTTATTGACAAACTCAGTTATCTGTGGCCAGGCCTGTCAGATTTGTTTTTCTCAGCCTGAGCTAAAACAGCCTATGCAGACCAAAGTACCCGAATACAAATCTGGATAACAGTTTTTCATTTATGTCTCCCAGCACCAGGATAAATTTCATGCATTTGATTTTTATATCTTTTAGCAACTGTCATCAGCAAAATGCCAAAGTTGGAAGTTCTGGACCTTTCAGAGAACACGGAAATCGGAAGTAAAATTAAGACTCTTACAGAAGAGCTCAAACACTGCTCTTGCTTAACTGTGTTAAAACTCCGCTCTACTGGCCTACGACAGGACGGCACCCAGTATCTGAGTTAGTACTTATTCTTTTAATTCAAATGCAACATTCTAGATTTCCTTTTTGTTGACTGTGGCATGTAAAGGAGGAACACTTGTAAGGACAGGAGTCACCAGCTAGGATAAGGAGGAAACAAAACATCTCCTGGTACCCAGCAGCAACATGCAGGCTAAGGGATCGAGCACACACAGCACTACTCACTCTCTAATTAATTTGTACTTTTCATGCCCGCAAGACTTTGTTTAGGGCACTGACTTCATTTCCAGCATATTCCAGGCTGAATATTAACGCAAAACCTGAATGGGTGTCAGAAACCAGTGGAATGGGATGTCATGCTGCTGCATCAGGCAACCAATGAATGTTTGTAGGTACACTTAGACATCTGTTTCCCAGCCCTTCTTTGGGGTAATATTTGATTGGTTGTCCTGGATTCTTGTCAGCCAATTGCTACCATAGTCTTTTGTCACCTCTGTGCATAGAAAAGCACCTTTGCTTGACTGACCCTGCCCAGCCAAACAAGCATGTCAGTATGCTGCTCATTAAAAACATGAAAAGATGATGTTCAGATTATGCCCTAATCACTGAGAATTAAAATAACATTAGATCACTATTACCCCAAATAATACTTTGTGACAGGATCAGGTGACTTTTTGAGGTCTGTAGAGGCAACTGTAGCGCACACAACCTTACAAACATTCCAATGCAACAATCTACCTTATAATGTTTCTTCTGTGTGTTCCGTTAGGGCCACATGCAATCACTGGCAGATGGTGTGCACACTGGAGGTTAAATTCACCCCCACACACCTATCATGTGGCTGGTGAACAAGCACAGTACACGCACATGGCTGCACAATATCGTGCAAAAAGCGGGGGCAAAAATATATAATCTTATAAAGTAGATTGTTGCATTGGAATTTCAGCCGGTTGCGTGCGTTGCTGCCATTGCTCATTCATCACTCTGCCTTGGCATGATGCTGGGTTCAACCTGTGGTGCCCACAACGGATGCTGGATATTTGTTTTGTAACACATTTTCACAGTAATTTTTGTATCAATTTGAAGGGATGCAATTTTTCCTTCAATTGCAATTTCTCAGAAAGTGTTACAGGCAGCGCATCTGCAATTTCATGCAAATCGCAAGTGCTAGAGTGGAATCAACCTCATAGCGTCCCACCACTATCCAAGCACTTTGCCAATTGCACGGAAAGCGCTGCTAACGGGTCCCGACCCTTACTGGGAGCTTTCCCTGGTGCTGAACTTGTGCTCACTGCATTAGCGTGTTTGACACTTTATTGTTTGAATGTAGACATCCCCCCACCAAAAAAAAAAATCACTATGACCAGATTTCGATATTTTAATGAGCATGGCACCACCTAGCTCTGCAGGTTGGAGGTCAATAGGAAGAGAACAAGTTAGCATGGAGACCCCTTTTTGTTTCTTTACCAGCCCACATTTTTCTGGCACATATATTTGCCGTGATCAGTGTTGGTATAATTTACTGCCCCAAATTTGTATCTGGTGTTATGTAAATTTAGCATTTGTGTTGTTCTTTCAGTACAACCCAAAGAAAGATTATTTGTTGTTTCTCTGTTGCTTTGTTATGTGTAGTATGTATGTAATTATTATATTATTGCCTATATATGATTTACCTATTGCTCTAATAGTAGCATCTATCTGGAGAGGCCAGTCATTCCAGGCCAAAGCAGTACCATGTGACGTCTCCTGAGCTTCTGAAATGGTAGTCTAAATGGTTGCCTCTGCTGTGAAAAATGTCATACAATCCTCTGCATAGATCTCAGAATGTAATGCATTCTTCTCCCTTGTACTTCTGCAGGTTCTGCTTTCCAGTACTGGCCTCACCTAAGGAAACTGGACCTGTCCTGCAATAAGGCAGCAGGCGGAGGATTTAAAGAATCAGCAGCTCGTTTAACCTCTTTCAAACAGTTGGAGCTCCTGGATATCCGCCAGTGCTCTCTATCTGCAGATGATGTCACAGCACTAAGTAATATTTTCATTTATTTATTAAAAAGCCACCAGACCCTCAAGCTGAAGTATCAATCACAAATTATCCCCAGCTGTGAATAGTTTGTTCCTGTATTTCTGGATACACGTACCTAGTGCCATTACAGCAGGGTCTTAATTCTCCCTGATGGATTGCTCCATTGATTTTACATCATTGAAAGTGCAACACTGAGATATACGTGCAGGGAGACCTCATGACATTGTGAGGAAGTGATGTAAGCTCTGGCAGGAACAGCTCACAATGAAGTCTGAAAAACATCTCACAAATCAATGGACAAATGAGAACACAAGCACTTTTATGAGGGTCAACAGATATTGAATACTATGATCAGATTGCGTCGGTAAACCCTCGTGCTACATGAAGGTGGTAAAATTGATCTGTGATTGGCCAATCATAATTGAAAGTGTGTAACAGGTTTTAGAGAGTACAGGGAAGCAAGGAACGTGATCTTTGTCGCCTTGCCAAATTCTAATAAAATGACTACCCTGAGTCAAGTCCATTTATTAAACTTTGTCAGAATAATGAGGGATACTAATGAAACTATAAGCTCCTTTGAGAATATAAGCTCACCAGTAAAGGTGTATGTTTTCTTTCCAGCACAGGTCATACCTCTGCTATCCAATCTTCAGGTGCTGGACTTATCAGCAAATAAAGCTGTAGGGCTGTCTTCGGAGCACCTTTTCACCAGGCTACGCTTTCTGCCAAAGCTGAAATCCATCAATGTCAGCAACTGCTCCTTACGGAAAGAATCCTTCGCTGGACTGGGTATAGTTTGAATACCTTAAATAATTTAAAGACCTAAATAAAGCAGTTTTTATTTGTTTTCCCTATGTCAAATATGTGTAAAAAGTTTTGTAAAAACCTTTCAGTATTTACAAAATGAAAGAAGAACCTACTTGTCCCTCCATTTCAGAGATTGTCATGGACTGACAGCTGCACACTCACACCCAGCTCAAATACAGTCAGCACATAACTTTCTCTCCTTTATTCGCTCAGTAATTACTTACAAGTCAATTAGATCATTTGTCCTGCACCCAGCAATGTTAGCAGTTAGCTTCAGTGAAGTGTAAATATGCCTTCAATGACATTAGACCAGTCTTGACTTGTTTCATATTTGTTTGTTTTATTAATGTGCTTAATGTTTTAGAGCAAAAATGTAATTTTGAGTTTCCTCCCACATTAAATGATTATCTTTGCTTTCTGGCATTACCTTTTAAAATAGTTCTATGATCTGGACAAAACATTAAACCAGTGGCCTAGCTCCAGGGATTATGGATTAATGCTTCGTCTCTATGTTATTCCAGCTGAAGCCTCACGATATCTCACAGACCTGCAGTCACTGGACCTATCCTGGAATAAGTGTGTTGGAGGAAACGTTAAACTGCTTACAGAAACTCTGCGAAATGCTACATTTCTGCAAAGCCTTCCACTGAGCAGCTGCAACCTGGTGACACAAGACCTGGCGGTTTTAGGTAACACACAAGCACATTATAAAATGTTTCATGATTTATAAAAGTAACCTTCTATAAACTGTAAGTTCAAATAAGTGTGTCAGCATAATGTTCAATATACAAGAAGAAATCTCCTTTTATCAGTTTCATCTCTCGACCCAATCTCATATGATACTTACTACTAATGCAAATTCCCAGACATGTTTCATTGCTCACCATCATCCAGTGAAAGATACCTGTTTCCTTAAAACCACCTATTAGTGTCCAATGACTGCTGGTGAATCCTAATCTAGTAGCCCTATTTACTGTCCAGCGCTACGTAATATGTAGGTGTTTTATAAATACAATAAATAATAATATTACCGTCTTTCCCCTAAAGTAAGACCTACCCCGAAAGTAAGGCCTCCCTTATATTTCAAGCATGCTTGAAATATAAGGCCTACCCCGAAAATAAGGCCTAGCTGGGGGTGGGGCGCTGTGTGTATGGGGAGGTGCGTGGTCTCTTACCGCACCTCCCTTGTGGCTGCGTCCCCCTCCGTTCCTGGTAATTCCTCCGGTGGCGGCGGCATAGTATTCCATCTGTGAGGGCGCCCTGTGACCCTCACGCAGTACGCTAGGCCGGCTCTGCACTGGCGCCCTCTTCCTGTCATCATGTGCGCCCGGCAGATGCGTCCCAGGCGCACATTGATTAATCAGTGTGCGCCTGGGACGCATCTGCCGGGCGCACATGATGACAGGAAGAGAGCGCCAGCGCAGAGCTGGCCTAGCGTACTGCGTGAGGGTCACAGGGCGCCCTCACAGATGGATTACTATGCCGCCGCCACCGGAGGAATTACCAGGAACGGAGGGGGACGCAGCCACAAGGGAGGTGCGGTAAGAGACCACGCACCTGCCCATACACACAGCGTCTAGCCCCTCCCACCCCCGAAAATAAGCCCTAGCAGACATTTCCTCCCCAAAAAGAATATAAGACAGTGTCTTATATTCGGGGAAAGACGGTAGTTAGATCAGCACAATCAGCACCGAATGCCATTCTTCTGATGAGGTCTGAATGAGGGAGACTTCCACTGATTGCATCTCGTGTAAGTAGGTGGAAATACATAAAGCCACAAAGCAGTCTTCGGTGAATCTACGGTACTTGATGGCCTTATTTATTAGGCTTTCAAGTCTGTGTCATGTTAAGATTTCAGAGCATATTCAATTTATACAAAGGCTCATGTTTTTAAAGGTGGCCATACATTTATCGACCTTTGGATTCAATCATTTTATCTAATTGGATGAAACTTGGTGGAGCAACAAGCATGCCCGATCCACAATTTGCCCGAATTCTATAAGCTTTGACCAAAGCACTGCACATAACAACACTGGATAACATGAAATGAAAATAGAGAAATGAATGCTGTCCCTGTGGGTCTTTTCCTATGTGAACTGTGAAGATAACAGTGGTATATAATTAAAAGCTGAAATAACTATACATCAAAAAGTACAAAGTGCTACTTTGGTGTTCACTGATAACTACAGCAGTGTTTTTAATGTTTTGCAGCATCAGTAGCACAAGCCGGACACTTGGACAGCTTGGAGCAGCTTGATCTAGCCTACAATGACACAATTCCTGATGAAGGCTGGTCCCTGTTATTTGAAAGCATCCCGGCTCTGAAGAACATTGTTGAGTTGGATATCAGTTTGAGACCTGCTTCTGCCCGTGACTGTGGTCCATGGTTCATTCACTTATTATCCAGTCTGCCAAAACTGCCAAAACTGAAGGAACTGGGAATGCAACGATGGAGACTATCAACAGCAGAACAACAGCAGCTCAGCAGAATACATAGGGAAAATAAGATTAATATTCACTATGACTGATCTGTATACAGAGCATTATATGGAAAAGCTCACTTCCTTAGTTTTACAAGTAATACTAAATGGAACGCAGATGACAAAAATAACCCGTGTGCAAATCACCTGCCTGAAAATATTGGCCCTGCCATACTAAGCTTTCCTCATAAGTTACTTCATCTCACAGCTTTCACACATTGGACATCCAAAACAATTTTCATACTTCCTGATTAAAAAGATACTATGAATAAGGTGAATATATGACACTTTAGTTAATCACATACAACTTATTTAAAAGTCCTAGTTCACACAGTCCCAGATTTTTCATTATACATGAAGGTTAATAGGGGGTCTATGGTATTAATAACACTATTTTCACATCTGCTGCAGCCATACCAGAGAAATTGCCTTTGGAAATATGAATCATGTGACTCAGGATCCATTCACTAAAGCTTGTAGTTGCAAGGAGGATAGATATTCACTAGCCAGACAGCAGCACTCACTAATATGGACACAGCCAACCTGCTCATCTACCCCCTGTGCTTAGAGATGAACGCTTTGTGGACAGCACTGCAGATACAGTAGATTCTTAGCATTAGGAGACTCTGCTGTAGCTGCAGTGCTGACCATAAAAAGTAATCTCTTACCAATAGAAGCAATGACAGACGTCAGGTTATCTGTGCTGACATGGAAAGACTAGCTTGTGCTCCCTCCCTGATTAGCTGGTGTAGGTGGTAAAGGGGGAGGAGAGAAGTCTAGGCAGAATTCAGTCCTGACATTATCCAGTCAGCAAGAAATGGAGCTACAGGACCCAACCAAACAGTTTTTTTTTTACTATGTTTATTGTTAAAAGTACTCCAACAGAAGAAAGGTCCGCACCAATTCACCACGAATCCTCTTTATGTGTACATGGCAATATCGGCATGTGGGGACATTACATCTAAAAGAACCTGTCAGGGAAAGCCACGTGTTAGAGCGTTGCGTTGATTCAAACAAACTTGGGGACAAAAGTCTGGCGAGAGTGGGTGCCCGTCGGCTAGCCATTCTAACACCTTCATTAATAATGGGACATAGACCTGCATCTGCCTTGAGTATGGGTAAATATTTGGTGATAATACCTGTGACCTCTTTATACTCTGCCGAGAAAGTGGTCACAAATGTGGGTTTTAGATTTTCATGCACTTTTTGGAACTGACCTGTACCCTGGCTCTGCCTTCTTGAGTGACACCGCCCTCATTGAGGTGGATAGGAGGTGGAGCTATGGACCGGGTGTGTACTAATATGTCAAAGGTTTTCCATGCAAACTCAGCTATGATTAAGGACCAGTAGGTCCGAAACATGTCAGTTTGAGATTCCATGTTTTAATACAGGATATGTCCTAACAATAAAGAGGATTCGTGGTGAATTGGTGCGGACCTTTCTTCTGTTGGAGTGTTCCTGAGGTTTTGCTAACCCGGTCCAGCACAATTATCCACCGGTGGGGTCGAGCGGTGGTTCCTTCACTCATACATATTGTTAAAAGTACAGATGTGCAATGTACAAACCATTGTGCATTGCTAATGAAAGCAAATTTCCATAATAAGCATTATAAATATGAGGCTGAGCTGGGTCTTTAGCCTGCTATCTGCTGACAAATTATTCTAAAAATAAGGTGATAAATAGATAAGGTGACATAAGTCATGAGATAAATTGTGTGCACTGCGGTCCCTGCAACAGCTACTTCCTTATTATGCAGCAGTAGTGAGGCACTAAATCTTTCCATTATATTGACTGAGGGCCGGCTCACACTTGCAATAAAAACGTACTTATTCGGTACGCTTTCTGGAGCGTACAGAAACGTATGCACATATCATTGGCTACCTTGACTTGCAAATAAGAACAGATCGGTTGAATGCGTTCTTGAAAACTGAGCGGAGAGCCCAAACTTGGCACTTTTTTCCCGGATAGCGAATCCCCACCGAGGCAATGAAAGTCAATATAAAAATGTATTTTCCAATGCCACACAGAACTTTGCACACAAATCATATGCCAAAGCGTATTGCATAAACTTCCTGCTCCGCCCCTCAGCACCATGTTTGTGGACTTCCTGTTTACCGAGCAGGGCTTTAAACATGACTACCGAGCAGATGTGTGATATCGACTGCACAGGAGCACCCAGAGCTCTATGACAAGCACAATCCTGGGTACAGTGACCAGCACCAGTGCAAGAAGCTGCAAGAAGCAACTGCAAGCTTTGCAAACATACTGCTGCGACAGCACAGCTACTCCCACTTCCCTTTCTAATGGACAAAAAAAGCACAACAAGATAATAAAAACACCCATTTAAAAGCACACATTTTTACCATACGTTTAAACAGACTGGAAACGTGTGCTACACATAGCACAGATTAGTGATAAACTGATCCACAATAGATATGTTGGGATTCACTGCAAGTGTTAACCGACTCTCATTCCACAAAACTCCATTTCATTGTTCTGACTGAATAAATAGTATAAATATTTATTATTCTTGTTTGGAAGAGGATATATAAAATGTGCTAAGAACTCTTTACTGAACTGATTGGCTCTGATTTGTATGATTTGTATAAACTTTAAGAGGAGCTGTAGTGAAAATAACGTAATAAATACAATTGCTTATTTTTTTACAATATACATTTATAAATTATTGAATCAGTGTTTTCCTTTCGTAAAATCTTTTCTCTCCCTGGCTTATATTCAGAGATTTGTCATAGGTGGCAACATCTTTAGTCCTGTCAGGTGAGTTTCAAAGCCAATGCAAAATATACCTGTCTCCCAGAATGCTCTTGGAGGAGAATTTCACATAGCTAAACAGGCTTCTGTTTCTGATGCTGAAACCAGGACAATTACCATAAAAGTGGGTATTCTGAATAATTAACTGCATTCTACTATATGCCACTACTGTACCTCTTTAACCACTTGTGTACCAGCAGTCTCTGGCCCCTAAAAGACCAGAGACTGCTGGTACCTAAAAACGTCTCCTTCCAACGTATTGCTGCAAGGATACGTCGCTGTTGCTATTCACCCTGCTTACCCATCGCTGCAGGCCCCTCTGCCGTTGCTAGCTCTGCTGTCATAGCGATGGCAGTGCGTAGGACCTGCATCAACGGGAAAGCGTCGTGATCGGCGGTAGTGGTGGGTCCATGTGAGTGCAGTAATTGAACTCTACGTCCTGGCAGGGATAACCCCTCCCAATCAGGGCGTATGTTTCAATTACTGCGGTCCAGAAGTGGTTAATCTGGAAGCATTTCCTGGTGCATACAAAAGGAAATTTGATCTACTGACTGAAGCTTACAGAAGTAAGCCGATGTATTACCTGTGCCTTAGCACTAGTGCATTGTGGGATGTCTTATCCAGCAATCAAAGCTAATTTCACAAGAGAAACAGGCTTGAACACTCCTGTTCTTTGTCCCTGGGAATAATGCATTCATCTGTGCTGTGTGCAGAGGGATGTTCAGTAAGCTCCTGCTGTATGTGCCAGTATGGATTTTATTCCCTTGTTTCATTACTATAGTGTGTTCGCTGGTAGCAGTCTGTCATTTCTTTTTCCCCTTTGCAGCACACTTCTTGCCTTTTCCCTTAACTTTTTTATCCTTTTTTGATTTTTCTTTTTTGCCCATCTGCAGAAGGTAAATGTAGGGCCCAAGTCCTTTCCGTACCATGATGCCACGCCACAGCGCTTGTATCTGCAATAAACAGGCAAAGCTGCAAGTTACTATACAGGTAACAGTAACAATGGAGCTGTTTTACTTAGGGTGGAGACCAGCGGTATACCCAAGGAGCTTGGGCCCCGGTGCAAGTCTTACATGGGGCCCCAAGCACTCTACTAACTATCAAGGACAGCTGCAGTGTCAGAGAGATGTGTTCAGAGTAATAAAATGGATGAAGGATGGCCCCTAATGGGCCCCTCTGGACCAAGGGCCCCGGTGCGGTCACAACCTCTGCATCTATTGCTACACCACTGGTACACTGAGAATGGTGTTGAACACTGGAGGGCATAAGTGATAATTCCCGCTTGCAATGCATTGTTTAAAAATGTCTGAAAGTAGAGAATCAGAGTTTGAGAACTGTAGTCTTGTTCATACACCCACAACAAGTACTTACTGCAGGTGAGTGCATGAGACAGCAATCATCCACCTGCTAGTAACATTTCAATACCTAACACTACCAATATTCTACCAATAATAATAGGTGGTAGTAGAATATTAGTAAAATTACTGATATTCTATCGGCAATAACTTGTGCACAAATTAACATGTGGCGCTTTTAACCACTTGAGGACCGTAGGCTTACACCCCCCTAGTGACCAGGCTATTTTTTGCAATTAAGGCCATACAACTCAGCACACAAGTGATCCCCCTTTCTGCCCACCAACAGAGCTTCCTGTTGGTGGGCTCTGATCGCTCCCCGGATTGTTTACAAATAATTTTTTTTAATAAATAAACCTATTTTTTTATTATTTTCCTAACCCTTCCTCCCCCTGCCAGCCTATGACAGCATTCAGCTGTCATAGGCTTCAGCCTATTACAGCAGATCGCTCCTGTCTCCCCCAGGGAGACAGCCATTTCACACTGATGTCCCCAGTACAGCGCTGCCGTGGATAGTAGTTAAATGTATGCGCTGATGTGGTTGTTACCTTTGTTGCCATCGCAGACTTGTGTCTCTTTTCTTTTAGGCAAGCCCATACAGCAGTCTTCCCCTGGCTGCACACATCCTCTGGTGGGTCAGTCATGGGGTTCCCACTTAGTAGAAGAAGGTCCAGTGAGTGCAACATGTCCAGGTTGTCTGGTAGAGTGGTCAGCAGGTTGTTGTGGAGAAGTAATTTCTGCAGTCCTGAGGGGAAGAAAAACATAATAAAATATTCCTGCATATTCAATGGAAATGTAAATGAAAATAACTGATAACTCACTTCAGTGCTCTGTCACACGCATCCAAACTGGAAATGAAGTGCTGAAGCTTTGAAGACCATGTCATACAGCTGACTAAGGAGAGGATTCACTGTTTATGTGTGCAAACAGCGCATCTAAGTTTTACTGGCATTCAGTGGCGTACCTACCATAAGGTTGCAGGTGCTCACAGCATCAGGTGTAGCCATGGCTAGGGGTGCCGCTGTGGTGCTCAGTCACAGTGTTCTTCCACCTGGGACATGTTTTCATAGTTTGGGCAACATTCAGCAGCCAGTGCAGGGGACTGTACTACTTTCTGCACTAAATGTAGCACCCCTCCCCCTACCTGTCCTGTGGACAATGTGTCTCCCTGCTCTCTACACACAGCCTGCAGTGAGTGAATGTGCATAGCAGCAGGGTGAGTAGAGAGAATGATTGCTGTGCTGCAGCTGGGACATTAGCAGGGAGAGGTGGCAGGATGTGTTTAGTGCTTCAGAAGTTGTCTGTCATTAGTAGCTATGTGCACTGGCTACTGTAATACCAGAGTGCCCTAGACTATCATTTATCCTGAACAGAGTAAATAATCAATAATGCAGTGCAGTCTGCTGTTGCAGAAGCCAGTGATACAGGTGCTGACAGCCGTCTTCTGTAGTGAGCAAATAAGCAAGCTCCAGGCAATTTAGATTAGCTTGATTGCAGGTAATCTTATCTCTTTTCCCAGCTTCCCCTCCCACCCTGTATTCTTCCCCCATGACCCTTTCCATTTTTCAGATTTTTTGGCTTCTTTTAACGCATGCCCCTGCCAAACAGCACTGATAATGTCTGCAGTCCTGGTGACAGGTATTCCTGCCATTTCTCCTCTCCCACCAGGCTCTCTGTCTTGTGCCTCTACCTCTTTACTCCCTCTCCTCCTTTACATCCCCTTCTTTTGTATGTCCCCCTTTTCTGACTGTCCTCAGAGGAGCTCACAATCTAATCGTACCATAGTCATAGTCTGATATCCTACCATATTATTATTGTGTATTTATATAGCACTGACATCTTCTGCAGCACTGTATAGAGTACAGAGTTTAATAACGGTTAGCTCCATCCACATCCTGATGACTCCTTTTCCCAAAAAAATCCCCCCAAATTTTCAGCAACACGCTAAGCGCCCTAACACAAATAAAATAAATATCACAACTCGCGTTATGTATGTAATACTTGTGTTGCTTGTATAACGCACTTTGCACCATTTGCAACATGTGTTACACAAGAACCATGCGCACTATGCAAATCTGCCTCTAAGATGCTAGCAGCTAGTCACTAATCATAGCAACCAGAGGCTGCTGCTAGTTGCTAGCACTAGCGACTAGTTGCTGTAGCTAGTTGATGTTTGTGGCAACTCCATTAAAATGTATTTCAGTCTAATTACTGCAACCAAGAGCTGTGATAAGGCCCTAAGGGCAACTAGTGGCTATCTCTAGTGATTAGTCAAAGCATGAGGCAGCTGACTGCGGTGCAGCTCTGCGCTGATTGCTTCAGCACCAAAGCTGCATGGTTGATTTGGTTGCCTGAAAAAAAAAACACAAACTAGCTAAGAAAAAAAAAAGGCTAATTAGCAATAGCTGGTGCCCCAGTTAAGTGCCCCCCGAGTTGCTACGACTTGGAGAGGGATTAGTAATTAGCACAGGCCCGCAGTTTGTGCAGGAAAAGGGTGAGTCATTTTTTTTCAGCTCCACCTTGCGCTGAAATTGCTCACACTGATACTTAATGGACTCATCAAAGCAACTAGTTGCTAGTGCTAGCAGGATTAGCAACAGTTAACTAGAGACTTGCGGTATTTACCTGGCAAGGCCCTAACAGCCTTTTTTGGGCTTGGGTCATGTAAACTGTAATGGTCACAGGGAATGTGCAATAACACACAGCAACCAGGTTTTAGTTTATTCTGCTCCGTAGATGATGGAAAAGAGGGATACTGCTATTTCTAAATAAAAAAAGTAAACCTATATAGGGATGAAAATATAAATATTTCATAAAGTTACAGTATGGTCTCTTTTCCATGGGCAGCTGAACAGCTCGTTTGTTGGGCAGTTCACCCTCCTGGCCACAAGTGCCAATCGGATACTATTACATGCAGCCGGATGGTAGTGGAAGGCAACCGCCATGCTTAGATTGAGCTCAATGGGGGAGGCGGCTGTCCACTGCCCATGCTGAGTGGTAGCAAATGCCCGACCAGTGGACAGGAAGAGCTGACAGGGCTGAAAATTCACCTTCAGCTGCCCCTGGAAAAGAGGCCCCATTAGAAAGTATTTCTTCAAATTCTCGACTGAACCCATTTATTGCTGGTTCTTATTTTGTATGACAAAATTGTATCCTACATTTACAGCAGATAATGAAGATGAAATTGATTCCCAGCATGCATCTGGCTACAGGATATCCCCACTACAAAAGCTTGCACATGCCCTTGATGGGGACATTTACCTGGAATTTGGCAGACAGAATCAGGCAGATGATTTAGATGGTTGTTGTGACAATCCAGGACAGTAAGCTTCTGCAGCTGGTGCAATGTGGATGGAAGAGACGTCAGATTGTTGTTTTCAATGTACAGTTCTCTCAGATTCTAGATTCAATAAAAACACAAATCAACGATGTTCACAATCAACAGTACCTGTCACTTCTCATGGAACTGTTAAAGGAGACATTTGATCTAAATAAAGCTTCTACATAGTTTCTAATGACAGAGCTTTTTTATGTACAGCATGATAAACAAGCACTGCAGTGACTTATAGGAGAACGTAGCAAATTATTCATTAGAAACACTTCCTATATCTATATATGGGTGTATATTGGTATGTAACCCTGCCTTCCCAGTGATGTCACAGCCTAGGCAGTTTAGATATGTGGAATTCTCCTCCTAGAGCATTCTGGGAGACCGGGTATTACTTCTACTGGCTTTGCAACAGAGTAAGGCTTGGTTCCCACTTGGAGCGGAGGCAAAATAGTATGAAAATCTGGCATATATAAAAGTGTCCCCCAACATCAGTAAAGTCTCCTTCTGTTAGATTCTATAATTCAGTGTTGTACTTTCTGGACCATCTTCATAGAACACAGAGGGCTGCACATCTGTACACTGATAAGGCGCATACTGTCACCCAAAGGAATCACTAAAGATCATTAAGGTAGCACTTATCTTCCATGTAGAAGTGGCTTAAAGCTTTGTATACACGCGTGAGTAAGGATCGGAATACAACCTCTCAGATGTCAATTTGGCACTGAGCACTGTTCAGATGCATGGAGGGGGGAGTAGGGACATGCCTGGCAGAGCAGCTTCCAGCGGGTGGTGGTCATATGTAAGTTGTGATGAGATGTAACGTAATGGATTCAGTTGTTACAACGCAGAACATATGGTGTAATGCTAGGATCACACACAATGCCTAACACAATGTTTGTCAACCAAGGTGCACATTGTTCAGTTGCTTTTTATATCCGCATGCCACTGCAAATGTTGTTTTTGATTGCGTTATGTGTATATTATAACGAAACACAATGCAATGCTTCAGTGTGAAACTAGTCTAATTGTAAAATAGTACCTATACTAACCAGTCAGAACTCATCTTTTATTTGCCTGGTTTCAATAACATGAATTCTGATAGGTTGAAGCTACTGTGGCATGCTTTTTTTGTCTGGGGAGAAAAACTAGTTCTTTTAACATTTTTAACTTTTAACATTTAGGAAACTATATGCCAGCACATTTGATCAATCAAAAATAATCTTCATTAAATCATCCCTATACAGTTTAATATTCAACATGTTGCAAAATATAGACATGCATACCCGTTTCTTTGCTGTAGTGACTGTTTTGAAAGCCTGCATGTGTTCACTACAATAGCTGCTTACATTATGGCTGCTAATACAATGGATTTGATTACCCCAGTTAGCTCTCTATTACTGCTGTGAAAGTAGAGAATGTATATCAGGGGCAACAGTGTGTATGGAATTTTACTTCCTGCCTTGTGCACCAAAATCGTGCAAACACAAAGATAGCAGCTCAGGGTGACCCAAAACCACTAGGAAAGTATAGGGGACCAAAAGAAAAGGATTCTGGGTAGTTATTTATACCAAACTGTACACTGCTGTGATGATTTTCAACACTAGAAAAAAGTTATGGTAGTTGCAGTATGACACTGATCAATAGTAACTAATATTGTTAAGTTATAAAATTGGCATGTGTAGAAATGACGTATGTTACAGAGATTTTTGTAT
The DNA here is from genome assembly GCF_040937935.1 of Hyperolius riggenbachi. Taxonomy (NCBI): domain Eukaryota; kingdom Metazoa; phylum Chordata; class Amphibia; order Anura; family Hyperoliidae; genus Hyperolius; species Hyperolius riggenbachi. The sequence continues at coordinate 174,325,544 of NC_090649.1, read as the reverse complement.
TAAAGCAGAGTTACTCTTTAAGTTATAAGGTAATGTATCCACCCAGTTTTAAATTGTATTGTTTTTAGTGTTGGTGTTGAAATTCGGGATCCTGTATTCGGAAACCTGAATTATGCCGAACCATCAAGCTAGATAGCGATGTGGGCTGCTGCAACCATTGTGACCCTAGTACAGGGTCACAATGGATGCAGTCCAGTCATGTGAAGCACGGCATGAGTGACCTCCCCGTGACCCTGTCCACTTGCTCGGGTGCTGAAGTGCGGTCTTCTGCATCATTCTGGTTTCCTAATGCAGGAACTTGAATTCCAACATCAACACTAATGTTTTAATCTTGAAAATACTCTGCTAGATTATTAAGTATAAAACATGCACTGTATTCTCTTTTGTTTGTTACTGTGTTTGTTTCTTAATCATAAAAGCAAGCATGCTATTATTCACCTTCAGCAAGCATATGTTTTCTGGTAAGCTTGCAAGTCGAGTGCCACGATCCTGTCCGATATAAAGTTTTTCCAACGACTCTAACATGGAGACTTCCTCTGGGAAAGCATTGAATCTGTTTCCAGTAATTCCCAAGTTGATCAGATTTTGTAAGGAGATCACCTGCGGTGTAATCTAAATAAAGAACATTTACTGTACTTTTATTCACAGCTCAATTTACAGGTAACATACTTAACAATTTACTTCCATGAAAGTATGTTACATTACTTTGAATGGATTCAATTCACATTTTCTCCTAAGTTTTCTCCTATGAGATAATGTTTCATATTTTGTTTAAAATAGGTTTTCAGCACTCTGCAATTGAAAAAGTACCAAGAAGTAGGTAAAGTACTGTCAAAATTATTCAGAGTATTTTCTTGCTTTTTGGTGGTTTAAAGTGTACCTTAGGCGAACCTCGAGAATGAAAACACATACTTACCTAGGATGGAGGCCTCTGGATCCTATAAACGCTTCCCACACCGTCCTCTGGTTCCCCATTGCAGAATGCAGACCCCACTAGACATTCAGACAAGGGCTTGTCAGAATGAATATTGGGGCCATGCTCCCCTACAGCCTGCGCAGTAAGCCGTAGCCACTCATGGATTTACCCTTCTATAAACAAACAAACAAAATCAGACGGCATACTAAATTTTGTAAAATCTGGAGCTACTGCGTAGGTGTGGCTGCGCGTTTGCCAGAAAAGGAGGGCGTCCCCAATGTTCAGGAGGGTCCTGGCAAGCAGCCGCAGCAGTGAGGAGTACACAGGAGGCCTCTCTTCTTCAGTAAGTATGTGTTATCTTTCCCACTTCACTTGCTTCAGGTTCTCTTTAAAGCAGCCCCAGCAGTCATCCCCTTTTGTGCATTGCCATCAGGTAATGCAACCACACGATGATATACACTGGGGGACCAATTGGAGGGAGATGCTGCCTAATGGGAGTCAGAGTGGCTGCTGTACAGAAATATTACTTGTGGAAGAGGAAACTGCACATGGAATGGGATAGCAACGCTGCACAAGGGGGGAGCCAAAAGAAAGTTGGCCTGGGGCGGAAAAAGTCTAAATCTGGACTTGGGGTCACTGACTACTTGAAGGGGGAATGTGGCCTTATAAGCAACATAAGCAACACTAGCTACTTGAAAGTAGGGAAATGTTGCCTAATGAGCATCACTAGCTACTTTGGGGAGGAAGGGAATGCTACCTAACTTGATGAGGGCGGTAGGAGTGCGTGTCACTGACTACTTAGAGGAGGATGATACCAAATAAGCATCACTAGCTACTTGGAGTGCGAGCGTGTGTGTGTGTGGGGGGGGGGGGTCGGTGGTGCTGCTAATAAAGGTCATAACAGCATTTGGGTAGTTGTTGTTGACCAGACGTGCCTTAAAAAAATTTCAAAGCCATAAAGGCGCCACACTCCAAAAAGTTTGAGAACCACTGCATTAAAGGACAACTGAAGTGAGAAGTATATGGAGGCTGCCATATTTATTTCCTTTTAAATCATACCAGCTGGCAGCCCTGCTGATCTATTTGGCTGCAGTAGTGTTTGAATAACACCAGAAACAAGCATGCTGCTAATCTTGTCAGATCTGACAATAATGTCAGTAACACCAGATCTGCTGCATGCTTGTTCAGGGTCTTTTGCTAAAAGTATTAGAGGATCAGCAGAATAGCCAGGCAACTGATATTGCTTAAAAGGAAATAAATATTGCAGGCTCCATATCCCTCTCACTCAGTTGTCCTTTAAAAGGCATTTTATTCATAAGGTATACAAGTATCATCTAGGAAAAAAACTTAGGAGAAAAAGAGAATAGAATAAGGGTCAAAGGCCTATATGCAATTTACGGTTTCTCCTGAGTTTTCTCCTAGGGGATAATTTTTCATACACTAAAATAATTTTCAGCACTATACAATTAAAAAGTACCAATAAGTGGGAGAAAAAGTACTATCCAAATTATTTAAATATGTTCTTGCCTGCTGGTGGCTTAAAATGTATTTTATTGACAAGTTGTGAAAATATCACCTCGAAGAAAGCTAAGGAGAAAAAGTGAATTGCATATGGGCCATTGTCTTATCTGTTAGAGAATAAGTTTGTATAGGTTCTTACCGAACTTATTAAATTGTCGTCCAATGACAACACTTGCAATCGTTTGAGTCCACAGACCTCAGAGGGGAATTCAGTGAAACGATTTTGGCTGAGATCTAGTATCTTCAGAAATTCTAGCTTTGCGAATTCTGCAGGCAACGTTGTCAGTCCGGTATTTTTCAGATACAGCACGCACAGGGAACGTAACTTACTTATTCTAGATGGTAAGGTTTTGAAGACATTATTTGACAGTCCAAGTTCAGTCAAGTCTTTCAGCTCATCAAGAGCATGGGGAAGTTTACGAAGGTGGTTGCCAGAAACATCAAGAACTGCCAGCCTAGTGCAATGACCAAGAGTCTTTGGAATAGAGGACAGCTTATTCATACTGATAAACAACTTGGTGAGATTAGCTAAACTACTAATTTCATCAGGTATAGATGTCAGCCTATTTTTGTCAAGATCAACAATTTCCAGACATGGAAGTGTACAGATTTGCTTTGGAAACAACTCAAATTCATTATTCTGTAAATAAAGTTCTTTAAGATGTATTAAGTTAACTACCTCTAATGGGAGAGATTGAAGTTTATTGTTGGCTAGTCCCAGTAAATGCAAATGATGAAGTTTTTTGCACAGCTCAACCGGAAATTGTGTAAGCTGGATATTGTACAGTCTTAGCTCACGGAGTTGTTGTAGTCTGCTTATAACAGCCAGAGAGCTGCAAGTAAGGGGATTATCACTAAGGTCCAAGCTCTGGAGCACCTGGAGCTCCCCAAGCTCATTGCAAAGCTGAGTGATGTCATTGTTATTTAGGTACAGAACTCTGATATTACGCAGGTGGCAGATTTCCTTTGGGATGGCTTCAATCTGGTTCTTCTCTAAGTGAAGTTCTTCAAGATCTTCCAAACTGAAAATCTGAGCAGGGATCTCTTTGTGCTTCTGCTGAGCTGAGTCCAAGAAAAGGACTCGATGTTTGGGCAGATCATCTTCTGATTTCACTTGGATTGGCTGCCAGGTCTGCTCATTGGTATCCAATAGAACAGATGTGATGGCATTTGAAAACCGAACACTGAAGATTTTGCCTGATGAATTTCGGTTAAGTTCAAGCATGTTTACAGCCTTGGTTCACATACGTTCTAACCTACAGACACAGAAATAAAATTAAAAGTTGGTTTAACATTAAAATAGGACTGTAATGAAATCTGAGGGTAGAGTGCCTACTTTCCAGCCACTGTTATCTGTCTCCTTCCTGTTGCTTCCAAATTACAAGAACCTCTTACCTACTACAGCTGAACTCTGACCCTGTTTTGTGAGTATAATTGCACTTACTCTATTTCATATTGTATATCCATTTACTACCAGTACATACTACACTATATTTGTTTCTCGGTGTCCCCTTTGTGTTTGTAAGTTATTCAATTTCCTCTGCTTACATCTCTCTCATGTGACTGTCATTTGATATCCAGTCTTGATGGTCTGTATTACTGCAGTACTGGGTCCCATGGTTCTGTAGCTGTGCTTTACTTTGTCATCTACATCCATTACTAATTTATTTCTAAACAGTGAATAAGGTGTTGCCGTGTAAGGCGTAGTGGATCCACCGCCTTATATCAGTTCCTATGCCCAAATGGCGCAGTACAGGTAGTCCCCGACTTAGGAATGCCGGACTTACGAATGACCCGCCGATATGAATTCTCTGTTGCCATGGGAACAAGTAAAACATATTTTTTAAATTGGACTTGTAGTTTTTGAGAAAATCGATTTAAAAAAAATCAAAGAAAAAATGGCTTTTAAACTTGTATAAACAGGTACAAAGGGCAGAGGTGAATCAGAGGGGGACACTGGAGGCACAGGGGGAAACCAAGGAAGTACAGGGGACAGAGATGGCAGAATGTTCCCACTTAAGAACAGATGCGGGTTAAGAACAAACCTACAGTCCCTATCTCGTTTGTTAACCGGGGACTACCTGTAGTCTTCACCACCCTTTGTGGCACATCCCCTCTCAGCCTTGGGAGACAAGTTGTGTCTACCCAGCACACGGTTACACCCAAACCTTAATGTCCAAGGTATAGGAACTGAAGGCCATAAGACAGTGGTACAACCAAGACTCACTAGGAAGAGATCAGGAAATAATCGTAGTCAAACAGTTTATGGTCATACACAATAATCAGATGGAAGTTAACCAGAGGGGTATACAATATCGTAGTCAGCAAACCAGACATCATACGCACACAGACAATAGAAGATTCAAGGGAAGAGACAGATGAGTGGTCAAGTACTAGCAAAGGTTGGTCCAGGCAGCAATCAGACGGATAGTTAGGCATACAGGCAAGCTTCAGGCCCTAATCCAACAGTTTATGAGAAGGATCGATAATTAACTTCCAGTTACTTACGATCCCGTAAATATTATCGAATCTGAAGAAAATTAATTGTCAGCTTTATGGTGCCCATACACGATACAATAAAAACTTTTGATTTTCCTGTTTATTCGATCTAAATTATTGAATAGAATGAAAGTTGAATATATATATTTTTTTCGATCAAGAAATTCAAACGATTATCCCGCTTTTTCGAAAAATATCTGATCGGGCATACTGGAAAAATCTTTATATTCGATCTAACGGAATAATCGAACTAAATGATCTAATCGAAAAAAAAATGAAAAATTGTACCAGTCCATGTATGGGCACCTTTAGATATGTCACCCTGCTACATTAAACATCCCTTCTCTTGTGGCAATACTTACAATTAAGCTCAAGTTGAGGTTTTACGATTTGGGCAGCTTGCACACTGTGGCGGTGCGATCGCCTAGGGCACCTGCAACCGTACAACATATTTTAAAAAATCAACATGGCATATTTTAAAAAATCAACATGGGACTTCTGGGTTTACTTCCGTGAATCGCAGGGTTATGCACTGCAGCTTCTGCGTTACCCTGTAGCGCTCAGTGTACTTCCATCACATCATGTCACACTACGGGTTTTGTGGCCGGTTTTATAGAGACTAATGGCCACTGCGAGGAGCTGCGGCAGGGAATAGTACCACAACACTACATGTGTGAAAGGGGCCGAAATGTTTCCTCAGAATCTACTCAATGTCATGTATCTGAAGATCTCACCTATTGTAGCTGCACCTCAGCTGCACCGACTTCTCTCTGCTTATGGCACAAGCAGCAGCCACGGCAACCTCTGCTGCTGAACAGGCTGGGGAAGGGGGAGGGAGGGAGGCCACCATGACAACTGGTGACAACAACACAGTTACAACCCAAGAGACAGGACTGAACCAGACACGCTGCCAGTAACTACAGGTAACATGTCTGCATGAGATGTCATATCATTAGCAGATATTTCATGTGGAATAAGCATTTGTCAATTGTTTTTATTCAACAGATTACAATGCAGCCTCTCTGTACTGCCTGTGTTTATTATGATAGTAAATTTAGACTGAATATCTGTCTATGTTGGTTCAGCAATCTTGTTAAATTAAAAGTTCTTCTTTCACACGACGAAATGTGATTTACACAGGATTTGCTGGTGAATTTTTGCACCGCTGTTCACTATGTAGCTTTGTTCTTTGTAGGTGTTATGAGAGAGTACATTGGTGCTGAGGCAGAACTGGGTCAGCTTCCAGCTCACCTAGCTATTGGAGGGAGCCATGTTCACAGAGGTGCTTTGTGGTGTAGTTTAACAGCCGCTTTGTAACGCAGCTCACCGCACTGCAATGCACCACCTGATGTTCACATTGCGGCATCTGCATTTTGGTATAACAGGTTGCAGTATGGTAATGTACTAATACACTGCATACAATGTATTACCGCTAAACGCACATGTTAATAGTAGAAGTAAAGCATACTTGTCATTAACTATATATGCTTCACTGTACCCAACATATAGTGGCCATAACCGCTTCCCCTAATAACAGTAGAAGTGAAGCATACTTTTCATTGACTGTATGCTTCATTGTACCCGACCCAACCCAAGCATATAGTGAAGGAGGTGCTTTCCCTAACCATTGCCTTACTGCTGCCAAAGGGAATGTTACACAACGAGCATTATGAATGTGGCCTAAAGTCCATGTTCAGCCAGTTTTCTTAAATATGCATTTGACAGAAGATTGTTTTAAACTAATTTTCAGTTTTTTTTTTAAAGAAAAATTTTTTTTGCACCTGTGCATAGATTCCTAGCAACACACTAGTGCCTACTTATGCCTCACTCCCTAGTAAATCGGAAACTATGCCCTACTATAGAGTCTGACAGACAGGTGGGCATGGCTTCAGATGACAGAGCAAGCACTATTCTCCAGATGTTGCAGGGCCACTGAGCTGGATTCCACAGTTTCTACCCAACCTGTCCACCATGGCAGTCAATTGTACTACATTTGGACAATAAGATACAGAGGCGCCAGCAGAGTAAAAATCAAGTTAAAAAGGTATGAAATGAGGGGCAATGGTGAACTTACCAAAAACACAACTATTGTATACGATCAAGGAAAAAGGTATTTATTCTTAGTCCAAAAACAGTTTGCAACGCGTTTCACGGGTCTCAAGCTCACTTCCTCAGGCAAAAATACACAAGGAGCAACTGCAATAGAAACAATATAAAAACATACTAAAAATGTTTGACATAATACTACATTTTCGATATGATGATACGGTCTGTTAAAAAGTTTCAATCCAAAATTATGCAGTGTAAAACTGTGCAACATGAATCTAAACAACAATAAGTCCAAATATGTAGATGTGCAATATAGAGACATGTGCGGTCCAAATCCATGCTGCACAACTAGCTTACAATTACAATTGTACTACATTAAGCAGCAAAGCAATGCTAAATGCAGAGCTTGAAGAAAAGCTTTGTTAAATATTACAACGTTGCAGCGCTTTTCAGAAATACAAAACTATAACTATTGCTGAAATCAGCCCAGGGCCGTTTAGGTGTTCTCAGGCCCGAACTGAGGAATATAGACTACTGTATTGCATGAAGTGACATCTCTGGTCACAAGATCCTGCAGAAGTATTAGTACTTTTTATACAGTTAGTCCCCTGAGTTACAAAGGACCCGCCGATACCAACAACCTGAAAATGTGAAATTTGATTCTGTGGGACAAGTCAAAAGATTTTTTGATGAGTAAAGTGACGTTTTTTCTGCGGTAGACTGAGGGCACAGGAGGACAAAGGTGACACAGATGGGGGCACTGGAGGCACAGGGGGCATAGAGGAGGTACAGGGGACAGAGATGGCACAATGTTTTGACTTATGGACAAATTCAGGTTGAGAATGAACCTACAGTTCCTATCTTGTTCATTAATCGTGGACTACCTGTAGTGTGTTTTGGAGACAAGTTTTTACAGGCTGTTTATCTGTGGTAGTCGGCCATTATCTCTCCCTCTGTGTTCTCTGTGTTGTATGTTGTGTGTGAATATACACTATATTGCTGTATCCGCTCATATCCCCGTAGGAAGATGTTGCTGCTCAAGAGTGTCCAGCTTCAGCTGCTTTGACATATTTTAGCTGTGGTACCCATAATTTCTAGTTACACCTCTGCATGTGACTTAGGGCCCTTTTCCACTTGCCACACTTCAATCCAATTTTCTAGACTGCACATGATTTGCAGATCGCAAGAAACTTTGATCAACATTGTAATCACGGTGCTCTTTTTCAAGTGGTCTGATTTGATTTTCATGCAGAGTTTTCAGAGTTTGTGCATTTGTGCAAGTCAATGGGAGTGCAACAAAATTGCATAACAAACAAGGTGTTATGAAATTTTTATTTTTCTCTGCCCTTTTTCTCAGCATTGGAAGTTCATGTAAGCAATCACACAATAAAACCCACCATAACATGCAATAATCGCCTTGCAAAGCACCCAGTGTAGAGGAAATTGCAATAATGATTTTCAGGAAAGGGGCCCTGGAAATGATAAGACATTGAGGGCAGACGAGGATTGGGGCAATACGTATCTTCTTTTCTTTTTTTTGTTATTTTTTTCATAAAATGTTTTTGGCTATAAATATGTTATATAATGTTCTATTGTTTTCATATAAAGTGCCTAGACTGGGGCTTTAAAGTGGACTTGTTACCCACATTCATAGTTTATTGTACATGTGCAATTGCTTTCATTTCACAATATAGGATAGCAATATTCTGTGGTCAAGAAACAACAGGTCCTATTTACTAAACCAAAACCAATACAATGTTATTCAGTATGGTTTGTGGTGCTGCCATGGAGTGCAGAATTAACAACATACTACCGTGGCTCCCTGCACTGTATCTTCTTTGCACATACATTTGTCTGTGCTCTTGCACTGTTTGCACTGTAGCTTCTTTGCACGTTCAGTGGTCCATGGTTTTGAACTAGCTTCTTTGCATGTTCATTGGTCCATGCTCTTACACTGTTTGCACTGTAGCTGAGTAGCTTCTTTGCACGTTCTTTGGTCTGTGATTTTGAAATGTTTGCACTGTAGCTGAGTAGCTTTTTTGCACATTCATTGGTTTGTGCTTTTGCACTGTTTGCACTGTAGCTGAGTAGCTTCTTTGCACATACATTGGTCCTTGATCTTGCACTGTTTGCACTGTAGTTTCTTTGCTCGTTCATTGGTCCGGGCTTTTGCGCTGTTTGCACTGTAGCTGAGTAGCTTCTTTGCAGGTACATTGGCCCATGATTTTGAACTGTTTGCACTGTAGCTGAGTAGCTTCTTTGCACATACAATGGTCCGTGCTCTTGCACTGTTTGCACTGTAGCTAAGTAGCTTCTTTGCACATACATTGGTCCGTGTTCTTGCCTTGTTTGCACTGTAGCTGAGTAGCTCCTTTGCACATACATTTATCTGTGCCCTTGCACTGTTTGGCAATCAAAGAACATGCACAGTTGCACACACTGGAGACATACAGGGGTTGGACAAAATAATGGATGGAAACACCTTGAAAATCAACAAAATATATTTTAATATGGTGTAGGTCCACCTTTTGGGGCAATTACAGCCTCAATTCTCTGAGGTATTGATTCATACAAATTGTGAATTGTTTCCAAAAGAATTTTAGCCCATTCTTCCGTTAAAACACCCTCCAGTTCTTTTAGAGATGATGGAGGTGGAAATCGACTTCTTACTTGAATCTCTAATAACGACCATAAATGCTCAATAATGTTGAGGTCTGGGGATTGTGGTGGCCAGATGAGATGCTCAACGTCATTAGAATGTTCCTCGTGCCATTCTTTAACAATGCTAGCTGTATGGATTGGGGCATTATCATCTTGAAAGATGGCATTCCCCTCCGGAAACAGTTCTTAAAGAGAATCTGTATTGTTAAAATCGCACAAAAGTAAACATACCAGTGCGTTAGGGGACATCTCCTATTACCCTCTGTCACAATTTCGCCGCTCCTCGCCGCATTAAAAGTGGTTAAAAACAGTTTTAAAAAGTTTGTTTATAAACAAACAAAATGGCCACCAAAACAGGAAGTAGATTGATGTACAGTATGTCCACACATAGAAAATACAACCATACACAAGCAGGCTGTATACACCCTTCCTTTTGAATCTCAAGAGATCATTTGTGTGTTTCTTTCCCCCCTGAGGGGGCAGTTCATAGCAGAACCACAACACTGAAGAACTTGGCAGCCTTCCAGACACAGGCTGACAAGTCTGACAAGGGAAAGATACATTGATTTATTACAGAGACTGTGATAGCAGAAAGTGCTGCAGTAAGCCAGAACACATTAGAATAGCTTTTGGAACTTGTAGGATGATAAAAAACAGGATGCAATTTTTGTTACGGAGTCTCTTTAAACCATAGGATGAACTTGGTCGCCCAAAATTCCTAAATAGTCTTGGCTGTTAATTCTTCCATGAAGGGAAATCATTGGCTCAGCAGATTTCCAAGAAAGAGCACCCCAGATCATCACAGAACCCCCGCCATGTTTTGGGAGAAGGCAGTCTGGATGAGATGCTTCTTTCGGCTGTCTCCAAATGTACACTAGGCTGGAGGCCAGAAATAAGGTAAACGATGATTCGACAGAGAAAATCACATTTTTCCACTGCTCGAGGGACCAATTCTGGTGGTTTCTATACCACTCTAAACGCTTTGAAACATTTGTCTTTGAGAGCAGAGGTTTTCTAATTGCAGTTCTTCTGTGGAATCCAGATTTGTGCAGCTCACGATGAACAGTTTTTGTGGAAACTGGGTTCTGTAGGTGTTCATTCAGCTCTGCAGTGATTTTAGGAGCTGTGGTCTTGCTTGCTTTTCTAACAATTCGATTTAGAGTCCGACCATCTCTCTCAGATAGTGATGCTCAAATACCCCTTTTTAAAATTCGAGTTTGGTCGAATTCGAATAGTAAATTATTCGAGGTCAGTCGAATATTCGAGTCGAATAATTTTTACTATTCGATTCGACCTCGGACTTCGAGCTCACTATTCGATTCGGTATTCGAGCTAACTATTCGAGCTGACTATTCGAATTGGCCTTAAATAGCTTCCAACACTTGTTTTGAGGGTGAATGATGCAAGAAACCTCTTTTTTTCCAAGTAACAACAGCAAGTGATTATGTGGGGATGTTCCTTTAAAAAAAAAATGTGGAAAGAGAAGTTGTGTCCTTAATTTTGTTCAGTAGTGTTACTGTATATACTTGTTCTTCTTCTTCTTTATCTTTCTTCTTCTTCTTCTCGATCTTCTTCTTCTTCTTCTTCTTCTTCTTCTTCTTCTTCTTCTTCTTCTTCTTCTTCTTCTTCTTCTTCTTCTTCTTCTTCTTCTTCTTCTTCTTCTTCTTCTTCTTCTTCTTCTTCTTCTTCTTCTTCTTCTTCTTCTTCTTCTTCTTCTCCTTCCTTTTCAATATCGTCTTCTTCTTCTTCACGTATTTCTCTTTTCAATTTTTTTTTTAAAGAAATGCAGCTATTTTTGAGCGTAACAAATAGCTGGTGGGCGCACGCATGTTGGAAGCGCCATTGTATGTGCTCCCTGGCAGTGGAAACACAAAGACAGCAGGAGGTAAATTCAGCAGCAGGAGGAGGAGGATGAGTGTGTGGCAGCAGGCAGTCAATGAGGCAGGCAGCTCGCCGTGACATAATAGCCCTGGTACCTAGCGGTGATACCAGGGCTGTAAATAAACACAACAGGAGGTCCCAGACAGCGGTCGTGCAGCCCACATTGTGTCCAATACACAACTGGGACAACACAGTTTTCAACCCGGGCACCTCAGAAAAATTAAACCTTTTTTTTTTTTTTAATGGTTTGTTTGGTTTTTGGTTTTGCAACCAATATAGCTATTGTTTGACGTAATAGCTGGTGGCAGAGTGGCAGCAGAAGGTAAATCATCTGTGTACCCTGGCAGTGGGAAACACAGACAGACAGCAGCAGCAGCAGCAGCAGGAGGAGGTATGGAGGAGCAGTGTGAGTGTGGCAGCAGGTAGGCAGCGTGACATAATAGCCCTGGTACCTAGCGGTGATACCAGGGCTGTAAATAAACACAACAGGAGGTCCCAGACAGCGGTCGTGCAGCCCACATTGTGTCCAATACACAACTGGGACAACACAGTTTTCAACCCGGGCACCTCAGAAAAATTAAACCTTTTTTTTTTTTTTAATGGTTTGTTTGGTTTTTGGTTTTGCAACCAATATAGCTATTGTTTGACGTAATAGCTGGTGGCAGAGTGGCAGCAGAAGGTAAATCATCTGTGTACCCTGGCAGTGGGAAACACAGACAGACAGCAGCAGCAGCAGCAGCAGGAGGAGGTATGGAGGAGCAGTGTGAGTGTGGCAGCAGGTAGGCAGCGTGACATAATAGCCCTGGTACCTAGCGGTGATACCAGGGCTGTAAATAAACACAACAGGAGGTCCCAGACAGCGGTCGTGCAGCCCACATTGTGTCCAATACACAACTGGGACAACACAGTTTTCAACCCGGGCACCTCAGAAAAATTAAACCTTTTTTTTTTTTTTAATGGTTTGTTTGGTTTTTGGTTTTGCAACCAATATAGCTATTGTTTGACGTAATAGCTGGTGGCAGAGTGGCAGCAGAAGGTAAATCATCTGTGTACCCTGGCAGTGGGAAACACAGACAGACAGCAGCAGCAGCAGCAGCAGGAGGAGGTATGGAGGAGCAGTGTGAGTGTGGCAGCAGGTAGGCAGCGTGACATAATAGCCCTGGTACCTAGCGGTGATACCAGGGCTGTAAATAAACACAACAGGAGGTCCCAGACAGCGGTCGTGCAGCCCACATTGTGTCCAATACACAACTGGGACAACACAGTTTTCAACCCGGGCACCTCAGAAAAATTAAACCTTTTTTTTTTTTTTTTTTAATGGTTTTTTGGTTTTTGGTTTTGCAACCAATATAGCTATTGTTTGACGTAATAGCTGGTGGCAGAGTGGCAGCAGAAGGTAAATCATCTGTGTACCCTGGCAGTGGGAAACACAGACAGACAGCAGAAGGGCAGTACACAGCAGCCCACTGTAGGTGTAAAATGTGTGGCTGCAGGCGACGTAATAGTCAAAGTGAACCAGGCTGGCTTAGCGAGCAGGAGCCAGGAGGTGGTAAAGGGTGGTAAGGCACATTAACGATGGTTCCGGCAGCCAGTTCATGTCCCCCTCTCGCCGACAACAGGGGCCAGGAACTCGCCTTCCACCCACGCCTGGTTCATCTTGAGAAACGTCAGTCTGTCCACAGACTTGTGAGACAGACGTGAGCGTTTCTCGGTGACCACGCCACCAGCTGCACTGAAGCAGCGCTCGGACAGCACGCTGGAAGGGGGGCAGGACAGCACTTCCAGGGCGTACTGCGCCAGCTCGCTCCAGATCTCCATGCGCTTGACCCAATACTCCATGGGATCAACAGGGGCATCGCTGTCAAGCCCGCTGTACGACCCCATGTAGTCAGCCACCATGCTGGTCAGGCGTTGGCTGTGACCGGAGGAGGATGCTGCTGCATGCATCTCCTCTCTAGTCACTGCTGCCGGAGCCTCTACAGTCCTGTAGAGCTCGTGGCTGAGAGACAGCAGGTCTGTGGGGCGCTTGCTGCTGCTGGATGCAGGCACCTGCTGCTGCCTCTGTGCTGGCTGCTGGACAGTGGGGGTGGAAGGCTGGGGGAAGGCTTCCTCCAAGCGCTCAACAAGGGCCTGCTGCAAGCTCCTTATTTGTTGCGCTGGGTCTCCTCCTGCAGGCGGCAGGAACTGGCTCAACTTCCCCTTGAGGCGTGGGTCCAACATCATGCTGATCCAGATGTCCTCCCTCTGCTTCATCTGGATCACCCTGGGATCCCTGCGCAGGCACGTCAGCATGTGCGCTGCCATTGGGAAGAGGCGGGCCACGTCTGCTGGCACATCGACGTCAGTGCTGTCCTCATCCTCCTCCTCTGCCGCCTCATCCTCTCTCCACCCCCGCACCAACTCAGCTGCGCTGTGCTGATCCCCCTCATCAGCAGCCAGGTCAGGGACCTCCACCAAGTCCTCCTCCTCCTCCCCCTCAGAGGTGGACTGCGCAGCTGGTTGCCGCTCCTGCTGGTCCAAGGCTGCCGCTCCCTGTTCCAGCAAAGCATCGAGGGCCCTGTTCAGCAGAGAAACCAGGGGCACCCACTCGCAGACCATAGCATGGTCCCTGCTCACCATGTTTGTGGCCTGCAGGAAGGGAGCCAGCACTAAGCACACCTGCTGCATGTGCCTCCAGTCATCATCGGGGACGATGGACGGTAAGTTGCTGGTCTTGTCCCTTCTCAGAGCTGCGGAAATAGTGGCCAGGGCAAGGTACTCTTTGACAGCGCGCCTCTGTTCAACCAGACGCTCCAACATCGCCAGGGTGGAGTTCCAGCGAGTCGGAACGTCAATGATCAGCCGATGGCGTGGCAGATCCAGCTCCTTTTGCACGTCTTCCAGGCTCGCACAGGCTGCAGCCGAGCGCCGGAAGTGACGCACAACATTCCTTGCCGTTTCCAGCAGTTCGCCCATCCCCTGGTAGGTGCGCAGGAACTTCTGCACCACCAGGTTCAGCACGTGGGCAAGACAGGGGATGTGGGTCAGGTTTCCCCTGTCTATTGCGGCAACCAGATTGGCCCCATTGTCGGCCACCACCTCTCCGACTCTGAGGCCTCTGGGGGTCAGCCAAATCCTCTCCTGCTCCTGGAGTTTGGCCAACACATGGGTTGCCGTCAGCTTGGTCTTCCCAAGGCTGACCAAGTGCAGCAGCGCTTGGCAGTGGCGGGCCTTCACGCTGCTGCTGAGGCGGGGGGTTTGGCCAGGTGTGCCGGAGGATGGCAGAGGATCGGAGGAACCTGCTGCAGTTCCCCTGAGCCTGCGGGGTGGCACCACCCACTGTGTTGCTGCTGCTGCTGTGCCCGCTGCTGCTCTCCCATCCTCACCCCCTTCCACCAAGCTGACCCAGTGGACAGTGAAGGACAGGTAGCGGCCTGTCCCGAAGCGGCTGCTCCAGGAGTCCATGGTGACGTGGACCCTTTCACCAACCGCGTGCTCCAGCCCTCGCTCCACATTGGCCATCACAAAGCGGTGCAGTGCAGGAATGGCCTTGCGGGAGAAAAAGTGTCTGCTGGGGAGCTGCCAGTCTGGGGCTGCGCAAGCAAGCAGCGCACGAATGTCGCTCCCCTCCTGCACGAGCGTGTACGGCAGGAGTTGGGAGCACATGGCCCGTGCAAGCAAGCCGTTCAGCTGCCGCACGCGACGGCTGCTGGGAGGCAGAGCCCTAACCACCCCCTGGAAGGACTCGCTCAAAAGGCTCTGGCGTGGCCTTTTGCTGACACGGGAATCAGCAGACACAGCAGAGGAGGCCACTGAGGACTGGCTGCCAGAACAGGCCTCAGTGTCGGCGGCAGGAGTTGCAGAGGGGGGAGGAGCAGTGCGTTTCCGCACTCCTGCTGGTGCTGCTGGAGGAGCAGGAGGGCGGGTGGCTGCTGTTGCTGCTGCTGCTGCTGAAGGCTGTGCAGTGATGGGTGTGGTGCCACTGCCAGCACCAGATGCCTTCAGCCTCTGGAACTCCTCATGCTGGTGGAAATGTTTAGCCGCAAGGTGGTTGATGAGCGAGCTGGTGCAGAACTTTAAGGGGTCTGCACCTCTGCTCAACTTCCGCTGACAGTGGTTGCAAGTGGCGTACTTGCTGTACACAGTGGGCATGGTGAAATATCGCCAGATTGGTGACTTAAACATCCCCCTACGGCATGGAAGCGCTGCTGCCTGTCTCCCTGTGGTGGTTGGGGGGGGGGCTTGGGGGGCTTGGGTGCGGCTGGTGGTGGTACTGGCTGATGCTGCTGCTGCTGCTGCTGAGCCTGAGACACCAGCAGGGTGTGGGACGCTGCCAATGCTTGCAATGATGCGCCTCCTTGCAAGGCCCACAAGCGCATCCTCCTCCTCCTCCTCAGAGCTGCTGAGGACGACATCCACTGGAGGTGGTGGCACCCAGTCTCTGTCTGTCACCGGGTCATCATCATCCTCCCCCTCCTGAAACATGTCCTGCTGGGATGAGGACCCCCCAAACTCCTCTCCTGATGCATGGATGGGCTGCTTGACTGTCGCCACAGTCTTGCTGTCCAATCCCTCATCCCCCAAAGTGCCCATCAGCATCTCCTCCTCAAGATCGCCAACAACAGCAGACAATTTACTCATGATGCCTGGGGTCAAAAGACTGCTGAATGACAGGTCGGCGAGTGACGGTGAACTGGCCTCCTCCCCAGACCCTGCTGGGCGGCTGCTGCGAACAGGGGTGGTGGTGGTGGTGGTGGTGGTGGTGAGGGTGGAGGCCTCGGATGCAGAGCTGATGGCGGGCTGCTCATCCTCCGTCATGAGTTGCACCACAGTGTCTGCATCCTTTTCCTCAATGGGACGTTTCCGACCCGGCTGGAGGAAAATGGGAGCAGGTGCTACACGCTGCTGCTGCGTCTCTGCAGCGTGAGTTGCAGAGGCTCCTGCTGGGCGGCGCCCAAGGCGTCCACGGCCAGTGGCTATGGGAGGAATGTTAGCCACTGACGCTGCTGCTGCTGCTGCGGAACTGTGCATGGTGGCGCGCCCGCGGCCGCGGCCGCGGCTTGCCACAATGCTGCTCCCTCTCCTCCTGATTCCCTTGCTGCCCTTCCCCTTGCCCAAACCGCGCTGGCTGCCACTTCCAGACATCTTCAATGTTTTGGGCGTATAGACAAAAGTTTTTTAAAAGGGCGGGTGAAAAGTGGGGTACTTTAATGGAGTGGGTTGGTTGGTGAGGTGACTGAGTGAGTGTCCCCTAGTACAGTAAGTAAGTAGTAACAGTCAGGAAGTACAACTAGCAGTTACAATAATCAGTAGTAATCACAAGTAAATTTAGTGTGTGTACACTCAGACAGTGAGTGCACGCACGCAGGAGCTAGTAGCCTATGAACACAGTGACTGAGTGTCCTAGACTCCTAGTACAGTAAGAGTAAGTAGTAACAGTAAGTACAACTAACTAATTACAATAATCAATCAGCGATCAGAAGGAAATAGAGTGTGGGTGGTGTGTGTACACTCAGACAGTGAGTGACCGCACGCAGGAGCTAGTAGCCTATGAACACAGTGACTGAGTGTCCTAGACTCCTAGTACAGTAAGAGTAAGTAGTAACAGTAAGTAGAACTAACTAATTACAATAATCAATCAGCGATCAGAAGGAAATGGAGTGTGGGTGGTGTGTGTACACTCAGACAGTGAGTGCACGCACGCAGGAGCTAGTAGCCTATGAACACAGTGACTGAGTGTCCTAGACTCCTAGTACAGTAAGAGTAAGTAGTAACAGTAAGTAGAACTAACTAATTACAATAATCAATCAGCGATCAGAAGGAAATGGAGTGTGGGTGTGTGTACACTCAGACAGTGAGTGCACGCACGCAGGAGCTAGTAGCCTATGAACACAGTGACTGAGTGTCCTAGACTCCTAGTACAGTAAGAGTAAGTAGTAACAGTAAGTAGAACTAACTAATTACAATAATCAATCAGCGATCAGAAGGAAATGGAGTGTGGGTGGTGTGTGTACACTCAGACAGTGAGTGACCGCACGCAGGAGCTAGTAGCCTATGAACACAGTGACTGAGTGTCCTAGACTCCTAGTACAGTAAGAGTAAGTAGTAACAGTAAGTAGAACTAACTAATTACAATAATCAATCAGCGATCAGAAGGAAATGGAGTGTGGGTGTGTGTACACTCAGACAGTGAGTGCACGCACGCAGGAGCTAGTAGCCTATGAACACAGTGACTGAGTGTCCTAGACTCCTAGTACAGTAAGAGTAAGTAGTAACAGTAAGTAGAACTAACTAATTACAATAATCAATCAGCGATCAGAAGGAAATAGAGTGTGGGTGGTGTGTGTACACTCAGACAGTGAGTGACCGCACGCAGGAGCTAGTAGCCTATGAACACAGTGACTGAGTGTCCTAGACTCCTAGTACAGTAAGAGTAAGTAGTAACAGTAAGTAGAACTAACTAATTACAATAATCAATCAGCGATCAGAAGGAAATGGAGTGTGGGTGTGTGTACACTCAGACAGTGAGTGCACGCACGCAGGAGCTAGTAGCCTATGAACACAGTGACTGAGTGTCCTAGACTCCTAGTACAGTAAGAGTAAGTAGTAACAGTAAGTAGAACTAACTAATTACAATAATCAATCAGCGATCAGAAGGAAATGGAGTGTGGGTGGTGTGTGTACACTCAGACAGTGAGTGACCGCACGCAGGAGCTAGTAGCCTATGAACACAGTGACTGAGTGTCCTAGACTCCTAGTACAGTAAGAGTAAGTAGTAACAGTAAGTAGAACTAACTAATTACAATAATCAATCAGCGATCAGAAGGAAATGGAGTGTGGGTGTGTGTACACTCAGACAGTGAGTGCACGCACGCAGGAGCTAGTAGCCTATGAACACAGTGACTGAGTGTCCTAGACTCCTAGTACAGTAAGAGTAAGTAGTAACAGTAAGTAGAACTAACTAATTACAATAATCAATCAGCGATCAGAAGGAAATAGAGTGTGGGTGGTGTGTGTACACTCAGACAGTGAGTGACCGCACGCAGGAGCTAGTAGCCTATGAACACAGTGACTGAGTGTCCTAGACTCCTAGTACAGTAAGAGTAAGTAGTAACAGTAAGTACAACTAACTAATTACAATAATCAATCAGCGATCAGAAGGAAATAGAGTGTGGGTGGTGTGTGTACACTCAGACAGTGAGTGACCGCACGCAGGAGCTAGTAGCCTATGAACACAGTGACTGAGTGTCCTAGACTCCTAGTACAGTAAGAGTAAGTAGTAACAGTAAGTAGAACTAACTAATTACAATAATCAATCAGCGATCAGAAGGAAATGGAGTGTGGGTGGTGTGTGTACACTCAGACAGTGAGTGACCGCACGCAGGAGCTAGTAGCCTATGAACACAGTGACTGGGTGTCCTAGACTCCTAGTACAGTAAGAGTAAGTAGTAACAGTAAGTAGAACTAACTAATTACAATAATCAATCAGCGATCAGAAGGAAATGGAGTGTGGGTGGTGTGTGTACACTCAGACAGTGAGTGACCGCACGCAGGAGCTAGTAGCCTATATGAACAGTGACACTGAGTGTCCCTACGGGTACAGTAAGAGTAAGTAGTAAGTAAGTACAAATAACTAACAATAATCTATGAGTAATCAGAAGGAAATAGAGTGTGTGTACACACACAGACAGTGAGTGAGTGCACACACGCAGGAGCTAGCTAGTAGCCTATAAACAGTGACAGTCAGTGAGTGTCCTACTCCTAGTACAGTATAACTACAATACTATTAGTAAAGGACAGCAGAAATACTGGTATAGATGAGAGAAATAAACAGAGGACAGCTGCCCACAGAGGCAAGGCCCCCCTGAGGCCTAAACCTGTAAGCTTGCAGCAGCTGCCTGTCTCTAATGTAACACACAAGCTACTAACTAAAATACAATGTCTATCTAACTAACAACAATATAGGTGTATATGGCAGGTGTAGGTGAGCAAAAACGCTAGGTAAATGATCACAATAGAGCACTTGCTAAGCCAAAGCACAAAGGAGCAACTCTCTCTCTGTACAAGTCTCAGGCAAGCATGGAGAAACGGAACATGGCGGCCGCTATTTATAGGGTAGGGGCTGGCCAGGGTCCCCCTCTGTGATTGACTGCCGTCAGAGGGCCTGGGAGCCCTCTGATTGGCTCTAAGGACATCAATCTGGGCTATGACGCTATTCGAGCTCGGTACCGAGCTCGAATAGCGCCGGGTTGCTCGAATAGCTCGAATAGTGAATGGGCTATTCGAGTGTACTCGGATAGCCCATTCGAATAGCTACAGCTATTCGGAGCTCGAATACCGAGCTCGAATAGCTGAAAAAGAGCTCGAATATTCGAGCTACTCGAATATTCGAGCTCTGCTGAGCACCACTGCTCTCAGACAACTTCGATTTTTGGTCCCAACTGTGCTTCGCTGAGGACGTTTTTCCTTCTCTTTTAAAGGCAGTCATTACTTTTGAGACAGTACCTCTTGAAATGCCAAGCATGCCAAGCAGGCTCCTGACCCTGTCAATCAATGTAAGCCAATGGGATTGACTTACAGTGATGACAAGGCCAGAGGCCAATGAAAAAGGCTCCTGCCCGGCTCACAGTGCTCTGCCGAGAAAACTGCGGTGGAGACAGAGTGGCGAGGGCGTCGTGATCGGTAGTAAACGGCGGGTATGCACGGTCAATGCGACGTAGAGTTTATGTTATGTCCAATCAGGGTCCAACACGAGAAGTCCACAGCACCACGTCAATAATATATAGCTCTTTTATTGTTTAAAAAGACAAAGAGATAGCCATAACAGCGACAGACGCTGTTTCGGACAAGGTCCTTCCTCAAGCTGTATCAGGCTCTCTCTACTACTGGGTCTATCCACTCTAGCACACGTCTGTCCCCATTGGGTGCTGGTCTACCTGGTTTCTGCATGTCCAATCAGGGTGCAGGGTGCACCACCTGCTGGTCGTAGATTTGTACTGCGTCCGTCCGGATCCCGTTAAAACGTTCAAAGATTATGATGCCAAAATGTTAGGAGTTTCCATTATTTTGTCCAACCCCTGTAAACTTGCTACCATGTAACAGTGGTTTTAGTGACCTTCTTTTGCCTAACTGCAATGTCGGATTTATTATCTACTATTATTTTATCCATTAATATGATCACTGTTATGCAGCATATCACATAAAGTGAGAACCATTGATGAGTTTCATTAATTTATTGCCCTTCTTTCTTGTTTAGCCATGGCAGTAGGCCTGAGCCAGGTGTACACTGCAGCATGTGCTGAGCTAAACCAAGATGTTAACCCTTTCACAGAGGAAATGTTTCTTCAGCTAGAAAAGTAAGTATCTTATCACAAGATGGTCAGGTCATTAATACTCCAAAAGCGTTCTAAATTTCTGAAGGTTCATATTTGTGCAGAGCAGACTTTGTGAACCACACATTGTCACCTCAACATTTAAGCTTACACCCTTAAACATTTAATACTGGACTTTTTCTACTCTTAAAGGTTCACTGCATTTATATACTGTACATAAATACACCTATTGTTTTGCCCACATAGTGCAGTAAATCAGCTGATGGCTCCTCTTTCCAAACTGCATTTGGAAGCCCTACCCTGGCATACCTGACACCCTATACCAGTTAGATGGGGATGACGTCAAGCCAAAGTAGGAGGTGAGATGCTTGCATGATGTGTCTGAGAAGGGAGAACTACTGAAGAAGGGGGAGCAGCTTGTATGTGGGAATGGCATCAGGAGCTATGAAAGTAGAAGCAAAGAGAGTTTAAACCTCAGTTACTACATCTCACTCTTCTATCAAAACATTTATGCAATGTATAACATGAGTAATATGTATTTTCTCTTGGAGCTTGGGTTCTCAGGATCTTAGCCCTGTTATTCTTCACAACCTCCTTTTCCATATGGACTTCAGAGGTTTTAGCCCATAGACTGTGGAGATGTTTCTGTACACCATTCCAGCTATTTGGTTGTGCTGATCAGTGTATGCTGTTCCTGCTTGTATCTTACACCCAGCCACTATGAACTATGACTAAGGGCAGACTGTAAGCCCGACACGCGTCAGTTGAACCTTGTGATTTTTTTACCTTTGCCATGTGGATTATCTGAATAAAGAACAACCAGCATTTCTTCTACCACTGATGGTTTGCGGATCCTTTTGTGCAAATTCCTATATTGGCTTGGCTTCCCAGATCCTGCACCAATTGGTTGATTTGGTAGGGGGTTATGAGCGTTTTGATCCTCTCATCACAGCCACTATGTCCACTATGTGCTGAATTATTTCTTTGTCTTCTTTGCACAACCTAAACCATGACTGCTGTTTGGATTATACTGTGGGAGGCGCCCTTACGTATCAGGATATATAGCACAACATAAAAATATCTCGAAGGTAAGCATGATACGTCTTACCTGGTACGAAGACTCAAACACATAAGGTAGTAGAATTCAAATTTATTTATAGCACTAGTGCTATAAATAAATTTGGTCCCTAGTGCTATAAATAAATTCGAGTCCCTAGTGCTATAAATAAATTCGAATTCTACTACCTTATGTGTTTGAGTCTTCGTACTAGGTAAGACGTATCACGCTTACCTTCGAGATATTTTTATGTTGTGCTATATATCCTGATACGTAAGGGCGCCTCCCACAGTGTTTTATACTAAATAATACCTCACAACGTGGGGTTATATCATTATAGCCTTATAGTGGTATTTTTTTCCTCCGGGAATGGCGACCAACAAGGCCGAGTGGAGACGGTACTTCTCCACATGCTCTGATGGTGGTTGCCGTAAAAGCAACCCAGAATTGTGAGTATATTTTTACTACAATAGACCAACTTATGCAACGATAATACTCGATATCGGGCTCCCGGTGTCCTTGTGCTTTTTTTTTTCTACTAGTTCTGCTGTTTGGATTGGTAGATCCCTGCTTCTATGGATCTTTACTTAAAGTAAACTGAAGAGAAAAAAGGTCCCAATGTGGGTACTTACCTCAGGAGAAGGAAGCCTCTGGATCTTCCAGAGGGTTCTGCCATTCCTGTGCTGAGACCGCTCCAAGCCTGTCGACAAGGCTGCACTATGCGGGCACAGAAAGCTCAGGTCTGCACACTAGCACAGACCCAAATGGGCTCAGCTTTTTCTGCCAAGCCCAAGTGGCAGCTCAGTGATATCTTAGTTTTTTACTTTAGGATATCCCAGGTTTACTGTAATGCCAGCCGCTGGTAGGATTTCTCAGTGTCAGCCACCCCAGCTAGTTGGTGTACTGGTTAAAAGCACCACATATGATGTAGGAGACCAAGGTTGAAATGTTTTTTTATTTTGATGGCAGTGACTTTTTCATGATGTTTCAAGGAGTACATTGAATAGGTCCAGTTGCTAACTGTCCCTCAGAGGAACTCACAGTCTGATGTCCTTACCACAGTTATACATATCCCTGTAGTCTATAGTCTAGGGTCAATTTTAGGTGAAAGTCAGTTAACCTACCAGAATGTTTTTGGGACCTACCAGAATGTTTTTGGGATGTGAAAGGAAGTAAGACTGTCTAAAAGTAACCCAAGCAAACACGGAGAAAAACTTCATCCATATAGTGTCCAGGCTGGAAATCAAACCTGGAACTCTAGTGCTGCAAGGTATTAATATTATTTTTAATTATGTAGCACCATCATATTCTGTGGCTCTTTACAGAGTACAATATAGACAGTGTAGAGTACAATAAATACATGCATATCTCATGCACAGTACAGCTGGAACCTTCACCAATACAGTACAAAAGTGGACACATATGAATGGTACGGAAACAACCAGCTATACATGAACATTGTTTACAAAAAGCACATCCCACAACCAATGAGGGTCTCAACTGCGCACATACATTTTTCACATAAAGCATAACTTCTAATCATCATTTAAAATGAATTACAGGACAGGTACATAAACACCAATTGTATTGTATCCAGTATGATTCTAGTGCAGCTGGAGGCGTGTTTTTGTGACCTTAAAGAGACACTGAAGCAAAAAATAAATAAATTATGATATAATGATTTGTATGTGTAGTACAGCTAAGAATTAAAACATTAGGAACAAAGACATAAGTCTAATATGGTTTCCAGTACAGGAAGAGTTAAGAAACTCCAGTTGTTATCATTGCAAAAGAGCCATTGAGCTCCACGACTTTCAAAGTCGCAGAGAGCTCTGTCTTCTGAAGCTCGTTTTCTCAACTGTCAGTCATTGTATCTTCTTTTTCTCAGCAGAGAAGCTTTCAATAGTTCACTAGGCTGCTCTGTAAAATCATTTAGAATGCTGACTAGTGTGTACACTGCAAATATTAGAGAAAGATGCAATGTTATAAAAAAAACACCATATAACTGAAAATAAAAATATGAGAATATTTTATTTGCTACTAATGTTCTAGTAATTATCCGTACTACACAAGCAATTCATTATATCATAATTTTTTTTCCCGCTTCAGTGTCTCTTTAACGTTCACTCCAAAAATCTGTGTGGATACACGTAAAATAGTATACATGAATCCTTTACTTTTACATATACAGGACCAGGGACAACAGCCACACTGGGCTGTTTCCAAAAGAGAGCAATCCATCTAATACATACCTTGCTAAGTATGTAAAATCAAAGTGTCTATTGGCTACATCCGCTCTCCTAGAGTACTGGGATACTGCATGCAGTGGAGCAGGATGGCGTGGCTGGATGCCAGTCTGAAAGCTGTGTGGTATACATGTACATGTTCATGTGAAATCATTTATTCTGCAAGATAAGAAACACTAGGGAGAAGACACTGCCCTGGTGTGCTCACAATCTAGAGGGGAGTATGATGGAGACCAGGGCCGGGCCGAGGCAGAGGCTGGAGAGGCTCCAGCCTCAGGGCGCAGTGTAGGAGGGGGCGCAGAATTCATTCAGTTGTCACTCCTAATTGTGTTTGAAGCAGAAATAAATAAGAAAAGGGGATACATGGCAGTGACTGCAAGCCAGATAACTAGATATTTAAGTGTTGGGGAGGTTGTGGGCCCTGTGGCGCCTTCTAGTCTAATAGCAATCAGTGTGTGACGGCTGGGGTGGGAGGGATGGAGGGGCGCACTTTGGTGTCTCAGCCTTGGGTGCTGGAGGACCTTGTCCCGTCTCTGATGGAGACACCAGATAAGGAGAAAGCTATACAGATGTCATTAAACATCTAATGTAGAAGGGTTTTTGTCTATTTAAGAAAAGTTAAAAAAGCAGTGTATTTGAAAACTTGTGCATACAACAAGCAAAGCTCAAATGCAAGAGGTTTTATTTTGAATTGTTTCTTATTTGTAATATTCAAGGTCAGGTCAATGTATTTTAGTCTTATGCTTTTATCAACCTTTTCTAGGCAATATACAACTACCTTAAAGCTGTGTGGAAATAATCGGCTGATGCCAGGCAGGAGGATTACAGATGAAGATTTTCTGGCTGTTTCTAAAGTGCTGAGACAAAACAGTTTTATAACAGGTAGGAGTTAGCGATATATGAACAGGAGCACAAAAATGACCAGCCAATCCACACATCCAACTTTTTTTTTTTTACCCAACAGGATTTTTTTTGTTTATCCTGTTATTAAAGAGGCATGAATTTTTCAATATTAATCTGTTTCCCAGTAGCAAATCCTCTGTTAAAGCTGAATTCCAGAAAAATATGATTTTAGGTTTGAATAGTGTAATCAGAGGTTACTCTCCTGTGTCCCCAATTTAGGAAAATTTACATCACTTCCTGGCCAGACAGGAAGTGGATAAATCTCTTCAAGACTCTTTTAGAAATAACAGCAAATAAAACCTTTTCTATCGCCATTCCACACTGTACAAAAGTAACATAGACAACAGATTGTAAGAAAAAGTAAAAGTATTTCACAAGTTTAAAAGACAAAAAAAATAAGAAACTGGGCTCACTTACATCTTCACAGTAGAACTTGTACAGAAGATACAGTATGCAACAAATAATAAACAGGGGATGTGCAAGCAGGAGTTAATTTATACAAAAGCTTCACACTTTACTTTTTATTGCCTGAAACAATAATTCATGATTGTCTTGCGGGAAAATATACAGTGAACATAGGCGTCCTCTGATGTTCTTGATCTGCCCTTAAGCAAACTGACACTGGATTGCTCACACGCAACTGCCATGGTTGTAAGGTTGTAGTATCTGCAGTGAATCACCTCCTGATACCCGTCCATTGAATAAAAGTGGTTGGTCTGCTGTGAGATGAGCAGCTAGCCTGTACAGTACTCATCCCTAAAATGTCACTCAAAACGATCACTAATGATAGATCATTTAAAGTAATAGCAGTTGCAAGTCTGTATGCAGCCTTAGGTAAAGTAATCAAGACTGTAAAAAGCAGAAGTAATATGGCATTGGGATTGGGGATTTGAAGAATGTCATATTTTTGTGTGCTGCAGATACATATTAAAGATAATTTAATAGCATTTATTTTATATTTTTTTCAGGACTTGACTTGAGGTTCAACAATTTGACTGACAAAGGTGCAGTACAAATTGCTAAATTTCTACAGGTATATTAATAAAACATATGAAAATATGTTTTGTGTACTGTTAATATATTTCCTCATAAAAAACATTGTGTGTTTCTAGGAAGGATGCTTTTTGTTTTATTTAAATCTTATGGGGAATGACATTGAGACGGATGGAGCAGCACACATTGCTAAAGCCTTACATGTAAGTATCACCTAAGATATCTCATCTAAGATAACTTTATTAAAGCTAAGATGATGACTGCGTCCATGGTTGGTGACTACATATGATGTCCATTGCCTGTGGCTGCAGAGTAGGAATCACACATGCAGTGCAGACCTTGGGCCTGATCCAATTCACTTTTTCTTCAAAGTTTTGTCCTAGGTAATATTTTCTTATTATCAAATACGCCTTTTAAGCCACCAGCAAGCAAGCAAATTATCAGAATAATTTTTGCAGTACCTTTTCACCGACTTTTTGGTACTTTTTCAATTGCGGAGTGCAAAAGTTATTTTAAAAAGAAAATGAAAAATGATCTCTTAGTAGAAAAAGTGAATTGGATCAGGTCACCAGAAATGAGGCAAAGCACATGAATACATTCATACCCTTCTAACACACATCTACAATACACTCCTAACATATATACTGTATGAATCACTTTACACAAAATCCACCACTACCTATATCTCCAGACAACTAAATCTATTCAAAAGTGCAAGTAAGGAAGACCCACCTTCTCTAACACGTTGGACCCGATCCACTTCACTTTTTCTCCTACGTTTTCTCCTAGATAATTGTCATCTTCTGTTTTAAATGACATTTCAGTTCTCTGCAATTGAAAAAAAGTACCCCCCCCCCCCCCCCCCAAAAAAAAGTAGGTAAAAAAGTACTGCCAAAATTATTCTGAGTATTTTCCTGCTCGCTGGTGGCTTGAAGGGCATTGTATGGATGTGAAATACCACTTAGGAGAAAAAGTGAATTCGATCGGGCCCATCAACCCTTACAACACCAATTTATCAACACAACTCCATAAAAACAATGGATCACATTTAGCATTATTATACAATTCTCACATTCCTACCTTTGAGTGCTTCCCAATGTCTTCTGGTCTCCATTGTCTACCTTCTTTCTGTTTACCCTCATATGTGCATGTGTGTGATGGGAAAGGGCGGTATCCTAACACAACACAGAGGCTGCACTATACGCCACTGTAAAGAACAGGAAGGAAATGACACATTCATGGCTGATTCAGCTGTACTGGAACTTTCAGGAGCCAATACAGAACATGTTTCGTGTGCAGTCCTTCCTCAGGTGTGGAAGAGCATAAGGTGGAATGAAGCACAGAAATGCTCCATTCCACCCTGATACATTACTTTATTGCATACATAGCTGACATTCACAGCAGTTCAAACACATAATACTGCATGACTTCAGACAATTTGACTACAGTAAACTAAACGAGTATATCAGAAACCTACACTATATAAGCCTATGTATACTAAAAATGTTTAAGAAAGGGTAGTAAACATTAAAAAGTGGCAGTTGTAGTAACTGAGTAAAGGGGTTGGAGGCCACACAATCTAAGTAAAACACACCAACTAACATTGCTCAAAACAAATAATAGCATTAGGAGAGTACCTGTAACGATTGGTGCTAGCAAGATCAGAGATCTGATTATTAGGTGATCTGCAGAATCACCAATAATACAGACGCTATACCTTATTATGTGGTGATCTGCAGAATCACCAATAATGCAAGTATAGCTGAGAGGAACACTGAGTGAGATGTGCTTGGTGCAACAGTAACTGATTAGTTTAATGAGACCTCACCAGAGGAGCTGGTGGGTACTATCAGAAACAGTAACTGAGTAGATTTAACTAAACCTCCCCAGAGGAGCTGGTGGGTACTATCAGAAAAGCACCTCACCAGTGGCAAGGGCCCACTGGTGAGTAGAGAGGTCAGACAGGCTAGGTTCGGCAACTGAGAGGCAGATACAGTACAGAATCAGTAGGCAAAAGAGTAGTAAGTATTCAGGCAGAGGTTTAGCAACTAGATCAGATGAGCAGAGGTACAGAAACGTTAAGCAATAGCGGAGTCAGAGATAAGCCAGTCATACACAGAATATCAATAATAATACAATAAACAATAGTCCTAGTCTTGTGTGAAATCCCTGGTTTCCTCCCAGATCAAAGCACACCGGATACTAGTCTAAGGTCTGAGCGCTAACATGTATGTATTCGCAACCGCAGACAGGTTGCGAGTGAATAGTGAAGGCTTAAGAAGCAGAGGAGACCTCACAGCCGCGCTCACAACAATTAGCCAATCCTGAGCGGCGTGAGTCCCCTCTGACGTCAGCCGACCAGCGGGTCAGCTGACGCACCTCCTCCCAGCATAAAGGTCCTGTCTACGCGCGCGGCCGCGCGATTCATCAACCCTATGTGCTAATTACAATTCCATCCTCGGCGTGCTAGACGCCGGCGGAACGGAAAAAAACCCCGAGCAGGGAACTGAGGCGGCTGCGGAGACACCCTGTGTGCCTGCAGCCGCAGATGTTACATTACCCCCTCCCTTGAGGCGTGGACTCCGGACACGATCCACCGGGCCTGTCCAGATGCAACCCCTGGAACTCCCCTCCAATTGTATCCGCAACAGAGATCTCAGGAAGGGAGGGGGAGGGATGCTCCTGCACTAGCGACCCAGAGAGAGAGACAGAAGAGAATCTAACCTCTCCCCCTCTGGACGGCAGTGCCCACAATATGTCACCTGGCATGAAGACCCATTCTTCAGAGTGACTCGACTCGCTTAGTTGAGAATAGCTCACAGCCGAAGCTTGAACCTCCTGAATTCCTGCGGCCACCAGAACTACTCTCTCGGGAAGGATGCTCACGGGAGTGGTGGGTTGCACTGTCTCAGGTTCGAAGTATCTCAACAACGCATCCACCTTAAGATTTTTACTCCCTGGCCTATACGTAATGACAAACCTGAATCAGGTGAAAAACAAAGACCAACGAGCCTGTCTAGAGGTGAAACGTTTAGCCCCTTCAATATAAGTTTTTATGATCCGTATAGACTGTTATGGTATGTTCAGCCCCCTCCAGCCAATGTTGCCACTCCTCAAACACGAGTTTGATCGCCAGTAGCTCACGATTCCCAATACCATAATTCCTCTCGGGGGGTGGGGGGGGGGGGGGGGGGTTGAAAACTTCTTAGAAAAAAAAGCGCATGGATGCAACCTGCCCTGTAGGCCAGAATGTTGGGAGAGCACAGCCCCCACCCCAACCTCCGAAGCATCCACCTCAACGATAAAGGGAAGGGATACATCTACATGTCTCAAGATGGGGGCAGAACAAAACAACTGTTTGAGTGATGAAAACGCAGCCTGTGCCTCTGATGACCAGTTGTAGGTATCTGCCCCCTTCTTGGTAAGTTCAGTAAGGAGTGACACTACAGAAGAGAACCCCTTTATAAATCTTCTGTAGTAGTTGGCGAAGCCAAGAAATCGCCTCAGCCCAAAAAGGCTGAGGCCACTCCAGGAAGGCAGACACCCTACTGGGGTCCATAGACAACCCTGCTGTGGAGATCACACACCCCAAGAAAGGCACCTCCGAAACCTCAAAGAGGCATTTTTCTATTTCGGCGTACAGGGAATTCTGACGTAACTTCGTCAAAAAGTACTTTACATGTTCCCTGTGTCTTGCCAAGGTGGGTGAAAAAATGAGGATGTCGTCCAAATAGACGAGGACAAATTGCACAGAACCTCCCTGAAAACTTCATTAATTAGTTCTTGGAAGACGGCGGGTGCATTGCACAACCCGAAGGGCATAACAAGATACTCGTAGTGTCCGTCGGGCGTGTTAAACGCTGTCTTCCACTCATCACCTTGCCTTATGCGGATCAGGTTGTATGCCCCCCTAAGATCAAGCTTGGTAAAGACACTGGCATCAGTAATCTGAGAGAATAAATCGTCGATCAGGGGAAGAGGATAACGATTTTTTACTGTAATCTTGTTCAAACCCATGTAGTCAATACATGGCCTAAGCCGACCGTATTTTTTCTTAACAAAAAAGAAGCCTGCCCCGGCCAGGGACTTAGACGGACGAATGAACCCTTTGGCCAAGTTGTCAGCAATATATTCCTGCATAGCAAGTTTCTCAGGCCCGGAAAGATTATACAGATGGCCCCTAGGAGGCATACAACCTGATCTTAAGTCAATAGGACAGTCAAAGCTTCGATAGGGTGGAAGCTTGTCTGCAGCCTGGGGACAGAATACGTCTGAAAAATCAGAGTATTGGATAGGCAAACCCTCCACTTGGACCTTGGTGGCGCATACCATGACTTTCCCCAAACAATGATGATGACCGAAGGAGGACCAGCTTAGCAATTGCTTGGAACTCCAGTCAATCTGAGGGGAGTGTTTCTGAAGCCACGGCATACCAAGGATCACAGTGGAGGTAGCTATTTTGAGAACAAAAAATTGTATCTGTTCTCTATGCAGAACCCCAATCTGACATAATAATTCAGGAGTTTGTGAAAGAGATCGTTTCCCCTGCATTGGTGAATCGTCCACTGCAGTAACCACGAGCTGGTAGCCCAAGGACTGGAGAGGAAGACCGAGCTTAACAGCGAAATCATACTCCATAAAATTGGCCGCCAAGCCCGAGTCTATAAAGGCTTGTGTGGCCTGGACTTGATCTCCCCAAATAATAGTACACGGGAGGAGCAATCTGTTATCCCTTAAAGGTATAGCTGAATTCTCTAAAGTGGTACCTCCAACCACCAGCGAGCGATATACATTTTCCGTCTCAGTATCCCATGGAAAAGATCTCGACAAAGGTCTCCTGATATTCTCAGGCTCGGGGAGACCGAACTGAGCGGGTTGCATAGAGTCAAGCTGGGAAGGAGAAGGAATCACAGAGGATCTCCTGGTGAGTTTACCCCGAGTCTGTTCTTTATGTCGTACTCGACGATCAATCTTAATTGCCAAAGAGATTGCCACATCTATGGTGTTAGGTTCAGGATGGCCCAACATCAGATCAGCTACTGCATCAGATAATCCCGATAAAAAACAATCAAGTAAAGCATGTTGCCCCCATCTGGCTGTCACTGCCCACTTTCTAAACTCTGCTGCATACATCTCCACAGTGTTATGCCCTTGTCTGAGGGTCTTAAGCTTCCTTTCTGACGTTATCGCTAAATCGGGATCATCATATATAACTGCCATAGCTTCAAAGAAATCCTGAACTGATGCTAGAGCCTCATGGGTATCGGGAAGACTGTAGGCCCATGCCTGTGAGTCTCCAAATAACAAAGTCTTTATTAAAATGACCCTCTGACTCTCGGACCCTGATGCGCTAGGACATAAAAGTATGAAAGGCACCGATTTCTAAAATTCCGAAAATCGGCCCTATGCCCAGAAAACCTTTCAGGAGGAGGCAACCTGGGCTCCATGACAAAAGGGGATAACACTGATGCACTGGGTGTTTGAATGCTTTGCACCCTCTCAGATAGTTGGCGAATCTGAGTCTGGTGGGTGTTAACCATGAGAGACATCTGATTAACTGCCGTGATCAAGCATTCAACATGAGTGAACAGTGGTTCCATAGACATTTCTTGGTCTGCAGTTCTGTAACGATTGGTGCTAGCAAGATCAGAGTTCTGATTATTAGGTGATCTGCAGAATCACCAATAATACAGACGCTATACCTGATTATGTGGTGATCTGCAGAATCACCAATAATGCAAGTATAGCTAACAGGAACACAGAGTGAGATGTGCTTGGTGCAACAGTAACTGATTAGTTTAATGAGACCTCACCAGGGGAGCTGGTGGGTACTATCAGAAAAGCACCTCACCAGTGGCAAGGGCCCACTAGTGAGTAGAGAGGTCAGACAGGCTAGGTTTGGCAACTGAGAGGCAGATACAGTACAGAATCAGTAGGCAAAAGAGTAGTAGGTATTCAGGCAGAGGTTCAGCAACTAGATCAGATGGGCAGAGGTACAGAAACGTTAAGCAATAGCTGAGTCAGAGATAAGCCAGAGTCATACATAGCATATCAATAATAATACAATAAACAATAGTCCTAGTCTTGTGTGAAATCCCTGGTTTCCTCCCAGATCAAAGCACACCGGATACTAGTCTAAGGTCTGAGCGCTAACACGTATGTATTCGCAACCGCAGACAGGTTGCGAGTGAATAGTGAAGGCTTAAGAAGCAGAGGAGACCTCACAGATGCGCCCACAACAATTAGCCAATCCTGAGCGGCGTGAGTCCCCTCTGACGTCAGCCAACCAGCGGGTCAGCTGCCGCGCCTCCTCCCAGCGTAAAGGTCCTATCTACGCGCGGCCGCATGATACAGCAACCCTATGTGCTAATGACAATTCCATCCTCGGCGTGCTAGACACCGGCGGAACGGAATAAAACTCCGAGTAGGGAACTGAGGCGGCTGCGGAGACACCCTGCGTGCCGGCAGCTGCAGATGTTACAGTACCAATCTGTATCACAACATGACAATTGAAACCCTGACCCGAAATTGATCATACTTTTTATTGTA
Organism: Hyperolius riggenbachi; assembly: GCF_040937935.1. Lineage (NCBI taxonomy): Eukaryota > Metazoa > Chordata > Amphibia > Anura > Hyperoliidae > Hyperolius > Hyperolius riggenbachi. The sequence goes on along the minus strand of NC_090649.1, from coordinate 174,292,958 downwards.
AGTCCTTTATGTAGACAAAACAAAACCAGCTTCACAATTTTGTCTCCATAGCCAGATATAAACTATGATTATGCAACCATTTCTTCCCTCTCTCATCATTATACCTTTCTCATCTTGCTTCTCTATTAGAGGAACGATACTTTAAGTAACCTGAGGATGACGGGTAACAAAATTGGAAACAAAGGAGGGATGCCATTTGCTGCCATGCTACAAATTAATTCAACTCTTGAAGAGCTGGACCTTGGTGACTGTGACTTGGTAATATTGTTTCCCTTCAATAATACTGCAGTAGAAGTAGAAAAGGGAATAATGGGATGTACAGGTGTTGCTTTTTTTCCAGCAATGCATTAAGCAGAAGTGCCGAGCTTGCTGAACTCTGTTTCTTCTTGACTAGTCTTGGTCATTAGTTAAAGGTAAAAGTGTCACAGTACTTAAACCCTTTTCATCCTTAAATGTCCTGCTTGCCCCCTTCCACTACAATTATGTAATGTAATACTCTAATTACTGTACATTTGGCCTTCAGCAACATGGCAGCCTGATCCTCATTGATGTTGGTTATCTTCTCCGCCTTGGTTAGAACTAGGGATGATTAATGAAATGCAAATATTTCAGAGTTCATGCAGGATTATGCAAAATTTGTATGCAAATTTATGCAAACTGAAAATGGAACACCAAGTCCCACCAAGGGTTAAATTGATTGGTCAGTTTTCAAGCTGCATACATTTGCATACAAAATGTACATAATAATGCATGACCTTGGAATTATTTGCATCTCAGTGATCATCCCTAGCTAGAAGTGTGTATGACCTGCTGGGGGAGGGGGAAGAGGGTCAAGTTCTCACTCACCACCCATTATAACCAAGAACCCAGTCATCGAGGACATGACCAAACTGACACTCAACCCTGCTTACCATTAGAGTAAATGGATGAATGCTTCTGTCTGCTCTGCATTGTAAAGAGAGCATGTGAAGTGTTAACTGATTGCATTTTGTCCTTTTATAATCCATTAATATTTAAACTGTGTCACAAATTAAGTGAGATCACAGTCTTGGTGTGACTGAAAAATGTAGAAACCGCTATTTTCATCTGCAAACAGCTCTGCTCAGCTCCTCAGCTGGGGGCTCTGTGAATTCAGGAATTCTTGCCACCAATGTATACTTAGCGAGTTATTCGTGTATGGAAGAACCCAGGAAGAAGCATGGAAGTTTGATCAGATGATGATGATTATTATTATTGATTTATAAAGCTCCAACATATTCTGTGGTCCTGTACAAAGTAAGTAACAAACATGAGGTACAAAATAACACAAACAATGGTATACACCAATATACAAAATACAAAGTTGGTACAAAACACAGAATTGGTAATTACAGTGACAAAGATGATGGTAATCAGCAAATTAGTGACTAATGTATGACATAAATGCGTTCACATGAGTTCTGCTATATACACATGAAACTTTAAGGTCTAGCTGCTGCAATTCTTCATTCAAATGGACTGCCTCCACTCAAAATCTAGTGTTACACTAGTGGGGTTTTCAAAGGCTCAGGCAGAAAAAAATAGGGAAATAAATGCTATTTTAGCTAATCTGTGGTTCCATGCTTGTCACATGCCTCTGTTTTGGCAACACATTCACTTCAACAGGAGCTCCTCTGAGAGAAATATTTGTGCGGTTATAGTACCAAGATGCAATTTTGGTTCTAGCTAGGTAGAGTTGAAGATAGAAGAATAGTGTGCCTGTATAAAAAATTACTTTCTGATGGGTTGGGATTGGCAACATAATACTGTTTGTTAAAAAGTATTTTGAAAAATTGCATTTAAAAAGTCGGAAAACCCCCAGGTTTATTGAATGTAAGTGTAAAATTGGATTTTGAAAAATGCCAGGTGTTATGGTGATCTAAGCTGCCATCAACTCATCCCTTTAATTACTGACATGTATAAATTATACAAATTACTTTACGGATGCTTAGATGTACTTATTGCACTGGATGTGAAAACAAAGGGAAAAACGAGAACCCAAATAGTGTGTTACTGTTATTATTCCACAGAAATTTTAAAACAGGAAGGATACTCACAAGTGTAGGTTGCCGACCTAGGCAACCACTGTTGTCGCAGACGGGGAGTTTAGACCTGTCCCCTCTCAGGCTAAAAGGTCGCTCTCTATAGACAGAAGAAGGTGTTCACACCCATCCAACTGGTGGATACAATCGTATTCAAACAGGATTACAGAGGCGCCCGAAGATTAAAAGCACTATAATTTAAAATATATCAAATGGGGGGGGGGGGGGGGGTGCTGGATGATCCACCTCCCAAATAATGACCAATCGCACTGATTCACATCAGTTTATTCTTACTCCACTCAATTCTTACTCCACAAGTGTGGAGTAAGAATAAACTGTTTTCTTGATGTGAATCAGTGCGATTGGTCATTATTTGGGAGGTGGATCATCCAGCACCCCCCCCCCCCCCCCCATTTGATATATTTTAAATTATAGTGCTTTTAATCTTCGGGCGCCTCTGTAATCCTGTTTGAATATTATTGCACTGGATAAATGTAAGTAACCCCAGAACCAGCGTAGCTTAGACTTGTTAGTAATTAAAGGGATGATTTTGGCAACCCTGAATTAGTGATAGTTTGGCTTCAATAGTTTGAATAACCAAACTGCAATATGTAAGCAGCAAATGAAACCAGAACTCTTGAGCTGGGCTCAGTGTCACAGACTACATAAAACTGATTTATGACGGCTCCATCATTCGGGAAAACATCCTGATAGCCCCGTTTAAAAAAAGGGCCATGATCGTTCCTGTGAATAAGCATGACCATGACCTACAATGTCAGTTCAGGGTATTTTATAAATAATTCTTAGCCATCCATTTGTGTGGACTACAATTAAGACAAAGGGCAGAAAGCACTATAAGCCCCTTCCCCTGTTCAGTTACGCCTGCCTTCTTTCTGGGGGTTCTAGAGCTGGGAGGCTCCTTGTTTATTGACATTGGGACAAGTGTAGTTTGTGATAGGGAGATGAGGATTTTCCATTGTCCCCCCCTCACAAAGCAGTTCCTATTCTTGAAAGCTGTGTGAGTTGGTATTGCTTCATGAAGGAGGGGTTGGTGGACTTGGTGCCTGTCCTTCCTGGATCCCCAACCTGCACGGTTGGATAAGAGGTTAAAGTCTTTCTAGAGGAAGAGGTCTACCGTGTTTATTCTGATCGTGGAAGAGCCTGGTGATAGGTCTCTCAGGTACCAGGCATTATATTGTGTGGGAGAGCCTTGTAGAGCAAGAAACTGGTGATAAGTCTCTCATGTACTAGGTATCATAGTTTGTGAGGGCCTAATAGTGCAAGAGCCTGGTGATAAGTCTCTCAGGTACCAGGTATCATAGTGTGTGAGGGCCTAATAGTGCAAGAGCCTAGTGATAGGTCTCTCAGGTACCAGGCATCACAATGTTTTGTAGGGGCCAGTTGCACATAGCGCGCTTAGCAGATGTTCCCAAGCTGGTCAATACAGTGGAGATTGTAAATGTTCTGGGGCAGTCAAGGCCGGACTTGTACTTTTTTCCACCCTAGGCCCAGTTCCACCGAACGCCCCCCCCCCGTCTTCATCGCTGCACGCTCCAGTCCTCCCCACTTTTCGCCCCGCGCCCCCCCTACCTGTCCCAGTTTGGACCCACAAAAATCTGGTCACTCTATCTAAGGGGGAGGGGGGCCCTCAGTAAATATCATCATCAGTGATCACCCAGCTATCATTCATTTTACATTTTATTATTTATCATTCATTTACATTATATACATTTTATCGTGCTTCAGGCCAGCTGCAGCAAAAACTTACAGTCAACTGTAGTCACAATCTGTAGCCAGCCAGCCAGCCAGGGATGTGCGCAGCAGATAATTAGCAAAAAGGGGCCAGGGGGTCTCGCTAGTTCTGCAGAGCGCGGCACCTGCGCACTGAGGCTCTCATATCCATCAGCCCCAGCGGCACCGCGAGACCTCCCCTAGACTCCTGGCCAGCGCTGTGCTGTGTAAATCTGTGACGTCACGCACGTCACTGATTGACAGAGGGGGCGCCCTATTGAAAGATGCGCTCTCCTCTCCCTCGCTCTCTCACAGGCTCAGCCGCAAGTTTGAGCTGCCTGGGACTCCAGAGCGAAAGTCTGCCTTGTACTGAGGCAGCAGCAGGCTCGCTCGAGTCCAAGTCAGGGGGCGGGCAGGGCCAGGGCGCACCACCATCGGCACTCGGAGTCGGAGACGGAATCCGATCTGCTCTGCCTCTCAGGCTTCCCTTGGGATCCCGCCTTCCGTCCATGTTGCCAGGCAACCGCAGCCACTTTTACCCGCCTTGCCTCTGCTCACATGATCGCACACAGAGCAGAGCGGCAAGCGGGGCGGGCGGCTGCGAACACACACACTAGCGGGGCAGCAGCGGGCGCTCAGCTGTGAGTGACAGCCTAAGGATGACAGGTCAGCCAGTTAACTTGTCGCCCGCGGCCGCCCCATGGAATGTAGCAAATATAATCCGCCCTAGTCCTGTGCCTTGGGGGCCTTTCCCCAAATCCGGCCCTGGGGGCAGTATTGTTGCAGAATATTATGTGCAGACTTCATGTTCTCTTAAAAATAGATCATTCAGATTTGCTTTAAATAAATAAGATTTAAATTAAAATTCAGTTATCAATTTCACTTATTTTATCACATACCTGACTGTGCTTTAAAAATGATTTAATACACTTTATTTTCTATGTTTTACAGGGAGTTCAAAGTTTAATTGCCTTTGCCACTGTTCTACGGCAAAATACTTCACTTAAGTCAATAAATCTAAACCGCCCCCTATTCTATGCATTACAGGTACGTATTCTGTCCTTACAAACATCACAAAGCCCAGTTCCAGACGCACACATTTTTCTAGTCATGTGTAAGAGCCAGTGCTTGGTTTTAATCAGTATACAAATTGGTTGATTAGCTAATTGCAAATATAACAGTTTTAACTTACAGACAGTCCACTATTTGCAAATGACCTAAGTTACAACCTTTCTTATATACAAAGTTATCTCTGTTAAGGAAACACTTAAACAACTCAATGTAACTCCAATTCAATCACACTTTTGTGAAATCAAACTGTCCACTTTGGTAGCAACACTGATTGACAATCAATTTCTAATGCTGTTGTGCAAACGGAATAGACAACGGGTGGAAATTATAGGCAATTAGCAAGACACCCCCAATAAAGAAGTGGTTCTGCAGATGGTGACTACAGACCACTTCTCAATTTCTATGCTTTCTGGCTGACGTTTTGGTCACTTTTGAATGCTGGCGGTGCTTTCGCTCTAGTGGTAGCATTAGATGGAGACTACAACACACAAAAGTGGCTCAGGTAGTGCAGCTCATCCAGGATGGAACATCAATGCGAGCTGTGGCAAGAAGGTTTTCTGTGTCTGTCATCGTAGTGTCCAGAGCATGGAGGCACTACCAGGAGACAGGTCAATACATCAAGAGACATGAAGGAGGCCGTAGGAAGGCAACAACCCAGCAGCAGGACCGCTACCTCTGCCTTTGTGCAAGGAGGAACAGGAGGAGCACTGCCAGAGCCCTGCAAAAGGACGTCCAGTGGGCCACAAATGTGCATGTGTCTTCTCAAACGGTCAGAAACAGAATCCATGAGGGCCCAATGTCCACAGGTGGGGTTGTACTTTCAGCCCAACGCCATGCAGGACGTTTGGCATTAGCCTGAGAACACCAAGATTGTCAAATTCGCCACTGGTGCCCTGTGCTCTTCACAGATGAAAGCAGGTTCACACTGAGCACGTGTGACCGATGTGATAGAGTCTGGAGACCCCATGGAGAATGTTCTGCTGTCTGCAACATCCTCCAGCATGGGTCACTGGTTTAGCAGTGGGTCAGTAATGGTGTGGGGTGGCATTTCTTTGGGGGGTCGCACAGCCCTCCATGTGCTCGCCAGAGGTAGCCTGGTCACCATTAGGTACCAAGATGAGATCCTCAGACCCCTTGGGAGACCATATGCTGGTGGAGTTGGCCCTGGGTTCCTCCTAATGCAGGACAATGCTAGAACTCATGTGGCAGGAGTATGTCAGCAGTTCCTGCAAGAAGAAGGCATTGATGCAATGGGCTGGCCTGCCCGTTCCCCAGACCTGAATACAATTGAGCACATCAGGGACATCATGTCTTGCTCCATCCACCAATGCCACGTTGCACCACAGAACATCCAGGAGTTGGTGGATGTTTTAGTCCAGGTCTGGGAGAAGATCCCTCAGGAGACCATCCAAAACCTCATCAGGAGCATGCCCAGGCATTGTAGGGAGGTCATACAGGCACGTGGAAGCCACACACACTACTGAGCCTTATTTTGACTTGTTTAAGGACATTACATCAAAGTTGGATCAACTTGTAGTGTTTTTGTGTGAAGTGAAGAGAGTCGAGGCACTGCTGCAGTGAAAAAGAGGTACCTTTAATCCACGGTGTGCAGACACAGCGGGGTATACAGTGGGGGTAAGGGGATGCCGGACAGCTGTTTCGCTAAGAAAGCTTCTTCAGAGTGCCTCTGAAGAAGCTTTCTTAGCGAATATTTCATTCATTCCAATCTAGGATGTCTTATTTTTGTGTTCCCTTTTTTTTGAGCAGTGTATTTCTGTTGTATAAATTGTTGAAAGTAGTTGAAAATAAACTAAAAGCACATTGAAAACATCAAGAAAACATAGTTTATGCCATATGTCCAAATTTACAGTTGTCCAAAAGCAAATCATTTATCTATGTACAACACATGACTCAACTTACAAATTAATGAAACTTAAAAACAACCTCCTGGAATGGAACTTATTTGTAAGTAGTGGACCACCTGTACTTAGTCAAAACCCCTGCATCAGCCCATTTTCTGCATCATAGACTTCCACTGCCAAAGGATGTGATCTTTTCAGAGAGTTCAGCTTGTGCCCTGCCTCCTTGCATTCCTTCCAGATAGAGCCAATCAGCAGAAGCAATCACGCAGCATTTCAGATGGACTGTTTCACGTCAGGTGTCCAAATTTTTATCTGCATAAGTCTTGTTTGACTTATGGTGCCCACTAATGATACAATCTTTTTTGTCCAAGCTTACCAAATATATGTAATAGTAAGGTGCACTTAGTGAATATACTGTACTTTGAATGGATATTTTAGGAAGTCCCTTATATTTTGTAGAAGTGGTAAGATTGTGCAAGAAAGATTGCATCATTAGTGGCTTGGGCGTAGCAATCACCCTTGCAACCCCTGCCATCGCAGGAGGGCCCAGAGGCTTTGGACGCCCCTCCTCCTACCTCTCCTCAACTGCAAGTGCAGCCAATTAGCAAAGTAACCTCCCCGTTCACTCACAAAAACCATCCCTGACACCTTCTCTCGCCATGCAGAGTAGCAAGTAGCGGGAACATCTGTAATTTTGTCCTGCTTCCAGACGCTGCTTTACAGCAGAACACTCCCTGTTGCCATTCGCTGGCTCCAGATCATGTGACCCTCATGGGGTTCATGGACCAAGGTTGGCCCCATGCTGTCATTTTTGCAGGGGACCCTATTAAGTCTAGTTACACCCCTGATTAGTGTGCACCTTTAGTAAGATATTAGCTGGTATGCTTTATTCTGAACTATGTGTAAAGTTAAGGTTAGTCTTTTTTTAATATCGGTTGCAGAATACATAATAAGAGTATTTAAGATTCTGTGCCTGGCCTACAAATCTGTGCAGAAGCCCTGCCCAACCCCTCCAGTCCTCTAATGATTTCTACCTGACCGCACCACGCATTTCTCACTCCCATGCATGCCTACAGGAAATCTCAAGAGCTGCCTCCACCCTATGGAACTCCCTCCCATCACTTCTCAGACTCGCCCCTTCCTTTAACACCTGCAAGCAAGCCCCAAAACACACTTCTTTAAAATGGCCCACCCCCTATCTACCACACCTTAACTCTCTCAGACAAGAACCTTTTCCACAGCCCTACCATATGTGTCCCCCCCCCCTCTGCTTTAGATTGTAAGCCTTTGGCAGGGTCTCCCCCCCCCCTTAGTGTGTCCTTCTTGATCTTGCAACCCCACCAATAACACCCTTCCCATGTATTAACTCTGACTTGAGAAGCTGGGTCTGTTAAAGTTAAACTACATGTTCGTGCATCTTATGCCCTGTTTGCATGTATAAGTTTCTGCTATATTGTATAACCATGTGCTACCTCTCTGTCTGTGACCCCTTTTTTACATTGTATGTATCCCTATTTTTTGTCCAGCACTGGGTATTACATTGACACTTTCTACAGTATAATACAATTAACAACATTTCTGTATGTTTTCTTTAAGGAAGACACTACCATACACATAGCACTGATGCTGAAAACAAATAACACTCTGAAGGAGCTCCATTTGTCTAAACATGAAATGACAGATTTTGGAGTAGAACGTCTCTGTGAAGCCTTACATGAAAACACTGCATTGGAATATCTTGATCTGAGCTGGTACTGTTTTAACTTCTTTGAGCAGCCATCACCTTCAGAACTAGAGGTTTATGTTGGCCACATGCACTCACATATTGGGCTTGATTCACAAAGTGGTGCTAACTGTTAGCACGCCTGTGAAAACCCCCTTAGCACGTCTAAACCAGCTTTTCACGTGCAAAACTTTATGCGCGTAAAACTTTACACGCGCACTGCACAGAGCGCAGGGCGCTCCACGCGAAGTGCCCATTAAGCCTATGGGACTTAGCGCACGCATGGGACTTTGCGTGCGTAAAACTTTGCGCGCAAAAACTTTGCGCGCGATCTGATTGAGAAATCCGGTGCTAACCTACTTAGCACCCTGGTTAGCACGTCTAAAGACTTTAGACGTGCTAAGTAGGTTAGCACTGCTTTGTGAATCAAGCCCAATGTTTCAAATAGGAACTGGGTGATCACTGATGTGGGGTAAAAACATCGCCTGTGAGAACACTGGGAGAAAAATGAATTGAATAAGCCCACTGTCTCTCTACCCCTCCATTCCCCTATTCCCACAGTTGTCTCTGAAAACCAAAAAGATAAGGGCAAAAATATATACAGTAGTATCTCTAGCCTCTTAAGGTATGCTGCAAGTTCTTTTTTTCTGCAGTTTTTTTGCCAAATGCAGAACTCCATCCAAAGTTTCTAAGTTCAGTCAGGCAGCGCTATGTTAAAGAGACTCTGTAACATTAAAAACATCCCCTGGGGGGTACTCACCTCGGGTGGGGGAAGCCTCCGGATCCTAATGAGGCTTCCCACGCCGTCCTCTGTCCCACGGGGGTCTCTCCGCAGCCCTCCGAACAGCCGGCGACTGTGCCGACTGTCATTTCAATATTTACCTTTGCTGGCTCCAGCGGGGGCGCTGTGGCGGCTTTCCATTCCGAACTACACGGAAATACCCGATCTCATTCGGGTCCGCTCTACTGCGCAGGCGCAGGAGACTTGCGCCTGCGCAGTAGAGCGGACCCGACGGCGATCGGGTATTTCCGTGTAGTTCGGAATGGAAAGCCGTCAGAGCGCCTGCGCAGGAGCCAGGAAGGTAAATAATGACGTCACCGCTGCCCGGACTCCACGGAGGGCTGCAGCGAGACCCCTGACGGATGGAGGACGGCGTGGGAAGCCTCATTAGGATCCGGAGGCTTCCCCCACCCGAGGTGAGTACCCCCCAGGGGATATTTTTATGTTACAGTTCCTCTTTAAGGTGGACACAAACCATACAATTTTTTATATTTCTTTTCAATCTGAGAATTTTTTGGGGGGGATTGTAACATTAGAAAAATCCAACCAAAGTATCACACACATTTTCAGTTTTCCCCAATTATGAATATATTGTTGAAAACTCTGATAAATTGCTTGGATCTATGCATCAAGAAATTGACAATCTACCCTACTCCATTCAATTTACATAAAAATTGATCAGAGAAATCCACCACTCCTGCTTACTTACAGCTTTTTCCAGTTGACCCTGCTTACAACTTACTACATGTAGTAATGTAACAAGGGATATGTTCTGAAGCTATATTCAGATAAATGCGGAATGCAACATTGGTGTCCCATATCTACTACAGTATTTGACGGAATGTGCTTGTGTTGTTATGAAGTGGAGGAACAGGGTTATAGGACCCAAAGCGCATTTGGTGATACTCTGCCCAAGTACAGAGGTTGATCTATATTCCAAGGACATCCTAAAGGTCATTCTCTGTTGGTTAGTGGATGTTCTCCTGTGCCAAGAAGGTGGAAGTGGTACTTATCTTGATTGCAGATGTTTGGAGAAATGGGCGAGTCCGGTTCTTTCAGTGGTTACATTAGAGCACAAAACATGACTCACAAAAGTACAGCACAAAACAGGAGTCCTCAGTGCCCCAGTGCTTGCCTTCTACATATGTATGCTTTCTTTTTGTTACAGTAATTAAGAGTTCTTTTTTTTCTAGTTAAAGTGTACCTCCGGACTAAAAATCTACTCAGCAGAACTGAAAAGGCTTGGTGCTTCTTTAACAGTTTCACAGCATCAGAACTTTGTTTTTCTTACCAAAGCATCATTTTTAGCTGCATTTTTAGCTAAGCTCCACCCATCAAAGAAAAAAAGCCCAGGCTTTTTTTCCCTGATGCTGTGCAGAGCATGATGGGATTTCCTATGTTGTTGTTCACGTTGCCTAGCAACTGGGAGAGGTGCTCAGGACACAGGACAGTTGAAACTGTGTCTCATGCTACCTGTCACCTCCTTTCAACCAAAAAGATGGCTGCCATCATGAAATCAAACATTTGCCTGTTCTCTTAAAACAGTGTGGGTAAGAGATTATATTACCTATCTATTTTAATTAACATAACTAATGTAACTTAATGACAGTATGTTTGTTTAGACTGGAGTTCCTTTTGTGGCAGAAGTATTGGAATTACCATTGTCTTGTTTTAAAGGTACAGGTATTATACTTGCATGAGCGCTTCATATTATTCTCTTACATGGATAAAGCATGATTAAATGAATGTAATAGAATTTGAATGTAGTAAATAGAAAAGAGGCTGCACTCAGGAACAAATAAAGTGAGGGTGCGTGGACTTGGCCCAAGTACAACCGAATCTGCGTAACATGCAAAACAGAAGTCTAGCCCAACACATGCCTCAAAAAGCAATAGTTTTTTATAAGCTTTACATTGCTGAATGGCTCATAAAAGGGCTGTAGCTGCCTTACAGCTTCTCTTTATGATGCACTGTTTGGCATGTCGGTTTTAAAAAAAAAATAAGGTGTTTTTTTGAGGACTGTGCTGAACTTCACCTGTTTTGTAGAAAACTTGAATGATTCATGTTCATTTCAGACCAGTGACTCACTTATTGGTAAAAGATGGTTGCAAATCCGTTTGCTCCTTAAAAACAGTGAGTATAATACAGAAAGAGAAGAACGCTAGCACTGCTGCAAAAACACGTCTTTTAATCCCAAAACATGTTCAGCAATACAAAAATGTTGCATAAGTAGAATGACAGGTGCACATACCGGGGTGTAGGAGAGGCACAGAGAATGGCGGTGGCTGCACTGTGCCTCTCCTACACCCCGGTATGTGCACTTGTCATTCCATTTATGCAACGCTTTTGTATTGCTGAAGATGTTTTGGGATTAAAAGACGTGTTTTTGCAGCAGTGCCAGCGTTCTTCTCTTTCTGTATTGTACTCACAGTTGACTATTGGCTAGAGCCAACTTTATCCAGCTTTAAAACAGGTCAGAAATGGCACCATTTGTCTCATGGATTCCTTTTACAGTGAACCTGAGATGAATGAAAACAAGAAAGTTAGATACTTACCTATGAAGAGGGAAGCCTCCGGATCATCTAGAGACTTCCCACGTCCTCGTTGAGACCACCGCCACTACTCGTGAGCCACTTTTCGTTCACGGCTATGCTCCCATTTGTGCACGAGCACGGATGTACTGCCGCTGCACAAAAGAAACCACGTATGGCCGAGCAGCTTCAGCTTACTGCGCAAGTCGAGTACATCTGCACTCATACACAGAGAGGGGTGCAGCCATGAGAACATATCCAACAAGCGCTTGTCAGATATGTTCAGAGGGTCCATGCAAGGCAACAGTAGGACACGGGAAGCCTCCAGACTACCCAGAGGCTTCCCTCCAGCTAGGTAAGTACCTAACTTTTTTTAAAATTTCATTTGCATAAGTGCTAAATGGAGGCATCCACTGGCTGTAAGCATTTTGATTGACTACAGGCTGTGTTTACTGATTTGGAGGAGCTTATCATTCTTGATTATTATGTTTCTGTTTTATTTTGTTAGTAATAAAATTACTCGGACTGGAGTTAAGTGTTTAGCAGATCTGCTAAAGTCAAACACAAGTCTGCAGATATTGGACCTGACATCAAACAGGACGGAAGATGAAGGCATCATCTACCTTGCAGAAGCCATTGGGGAACACAATAGCAGTCTCAAAGCGTAAGTAATATATATTATCGTGCTAGAAAAGCACAAGATTGGGGCTGTGCACACATGCTAGATTCTCAATCAGCCACCTCTGCCGAGTTTAGTATAGTGTGTTCATGCTCCTTTAGTGTAAACAGGTCTGATTTAAAACATTATTATGGAAGTTTTCCCACTTAATCCAATAGGAATTAATCACTTAAAATACAACCCCCATATATATATATATATATATATATATATATATATATATATATATATATATAAGTTGTGATGTTGTGTAAAATTTACATAAAAACAGAATCTAATTATTTGTAAATAATTAAAACCCCTATTTTCAGCATTCGGCAATTAAAAAAAGTACCATAAAGTAGGTGAAAAAGTACTGTCAAAATTATTCTGAGTATTTTCTTGCTTGCTGGTGGCTTAAAAGGCATTTTAATGATAAGATGTGAAAATATCACCTGTGAGAAAACTTGAATTGCATATGGGCTCTAGTGCCTACAGTCAAGCTCTGAGTGTTAACAACCTGACACAGCATGTAATCTTATCTCTCCTTATTCAAAATAAAAAAAGAAAAACTTTAGTCCAGATTGGGCTTTAATGTATTTTCTGCATTGATCTTATCCATAATAGGTGTAACTTTCTTTCTTAAAACAGAAGGAAACTTGCAATAATTCAGATATAAGTGAACATTTGTGGTTACCCACAATGCACCACTACTGAACAGGGCTGTGGAGTCGGTCCAAAAATCCACCGACTCCGACTCCTCAGTTTAGGATTCCACCGACTCCGACTCCGACTCCACGACTCCGACTCCTCTAATTTGCATATTACAATTTTGTTGATTAAAAGTATGTAACATGAAATTCGTCTCTTAACTGCCAACGCTTAGGAATTTTACAAGACAACTGAAGTGAGAAGGATATGTAGACTACTATATTTATTCCCTTTAGACTAAAACTAGTACTTGGTAAGAGTACTTGTAAAAGGTACAAACCGGAACAAAGAACATCTATCAGGCCCTAGGCAATGTAACTGTGGGTACATGTAAGAATGATGTGCAGGTACTCTGCAGGGGAATGAGGAGATTGTAAACAAGACAACACCTCTGTGTTCAATGTGCACAGCATTCTCAGTGGATTCCCTGCAGCTCTGTGGGGAGTGCATATGTAGAGTATAGTACTACTGTGTAACAAAGTAAACCTGAGACAGATGAAATTAAAGTTTTATATATACCTGGGGCTTCCTCCAGCCGCCTTCAGGATAATCAGTCCCTCGTTGTACTCCTCCACCACCTGGATCTTCTGCTATGAGTCCAGGTACTTGAGCCAGTCAGGCGTAGTGCGCATGTACACACTCCGCCGCCAGGAGCATGCTACACCTGTGCAGCACTATTGCGCAGGTGCAGAATGTTCCTGGCTGTGGGAGCGGCATGCGGCTGGACTGCGCTGACTGGCTGAATTACCAGGACTCATAGCAGAAGATTCGGGTGGTGGAGGACAGCGAGGGACTGATTAGCCTGAAGGGGGCTGGAGGAAGCCCCAGGTATGTATAAAACTTTACTTTTCATCCGTCTCAGTTACCCTTTAATTTGTAGTCACCAAACCAAATTTTAATAACATATCAAATTATTTGATTTCATCAGCAAAGGGAGTGCGTACATTTGCATAAATCAGCATCAATGCGGAATTATTTCCATCTCGTTGACCATCTCTATTAGTGACATGGCTACACATCAGGCTTTATTCTTACAGCATAGATGTTATTTAGTATATATAAGAGATTCCTGTGTGCACATCATATATACAGTCACAATCAGATATGTATATCTGACCTTAAAAATACGGGGACTGCTTTATTGAAGCAGCACAAGTAACTAATTTTGATTGGTTCATTTCATTTTTGTAGACAAAGCACAGCTTTTACTGTATATATACTGTATATATACATTATTTTTAATGACTATTATCTGAGAAATAGAACATTTTATCATATTTTCTATTTTAATTACAGTTACAAATTCATTAGGAGTCGGAGTCGGAGTCGGTGCATTTTTTCCCGACTCCGACTCCGACTCCAGGCACCCAAAATTGCCCGACTCCACGACTCCGACTCCACAGCCCTGCTACTGAATATGCAAATTATCTATTTTCTCCCCTGTAAGCCAGGCTAGCGTCCAGAACAGCTGGTGTATAGCAAGACTATAGCTTTAAATTTTACACAGCCACATCAATCCCACATGTAGACAGTCTGTTTCAGACTTTTGGCCCTCATCAGTACATGGCAGTAATTGTTATGACTGTATGGGATAGGGCTTGAACCAGGACAACAGAGTAACCAATCAGCTATACAGCCATTGCTTTTTAGTAGGAGGGCTTTTCTGTCTCTTTCAGCCCCCTATAAGTTCCTAGTGGTTTGGGTCACCCCAAGCTGCTTGGTTACTCTGTTATCCATAATAGGTCAGAGTAATGATGGCTAGGCTTTTTCAAATGAATAAAAATAAGCCAATACCTTAACTTGATAAGTAAATTGTACAGAAATTTAAATTACTTTAAAAGGTATTTTACATGTACTTTAAACGGTATTACTTTTACAAAACTTTGCTTTTTCTACCTACATACAGAGATTTAAGAAACCCTCTGTCCTACCAAATGGTAATATCTGTATTATTTCTCGTAGGCTGGCAATTGTGAGCAACAACATTACTGGACAAGGCCTAAAGGTTCTGGCATCTGCAGTTCAAGCAAACACAAGTTTAGCGTACATCTACATATGGGGGAATGTGCTTGATGAAGATGCTTGTGTGGTATGTATTGTATTGCTACTGATCAGGCATAATGTAATGACCCACAGCCAAAGTATGCTTTAGTTATGCACCCACCTTGTAACAATTGCATCTGTATATCAAGAAAGACAAGCTAGATGTGAAACATTTTGTCACCCTCAATATCAATATTACCTTTTGAGATCTGCAGTTGGCCTAAAATCAGACAAAACATGACTGATGTGATTTTTGTTTACATCTTCAGGCATTTTCCAATCTTCTTGCCACTGGTCGCCTAAGCTCCTCCTCAACAGATGTGCAACCCTATATTGTAGATGGAAAAGTCTACCTAGCTGAGCTATCGCATGGAATCAAGAAGCATTACTACTGGACACCAAGTTATGGAATTGTAGATGATCCAGTATGCAATTCTGCCATTGCCATAACCAACCATCAGACATTATAATGTGCATGAGTATTATATATACATATACATTTTATTGCTTGTTACATATTTATGACCATTTACTAATATATTATTTTAACCAAAACATCTCCAAATGATTACTAACAGCCACCCTTAATAGATCTGTTGATTTATTAATTAAGGTAGTTATGTTTTGCTTGCACTGTTTTGTCAGGGAACCACAAGCAAGCTTGAACATCATGTCAGAGATTTTTCTTGAGGCACTTTTTGACTTATTTGAAAAAACAGAATTCTACAAACTGGAAATGTCTAAACTTAAAGACCTTATCTGTGGATAAACTCTGTAGTTGTATATGGCATGAATAAATCCTGCAGTTTTTTAACCATTAAACATACAACACAGTGTAAGAGACGACTATTAAAGTTTTGAACAGAGCTGGATGGAATTAATATGATTGCTATTTTAGCCATTGGAGGGATTTTCCTTCACTTCCTGCCCTTTGTTACAGGTGGTATCAGGATTGAAAATGACATAAGTAGAGATGGAACGAATCACAAATTTCCTCAAATGCAAAAAAGATTTGATTTCCTTCTTTTGAATCTCTAATTGGGATTTGTCCCATCTGTAGATATACGTTTCAAAATGTTGAGAGTTGTCATCAGAACATGAATCGATGAGATTACTCCTAAAGGGGACAAGGGAAATTTTTCGCCTGAGTTTTCTCCTAGAAGATAATGTTTTATTTTCTCTTTAAAACAACTTTTCAGCATTTCCCATCTGAAAATGTACCAAAAAGTAGTTGGAAAAGTACTATCAAAATTATATTAGTATTTTCTTGTATTGTATTGCCCAGGACCCTTATTTAAGTATCTTTGGCCCATATGCAATCAACTTTTTCCCCTGAGTTATCTCCTAGGAGCTCATTATTATCTTCTCTAAAAAAATAACTTTTCAGCATTCTACAATTGAAAAAGTACCCAAAGAGGGTGAAAAAGTACTATACAATTTATTTTGAGTGTTTTCTTGCTGGTTGCTGGTTTGAAAAGCATTTTATGGCAAAGTGTGAAAATATCACCTAGCAGAAAACTCAGGTGAAAAAGTTGACTGCATATGGGCCCTAGTCAATAGAATGCCTTTTAAACCACCAATAAGCAAGAAAATACTCATAATGGTTTTTAGAGTACTTTATGACCTATTTTTGGGACTTTTAAATTTGAAGGGTGCTGAAAAGCAAGTTTAAACAGGAGATTAAAAAGTATCTCCTAGGAGAAAATGTAGAAGGAAAAGTGAATTGAATAAGGGCCCTGTTGTGGTGTCAACTTCCAAAACTTCCGCTTCTGATTTCTCTCTTCAGCACAAGACAAACTTTATTCCAAAACTTGTTATATTTTATTTCTCAAATACTGTAAAGGCAGGCTTGTGAAGGTCCCGTCACATTGCATTCTTCACATTAATTATGGGGATTTACCCTCTCTTTGGGGTCATTTCATGTAATACAGTATATTATTGTATATCTGAAAAGTGGGGGCACAGCACTTAAAAACTGTCAGAGCTTCTAACGTTTCCCTGCGCTAACCAAAATAAAGTTCTGTCAATAATCCTATTGTAACGATCGGTGGGCGCAGAGAGTATCTGATTACCGGTGATCTGCAGTATCACCGGAAATACAGATATATACCAGATTATAAGTGATCTGCAGTCTCACCGATAATCCGATATACAACCTAACCTCTGTTCACCTGAGTAGAGTGTAGTGTTTGGTGTAACAGTATCACTTTGAGGACTAGGCCTCAGTGCAGCAAGGAGTACTACACAGATTCCTTCCGCAGACCTGAGCTCTCCAAGACGGGAGGCGTCAGACTGACAGTAGGAAGGATGTCTGAAAGTGACCCTCAGGAGAAGGATCGCTAACAGAGCGAGGAACCGCCTCCAACGGTAAGGTCGGTTCTCGAGGTCGGACAAGCCAGGTCGTATACACACGGACAGATAAAGTACAAGATCAGGAGTCAAAAGGCGGAGTCTAGGTACAGGCAGAGTTCGGCAACGGGGTATCAGATATATCGAGGTACAGAATCAGGAGGCTGAGGCGGAGTCTAGAAACGAGCCGGAGATCGGTAACAGAGTATCAGAATTATCGAGGTACAAGATCAGAGTTCAGAAGGGTAGTCAAGGCAGGCAAAAGTCATAACAGATAATCACAATCAAACTAGTACTTTAGCTATCAACAGAATCTAGCTAAGTGTAGGATTACAGCTCCAGCTGGTCCCGGCACACTTGCGGATCTGACTACGGATCTGGGTGCTCCCACATATGTGATCGCACGCCAGACAAAGAGCAAGTGAACAACCAGCAGTATATATACTCTAGGACCTTTCCAGGACCTCCCTAATTGCTGGTCCAATGGGAGCAGTGGAATTTGTCAGCTGACCCAGCTGGTCAGCCGACTCCCTTCTAACTGCTATTTAAACTTTGCCTCTGTGCTCGCGCGCGTGTAAGTCTGAATCTTGGTGGACTAACAGTCCCAGCCACACCAGTACTGTCTTGCAATGTATCCAGTGAACTGAATGCGGGAGCCGCCTCCAATGCGGATTCCGCCGTTCCCAATGCGGATTCCGCCGCTCTGCCTAAGCGGCATGCGGCGTTTTTTCCGCGTTGTGACGCCATGCTGGACGCGGAAACAGCCGCCTCGCCTTGAGAGACAGCGGCTTTTCCGCGTTTCATCACAGTACCCTCCCCCCGAGGAGTGGACTCCGGACAACTCCTACCAGGCTTCTCGGGGTGTAAGGCATGAAACTCTTTCCTCAACTCATCCGCATGCATGCGAGTCCCCGGTACCCACTGTCTCTCCTCAATGCCATATCCCTTCCAGTGTACCAGATACTGTACCGAGTTCTGGACAATGCGAGCAGGGCCGGCCCGCTCATGAGGCGGGGTGAAACTTTTGCCTCAGGTGGCAAATTTCCAGGGGCGGCACCCGCCCGTCCATGGGTGCGGGGAGCCGGCCCGCCGAGCTGGAGGGGTAGCTGGCAGGACGGGAGTATTGGGCCAGCGGCGGGGAGGGGGGTCGGACCCCCCCCTCCCTCGCCTGGGTCCCCCGTCCTCCGCTCCCCTCCAGCCTAAATAGAAGCAGCCGTATGTGTAAGAGGCACGGGCGGGGAGACACTCACCTCCTCCTCGCTCCAGCGTGCGCTCCACTGACATCACTTCCTGCAGGACGCTGCAGGAAGTGACGTCAGTGGAGCGCATGCTGGGAAGAGGTGAGTGTCCTCCCCGCCCGTGCCTCTTACACATACGGCTGCTTCTATTTAGGCTGGAGGGGAGCGGAGGACGGGGGACCCAGGCAAGGGAGGGGGGGTCCGACCCCCCTACCCGCCGCTGGCCCAATACCCCCGTCCTGCCAGCTACCCCTCCAGCTCGGCGGCCCCCCAGAGCGCCCCCCCCCCCCCCGAGGGGGGGGGGGAGGGGCGGCGGTGACAATTTTTTAAAAATTTGCCTCAGGCGGCAAAAAGTCTAGGGCCGGCCCTGAATGCGAGAGTCCAAAATTTTCTCTACTTCGAACTCAGGATGACTATCCACCAGGACAGGAGGAGGAGGAGTAGGGCCCACATGGACTGCAGGTTTGAGCAGGGATACGTGAAATGATCTCACCCCACGCATGCTGGCGGGGAGATCAACGGTATAAGTGACGTTGTTGATCTTTTTGGTCACAGAAAACGGACCCACAAACCTGGGTTCGCGTTCGCCCGAACGGCTCAATTCCTGGCCGAACCTGGCCGAACAGAGTGACGCGTTGAGGGAGGCCGGGCAGCGGGCGTGAGGTCAGAGAAAGGGCGGAAGTACCACAAGGGTTCTACCGCTGAACCGCCCGCTGCCCGGCCTCCCTCAACGTGTCACTCTCCGGACTCCTCCTCCTCACTCCACAGTGCCACTGCCAGGCCATCCACTACCAGGCAGCTTCCTAAAGAAACAATCAAAACCCGTCCCCTGAGTAAATTAACACCGGAGAGGATAACTGCCAACCTGGATTTTACAAATCTGCTCCACAGCCAAATGGACCCAAACACTCTAGTAACCCAGTACAACACCACGATATATGAAACACTTGACAGTATTGCCCCATGGCGCACCAAATCAGCAACCAAAAAGCAGAAAGCGAATTGGTTTGACAAAACCATCATGGATCTAAAAAAGAAAGGGCGCAGACTAGAAAGACAGTGGCGTAAATCAGGGACTGAGGAGCACAAATCTAGCCTAGTTCAACACCTCAGACAATACCAACAAGCAATAACCAAGAAAAAATCAGACTTTATCTCGCACAAAATATCTACAGCCAACAACAGAGCTGCTCAACTCTTCCACACAGTGGAATCACTCTGCAATCCTTCCTGCCTAAAAGCCCCAACCACATACTCCAGGGAAAGGTGTGAAGAATTCTCTGCCTTCTTCACAAACAAGGTGTCTACCATCCGTGCCAGCATTACACCAACTACATCAATTGACCACTGGACGTTGCATATGCCTACTACCGTACCACCATGGCAAGTCTTTGACACTCTGAGTGTAGAAGATTTTGGAATTCTCATTCAAAGTCTCCGCCCCACTACCTGCGACCTAGATCCTGGCCCAACTGGATCCTTAATGCAGTGCCCAGAGCTGATCAGGCCAGCACTTCACAAAATCACTCAGTGCTCCTTGCAAAGTAATCTTTTCCCAGAAGAACTAAAGAAAGCAATCATAAAACCCCTCCTGAAGAAACCATCACTAGATCCTGATTTTGTAACCAACTACAGACCTGTGGCGAACTTACCATTCCTATCAAAAGTTATCGAGAAAGCAGTCGCCAACCAGCTAGAAGCCAGGCTTACAGATAACAACATCTTTGATACTTTTCAGTCAGGATTCAGGAAAAGGCACAGCACTGAAACAGCATTAGTCCGAGTAATGAATGATCTACTTACTGCAAGGGACAAGGGTGATTGCTCAATTCTGATTCTTCTTGACTTGTTAGCAGCATTTGATACTGTGGATCATGAAATTCTTATCCAGCGACTGAAGAATTACTGTGGCCTAAGGGGTACTGTTCTTAGATGGTTTCAGACCTTCCTATCTGGCAGGACACAGCAAGTATGTCTTGGCACACACTACTCTAATCCAGTGCCACTTGCCTATGGAGTTCCACAGGGTTCTGTACTATCACCATTACTCTTTGCAGCCTACATGCTCCCACTGGGCAAAATAATCCAGAACTATGGCCTAGGATACCATTGTTATGCAGATGACACACAACTGTATCTGTCCTTCAAGCCTGGCACCCAAGACCCATCAGCATCCATAAATGCATGTCTAGTGGATTTACAAAATTGGATGAACACCAGCTGGCTGAGGCTGAACTCTGACAAAACAGAGGTGTTGGTGGTAGGTGGTCCACACATGATGGATAAAGTTCAAAACGCTCACCACCTCAAACTAGCAATTGGGGGAGATACTGTACAGTATAAAGACTCTGTGCGAAACCTTGGGGTGATCCTGGATGGAAATCTAAAACTCAGACAGCAGGTATCAGCTGTCGTCAAGTCTTCCTTCTTCCATCTAAGAAATATAGTGAAAATCAAACACCTTATCCCAGCTGAAGACCTACCTGCCCTGGTTCACGCATTTGTATCCTCCCGCCTAGACTACTGCAACGCCCTGTTCATCGGATCTACAGATAAGGCTCTGCGCCCCTTACAGCTAGTACAGAATGCTGCAGCCAGACTCCTAGCCAATGCCCCCCGCAGCTCACACATCACCCCAGTACTGCAAACTCTTCACTGGTTGCCAGTAAAATGGAGAATCAATTTTAAGATCTGCCTGCTGACATTCAAGGCTCTACACCACATGGGACCCAAATACATAGCGGATCTATTGGAACTTTATGCCCCTTCACGCACCCTCCGCTCTGCCAACAAGATGAAGCTGGTTATTCCCAGGATACACTTAACATTTGGTGCTCGGGCCTTTTCCTACGCAGCCCCTACTCTATGGAACTCACTTCCACAATCAGTACGAGAGGCTCCTTCTCTGGACAGCTTTAAAAAAAGGCTAAAAACTCACCTCTTTTCCCGAGCCTTTGAGACTGCATAATGCAGGGTCACAGCGCTTTGAGTCCTCAGGGAGAAAAGCGCTACATAAATATTATTGTTATTGTTACCACCGGTACTTTCCTTAAACTTTTGTATGGGGAAGAGGGCAGAGGGGGGAGCGCTAGCGGAGGGGGTGGGGGGAATTTCCGACCCCCCCCCCCCCCGCGATCGGGGCATGCTCCCCCCTTATGCCTGCGACCCCATAGGGCCCCCAAAAGCGGGATGTTCGGGGAGTTCGGGGTTTGGCCCGAACATGCCGAACATCGCGGTCATGTTCGGCGAACTTTCCCGAACCCGAACATCCAGGTGTTCGCCCAACACTAGTCCCGGCACACTTGCGGATCTGACTACGGATCTGGGTGCTCCCACATATGTGATCGCACGCCAGACAAAGAGCAAGTGAACAACCAGCAGTATATATACTCTAGGACCTTTCCAGGACCTCCCTTATTGCTGGTCCAATGGGAGCAGTGGAATTTGTCAGCTGACCCAGCTGGTCAGCCGAATCCCTTCTAACTGCTATTTAAACTCTGCCTCTGTGCTCGCGCGCGTGTAAGTCTGAATCTTGGTGGACTATCAGTCCCAGCCACACCAGTACTGTCTTGCAATGTATCCAGTGAACTGAGTGCGGGAGCCGCCTCCAATGTGGATTCCGCCGTTCCCAATGCGGATTCCGCCGCTCTGCCTAAGCGGCATGCTGTGTTTTTTCCGCGTTGTGACGCCATGCTGGACGCGCAAACAGCCGCCTCGCCTTGAGAGACAGCGGCTTTTCCGCGTTTCATCACACCTATATAATAAAACCCCTGTGCCTCTGCGTCCTGTCCCTGTGTGTGTGTGTGGGACAGGGAGGGACTGCTTCCAGAGTCCAAACTTGACAGTTTGCTGTCTGAGAACCTCATTGCATTGTGGGAAATAACAGCTTTTTCCAACTGGCAAGCAAGCAACATCTCCCTGTGTGCATATCCTTCGGACGTTGTTGGGAGTCGGGTGAGCAGGACGCATCGGTATGCGCGTTGCTGGGTTTTAGTGGCCGCGGCCTAGCGCCCGTTTTTTAATGGGCGGGCCTTTTTACTAGCACTACATAATAAGACTGATCATGACGTCAAGCAGTTGCACTTGCCATTGCCAAGACGATAACAGTTTTCCAGATGCAGGCAATATTTTCTTGCCAGATTATGACAGTTTCTAAATCATCACTGTTGCTGAGCAAAAAAAGAAGAAAAAAGAAACAGCTGTGGTGTATGGTACAAAAAGTGTCTAGGTGTCTAGTAGAAACTACTCAAGTGGCGGACTCACACAGATTTTCAACTTGAATCCCTGAGCGATCGCAATTTTGGCCATAATGGCCTCTATGTGATCACTCTGCGCAAATCGCAGAAATGCTTCAGGACTCGTAACTGTGATATGAACTAATCCACCAGTGATTCCAAAGTGTGGCTAAAAGCGCTGCAGTGGTTCCTAGCCCTTATGCTGTCTTTGGATATACCATGGCCTAGAGAAATTAGAACCATCAGAGGCAGTGGAGTGCAGGGTGATCTTTTGCAATCGAGAAAATTGTGTGAAGACTTTTTTTTTCACACAATGATCAAATACAGGTATATTTAGTAGGCAAATGCATCTTTATTTAAAACAATACAAATGCACCTCATATAAGCAAATGAAAATTCTGTAAACTGTCTACCATGGCCACAATTTTGGTTATTAACAGTAAAATTGTTTAGCAAAATTCACTCTTTACAGAGGTAACTACTGGATCGCCATTATCAAGAGGAAAGTTTGCTTCCTGAAACAAACTTTCCAACATTTACAGTACTCAGTAGAGCAATGGGTTAAAGTTTTAGTGTTTTCTTTATAAGTGTACTTAAAATGTCTTAAATGAGGGTCCTTAATGAATAATGCAATATGTCGATACTTAATTAGTGATTTAAACTCCATTTTATAAGATAGGCATGCCACTTCCAGCATGTACAGTATAAGCTGTTATTCTGTGCTGTTACTGATAGTAAACTGCAGGATGCTGCACTGTAGTTGCGTGCTAAGAGGCACTGTTTTCTAGCACAACGGGCGGGCTTCATGACTAATGTATTATATTTAATGTGAGCTAAAGCTCACCTTTAAAGGCCAAATTATAAAAGATTTTTCACCTTGCATGTATCTTGAAATGGTGGAATTGTGTTTTATTCTTGGGAGATTAGCATAGAAAGAGAGAATAATTATTGTAATTACTGTAAAAATTGGTTATACGGCATTGATTTAGTAAAAATGTAAGACAATCGAGAAGGACTGTAATTGCAAAAAGCCCTTGTTGAAGCCAGATCAATGGAAGCGGGTGTTATGATGGCCACTAATGTGCCAATCTTTTTCATCCAATTTTACCAAATCTATGTAGTATAAGGGTAAATTGAGTGGATATATTGATTGGATAATTTAGGTAGTCTCTTCTATTACATAGAAATGGTAAGATTGGATGAAAAAGATGGAGCATTAGTGGGTACCATTAGGAAGGAAACAATTCCTCTGATTCGCCAATGCTTTTCATATAAGTGACAGCGAATCAGCTTTGCTTAAATCCTCACACCATTATCCAGGGTTAGAGTTCATGACATGATGCTTATCACTTGCTTTCTCTATTCTCCAGATTGAGCTTCTGGGATGGGGAGGGAGGGACCATAAGACTACCAGAATAGGAAGCACAAGAGACCAAACTACAATTCCCAGCAGTATTGTAAAAAAGAGGTGGCCGGGGCTGGTGGCAAAGGGCAGTGAGAGATATTAAGAATGTAGCATGGAAATAATCAGTACATTTGTTTGCTTAAAGGCAACTCGGCACCCGAAAATGAAAATCTATAAAATTAATCTTCCCATAAGGGAGGTTTATAAAAGAGTGTGACCACAGGGGTGGAGAAAGTTGGGATGATCCGCATTACCTGCTTATGGGGGCTGCTCAACTGGCCACCCCCGACCTTATGGGATTTGTCTTCTTCCCCAGGGAGATACCGCAGATTCAGGCTCCTGGCAGTGTTGTACGCCTCTGACTGCTGCAATGCATGCTAGGAGATGTAGTCCATCTATTTGAGTACATTTTCAGGCCAGGAGATGTACTTACATAAATGGACTACATTATGCTATTTGATGCGCATGACACTGCCAGGTGCTTCAAAATGCTGCAGCTGCAGTATTTCCGTGTGGAAGATGGCGGATCCCATACAGACAGGAGGGCCTGAGGAGCAGCGCCCTGTAGGTAAGTAATGCCGGTCACTCCTGCTACCACCCCTCCAACAGCACGCTCTATTATGAACCTCCCTTATAGAGAAGTTCATTTTATATATTTTCATTTTAAAGTTCTTGAGTTCCTTTAACTGAACAGTTCACAGCCCAACTCATTTATATTCAGTTTTATGCACAATTTATATGTGGAAGCATGTGTTAATCATTATACTGGTACAACCTGCTGTATGTAGTTCACAGGAAGTGGGATTTCAAGACCTTACTTTTTCAACAGGAAAGTCAGCCTGTGCATCAGTATAGATACAACTCCGGGCACACAGCTATAAAACAGATTTTAACATTTGAAAATGCAGTGGCAAAAATAATTTACATTTAACAACGTGTGCTTTCAGAATTTTAGTTTTGGGTTTGGTAGGGCTTCAACAGCGACAGCAACAAAAATTCCTACTTGCCGTTCTATATCTGTCATTGTCTTTGAATAATTGCTATTCTGCAGCAAGCTTTTAGTACATCTGCTGTAAAAATATTAACTGTGGCTTTGAACAGTTAGTGACAGATGTCTTTAATAGAGCCTCAGAGGGAGGACACTGATAGTTTGTCACAGGCAGCAGCACTTGGTGCTCTTCAGAATCAATGTGACGTGCGAGTGGTAAAATCAACTCAGAAGGCTTCAGGTGCAGGTTGTCTGACTTGGGACTTTGTTTGTCTGTAACCACCATACTGACTTTTCCATCCATGGATTTCAATTCTTTTGTTCCTTCATTTCCTACAAGATGCACAAAATACAGTTTAACAATGGCTACTGAAAAAAGTTACATGTATTCTAGTTTCATAAATGGTAATCATATAGGATAGGGCTTCAAATAAGATGCAACATTTTTTTTATAAGCCACAAAAGAGGGGAAAACCATCAGAAAAAATAAAATGGAGTGTGTGCACAAATTGCCTATTCTTTTAAGATCTTTTCATCTGAGTTATTGCTTTTCCAAGATGGCTGGCGGTTAAAGCCTGTATTGAGGCTTAATCACCTCAGCTTCAGTATGAAGTAAATTATACCACTTCTAGTAATTATGACGTCACAGGTATGAAAACCCTGAGCATGTGCTAACCTTCTAAAGGTGGCCATACACTTATTGATTTTTACTGTTGATTAATCGATGGCTGATCAGGAGCAGCAGCAGATCAACTGCCCATAGTGTTGCGCTGCAATGAACAGTGCAATTCTGTGGTTTGATAAGATTTTTATTCGATTTAATGCTGAAATCTATGCCTAGTGTGTGGAATTCAAAGACCTAACAACAAAAGCTGTTTAGGTAATGGATACAGGTTTGATCCAGTTCTGTATCATGCCTGAAGAAGAAACTCAAAGTTTTTGAAAGTTTGTAAATAAATCTTGTACAGTTGGTTATTAAAGGTATTACCTAAGCAACTTTTGTTGTTATGTCTTCGGATTCTCTCCATGACTAACACCGAACCACATACAACTAATGTGAGGAAAGAATAGATCCCTCTCTTATCAGATTGGATTTTAGAGGGATCTATTTGATGGTGGCATTAACCATCTATAAGTGTATGGGAACCTTAAAGAGGGGCGGGGAAGCCTCTGGATCTTATCAGTGCTTCCCCCGTCCTGCTCCGTCCCACAGCGCCATTGTTAGAGCTCCCCGAATGGCAGGGATGTAAATATTTACCTTCCCGGCTGCAGCGCAGGCACAGTAGCGGCTCTCAGCTTGGAAATAGCCGATCCCAGTCGGGTCCGCTCTACTGAGCAGGCGCAAGTCTCCTGCGTCTGCGCAGTAGAGCGGTCCCGACTGAGATTGGCTATTTCCGCCTATTTCCGAGAGGAGAGCTGCAACAGCGCCCCTGCTGGAACAGGGAAAGGTAAATATTGCACAGCCTGACAAATTTGTCAGCTGTGCTTTCTGTGGGCCAGAGCGAGACCGCTGCGGGACGGAGGAGGACGGGGGAAGCCTTGATAGGATCCAGAGGCTTCCCCCTCTCGAGGTGAGTACCCCCAGGGGCATTTTTTCTTAGTACAGAGTCTCTTTAAGTTGTCTCATGAAATCAGTATGTCCCATCAGGTCCGTATACACACTCTTTGCTATCTAATTTCGTATTGGCCGCACCACGGGGTGGAGAAAACTTGATAAGATATGAAGTTTCCCATCAGGTAGGTGATTCTGATTAGAGGAATGATACAATGGGGAGGGTCATTTAAGATATAAATATGGAAGCGACCCACAGTCTTATAGTATGTCTTGAGCATAGTCCGAAACGCCGAGCGTTACTCTGGCTCAGCATGCTATACCATAATTTTATTCTAGATGTTGATTTAATCTTATGCATTTTTAAGGATGTTTAAATAAGCATTTAACTTTTAGGATGGCACGGGTGCCCACTGTTCCCTTATCCCTGGCAGGAAAGGTTTCATGTGAAAAATCTTACCATTGTGCATCTTCAGCTTGTGTTTTTTCAGATTTTTTATGTCTGTATAGGAATTTCCACACACTTCACAAATGAAAGGTCGTTCTCCTAAAGTCAAATAGTGTAAAAAAAAAAAAGGCAATTTTAGAAACCATAAATATAGATGGACGTCATGCCGGCATGTTTAATAGACATAACGTGGAGTGAGTGAACTCTCCTGGGTGCATTTGACTTTGTAGCCCAGAGCTTGTGTGCTTCAAGGCAAACACACTGTGTTTAGTTCTCACTTATACATGAAACTCCCCAATCCAGTGCTAATAGTTTAATGGGTCAGTAAAATTACAGCAAGAAGCAATTTACCTTGAGCTGTAAAGATTCAGCCTAAGCCCAAAAACACAAAATGACAGTTCTTGACTGTCAAAGATGATAATCTAGTAAGTACACGTCACCTGTAATCACCGACATTATCATTAGTGACTTGTTGTGTTGGATCACTAACAAGCAGCACTGGTGTTCTTCTATTATTGCCCCCACGACGAGACACCTTCTGCTTGTCTTCCACTTCCCCCTCCCAAAGAACTGAGCAGTGTGTGTGTAAGCGACTGTTCCTAAGGGCTTGAGCCCACTAACGCAGCAGTTGTCTCTGCTTTTCAGTTACACATTGATGTTACAGATGCTGAAAAGCGGACAGAAGCGGACACAACTGCGTTAGTGGGCCCAGGGCCTAATCGGTCACTCAAAAAGTTTACAAACAACAGCTTCAGGTGACAGCTATTACAGGTGACAATGCAGCTTAAAGAGGAACTTTAACTTTTCCCACGTGAAATCTTTACCTGGATCAGCCTCGGAAGAAGCACCGCTGTGCGAAACGGCTGTTAGGCTACCGTTTTTGCCCTGCACCCACCACCGCCACCTTTGATATGGTAGGACATCCTCCTCTTGCAACTGTTTGAATGCACAAGATGTTTGTACATGACGATTTTACTACAGATGATGATGTTTTGTACTTACCTTTTTGAATGTCACAATTTTTGATACAGCAATGGCGATTTTATTCACAATCTGAAGCACCATTAAATCAGTTATTACTGCAGTGCCTGATTCAACTGTTTTTCTTTTCTGATGCTGATGCAATGTGTATGTTTCGCTATTTTAGTCATGAGCACGCAGTATCTGTTATAATATCAAGGTGGCTTATAGAACATCCGTCCAACCTTTCTCCCAGTTACACGGCTAGAGACTCTGTAGTGCCGGCAACCTATCACTTTTTGATTTGATCTCAAATAGATCATCAGGAAGGTCTGTGTAGCTGATATTGTGGTGAAACCCCACCCACAGTGTGATGTCATGATCATGGTCAGTTTCCTGTCTGAGAACCTCTTGCATTGTGGGAAATAACTTTTTTTCCAACTGCCAAGCAAGCAGTATCTGTCTCTGTGCGCACACACACACACACACACACACACACACACACACACACACACACACACACACACACTTACTTCTCACTTTGTACACAATGTATTGATTTATTTTTCCCCTCTACTACTACTACTACTATCTCTTTAACCAGTTAGGCTTTCTGTGGGTAGTACATTTTGGTAAGAATTTTTTTTATTCTAAATGCATTTTAACGGGAAAAATAAGAAAATAATGGAAAAAATGTATTATTTACAATTTATTATTTCGGCCATTAGTTTTAAAATGAAACGTTCTCCTGTGGTTAAAACCAACATTTTGTTTGCCCAGTTGTCCCGATTATTAACCACTTGAGGACCTAGGGCTTTCTACCCCTTAAGGACCGGCCACTTTTTTTCCATTCAGACCACTGCAGCTTTCACGGTTTATTGCTCGCTCATACAACCTACCACCTAAATGAATTTTGGCTCCTTTTCTTGTCACTAATAAAGCTTTCTTTTGGTGCTATTTGATTGCTCCTGCGATTTTTACTTTTTATTATATTCATCAAAAAAGACATGAATTTTGGCAAAAAAATGATTTTTTTAACTTTCTGTGCTGACATTTTTCAAATAAAGTAAAATTTCTGTATACATGCAGCGCGAAAAATGTGGACAAACATGTTTTTGATAAAAAAAAACCCATTCAGTGTATATTTATTGGTTTGGGTAAAAGTTATAGCGTTTACAAACTATGGTGCAAAAAGTGAATTTTCCCATTTTCAAGCATCTCTGACTTTTCTGACCCCCTGTCATGTTTCATGAGGGGCTAGAATTCCAGGATAGTATAAATACCCCCCAAATGACCCCATTTTGGAAAGAAGACATCCCAAAGTATTCACTGAGAGGCATAGTGAGTTCATAGAAGATATTATTTTTTGTCACAAGTAAACAGAAAATGACACTTTGTGAGAAAAAAAAAAAAAAAAAAGTTTCCATTTCTTCTAACTTGCGACAAAAAAAAATGAAATCTGCCACGGACTCACCATGCCCCTCTCTGAATACCTTGAAGGGTCTACTTTCCAAAATGGGATCATTTGTGGGGTCTGTTTACTGTCCTGACATTTTGGGGGGTGCTAAATTGTAAGCACCCCTGTAAAGCCTAAAGGTGCTCATTGGACTTTGGACCCCTTAGCGCAGTTAGGCTGCAAAAAAGTGCCACACATGTGGTATTGCCGTACTCAGGAGAAGTAGTATAATGTGTTTTGGGGTGTATTTTTACACATACCCATGCTGGGTGGGAGAAATATCTCTGTAAATGACAATTTGTTAATTTTTTTTACACACAATTGTCCATTTACAGAGATATTTCTCCCACTCAGCATGGGTATGTGTAAAAATACACCACAAAACACATTAAACTACTTCTCCTGAGTACGGCGATACCACATGTGTGGCACTTTTTTGCACTCTAACTGCGCTAAAGGGCCCAAAGTCCAATGAGTACCTTTAGGATTTCACAGGTCATTTTGAGAAATTTCGTTTCAAGACTACTCCTCACGGTTTAGGGCCCCTAAAATGCCAGGGCAGTATAGGAACCCCACAAATGACCCCATTTTAGAAAGAAGACACCCCAAGGTATTCCGTTAGGAGTATGGTGAGTTCATAGAAGATTTTATTTTTTGTCAAAAGTTAGCGGAAAATGACACTTTGTGAAAAAACACAATTAAAATCAATTTCCGCTAACTTTTGACAAAAAATAAAATCTTCTATGAACTCACCATACTCCTAACGGAATACCTTGGGGTGTCTTCTTTCTAAAATGGGGTCATTTGTGGGGTTCCTATACTGCCCTGGCATTTTAGGGGCCCTAAACCGTGAGGAGTAGTCTTGAAACGAAATTTCTCAAAATGACCTGTGAAATCCTAAAGGTACTCATTGGACTTTGGGCCCTTTAGCGCAGTTAGGGTGCAAAAAAGTGCCACACATGTGGTATCGCCATACTCGGGAGAAGTAGTACAATGTGTTTTGGGGTGTATTTTTACACATACCCATGCTGGGTGGGAGAAATACCTCTGTAAATGGACAATTGTGTGTAAAAAAATCAAAAGATTGTCATTTACAGAGGTATTTCTCCCACCCAGCATGGGTATGTGTAAAAATACACCCCAAAACACATTGTACTACTTCTCCCGAGTACGGCGATACCACATGTGTGGCACTTTTTTGCACCCTAACTGCACTAAGGGGCCCAAAGTCCAATGAGTACCTTTAGGATTTCACAGGTCATTTTTGTTTCAAGACTACTCCTCACGGTTTAGGGCCCCTAAAATGCCAGGGCAGTATAGGAACCCCACTAATGACCCCATTTTAGAAAGAAGACACCCCAAGGTATTCTGTTAGGAGTATGGTGAGTTCATAGAAGATTTTATTTTTTTCTCACAAGTTAGCGGAAATTGATTTGTATTGTTTTTTTTCACAAAGTGTCATTTTCCGCTAACTTGTGACAAAAAATAAAATCTTCTATGAACTCACCATACTCCGTACGGACCGTGAGGAGTAGTCTTGAAACCAAATGTCTCAAAATGACCTGTGAAATCCTAAAGGTACTCATTGGACTTTGGGCCCCTTAGCGTACTTAGGGTGTAAAAAAGTGCCACACATGTGGTACCGCTGTACTCAGGAGAAGTAGTATAATGCGTTTTGGGGTGTATTTTTACACATACCCATGCTAAGTGGGAGAAATATCTCTGTAAATGACAATTGTTTGATTTTTTTACACACAATTGTCCATTTACATAGAAATTTCTCCCACCCAGCATGGGTATGTGTAAAAATACACCCCAAAACACATTATACTACTTTTCCTGAGTACGGCGGTACCACATGTGTGACACTTTTTTGCAGCCTAGGTGCGCTAAGGGGCCCAACGTCCTATTCACAGGTCATTTTGAAGCATTTGTTTTCTAGACTACTCCTCGCGGTTTAGGGCCCCTAAAATGCCAGGGCAGTATAGGAACCCCACAAGTGACCCCATTTTAGAAAGAAGACACCCCAAGGTATTCCGTTAGGAGTATGGTGAGTTCATAGAAGATTTTATTTTTTGTCACAAGTTAGTGAAAAATGACACTTGGTAAAAAAAACCCAATAAAAATTAATTTCCGCTAACTTTTGACAAAAAATAAAATCTTCTATGAACTCGTCATACACCTAACAGAATACCTTAGGGTGTCTTTTTTTCTAAAATGGGGTTACTTGTGGGGTTCCTATACCGCCCTGGCATTTTACAGGCCCAAAACCGTGAGTAGTCTGGAAACCAAATGTCTCAAAATGACTGTTCAGGGGTATAAGCATCTGCAAATTTTGATGACAGGTGGTCTATGAGGGGGCGAATTTTGTGGAACCGGTCATAAGCAGGGTGGCCTTTTAGATGACAGGTTGTATTGGGCCTGATCTGATGGATAGGAGTGCTAGGGGGGTGACAGGAGGTGATTGATGGGTGTCTCAGGGGGTGGTTAGAGGGGAAAATAGATGCAATCAATGCACTGGGGAGGTGATCGGAAGGGGGTCTGAGGGTTTGGCCGAGTGATCAGGAGCCCACACGGGGCAAATTGGGGCCTGATCTGATGGGTAGGTGTGCTAGGGGGTGACAGGAGGTGATTGATGGGTGTCTCAAGGTGTGATTAGAGGGGGGAATAGATGCAAGCAATGCACTGGCGAGGTGATCAGGGCTGGGGTCTGAGGGCATTCTGAGGGTGTGGGCGGGTGATTGAGTGCCCTAGGGGCAGATAGGGGTCTAATCTGATAGGTAGCAGTGACAGGTGGTGATTGATGGGTAATTAGTGGGTGTTTAGGGTAGAGAATAGATGGAAACACTGCGCTTGGGTGGTGATCTGATGTCGGATCTGCGGGCGATCTATTGGTGTGGGTGGGTGATCAGTTTGCCAGCAAGGGGCAGGTTAGGGGCTGATTGATGGGTGGCAGTGACAGCGGGTGATTGATGGGTGGCAGTGACAGGGGGTGATTGATGGGTGGCAGTGACAGGGGGTGATTGATGGGTGATTGATAGGTGATTGACAGGTAATCAGTGGGTTATTACAGGGGAGAACAGATGTAAATATTGCACTGGCGAATTGATAAGGGGGGGTCTGAGGGCAATCTGAGCGTGTAGGCGGGCGATTGGGTGCCCGCAAGGGGCAGATTAGGGTCTGATCTGATGGGTAACAGTGACAGGCAGTGATAGGGGGTGATTGATGGGTGATTGATGGGTAATTAGTGGGTGTTTAGAGGAGAGAATAGATGGAAACACTGCGCTTGGGTGGTGATCTGATGTCGGATCTGCGGGCGATCTATTGGTGTGGGTGGGTGATCAGTTTGCCCGCAAGGGGCAGGTTAGGGGCTGATTGTTGGGTGGCAGTGACAGGGGGTGATTGATGGGTGATAGGTGATTGGCAGGTGATTGACAGGTGATCAGTGGGTTATTACAGGGAAGGACATATGTAAATATTGCACTGGCGAATTGATAAAGGGGGTCTGAGGGCAATCTGAGCGTGTAGGCGGGTGATTGGGTGCCCGCAAGGGGCAGATTAGGGTCTGATCTGATAGGTAACAGTGACAGGTGGTGATAGGGAGTGATTGATGGGTAATTAGTGGGTGTTTAGAGGAGAGAATAGATGTAAACGCTGCGCTTGGGTGGTGATCTGATGTCGGATCTGCGGGCGATCTATTGGTGTGGGTGGGTGATCAGATTGCCCGCAAGGGGCAGGTTAGGGGCTGATTGTTGGGCGGCAGTGACAGGGGGTGATTGATGGGTGATAGGCAGGTGATTGACAGGTGATCAGTGGGTTATTACAGGGAAGGACAGATGTAATTAATGCACTGGCAAATTGATAAGGGGGGGTCTTAGGGCAATCTGAGCGTGTGGGCGGGTGATTGGGTGCCCGCAAGGGGCAGATTAGGGTCTGATCTGATAGGTAACAGTGACAGGTGGTGATAGGGGGTGATTGATGGGTAATTAGTGGGTGTTTAGAGAAGATAACAGATGTAAACGATACATTTGGGAGGTAATCTGACGGCGGGTTTGCGGGCGATCTAATGGTGTGGGTGGGTGATCAGATTGCCCGCAAGGGGCAGGTTAGGGGCTGATTGATGGGTGGCAGTGACAGGGGGTGACAGGGGGTGATTGATGGGTGATAGGTGATTGGCAGGTGATTGACAGGTGATCAGTGGGTTATTACAGGGAAGAACAGATGTAATTAATGCACTGGTGAATTGATAAGGGGGGGTCAGAGGGCAATCTGAGCGTGTGGGCGGGTGATTGGGTGCCCGCAAGGGGCAGATTAGGGTCTGATCTGATAGGTAAAAGTGACAGGTGGTGATAGGGGGTGATTGATGGGTAATTAGTGGGTGTTTAGAGGAGAGAATAGATGTAAACAATGGATTTGGGAGGTGATCTGATGTCGGATCTGTGGGCGATCTATTGGTGTGGGGGGGTGATCAGATTGCCCGCAAGGGGCAGGTTAGGGGCTGATTGATGGGTGGCAGTGACAGGGGGTGATTGACGGGTGATTGACAGGTGATTGACAGGTGATCAGGGGGATAGATGCATACAGTAAACAGGGGGGGGGGGGGGTCTGGGGAGAATCTGAGGGGTGGGGGGTGATCAGGAGGGGGCAGGGAGCAGGGGGGGGGATAAAAAAAAAATAGCGTTGACAGATAGTGACAGGGAGTGATTGATGGGTGATTAGGGGGGTGATTTGGTGCAAACAGGGGTCTGGGGGGTGGGCAGGGGGGGGGGTCTGATGGGTGCTGTGGGCGATCTGGGGCAGGGGGGGGGGGAGAAATCAGTGTGCTTGGGTGCAGACTAGGGTGGCTGCAGCCTGCCCTGGTGGTCCCTCGGACACTGGGACCACCAGGGCAGGAGGCAGCCTGTATAATACACTTTGTAAACATTACAAAGTGTATTATACACTTTGTATGCGGCGATCGCGGGGTTAACATCCCGCCGGCGCTTCCGTATAGCCGGCGGGATGTTGCGGCGAGCGAGCGGTGACAGGCGCCGGCGGAGGATCGCGTCAAGGATGACGCGATCGCTCCGCCCATGCCCTTAGAAGGACCGCCGCCTCTGTGGGTGAGCCGGTCCTTCAGGGCTCCACTTCCCGGCCGCCTCTGTGCGTTAGGCGGTCGGGAAGTGGTTAAACCGTTTAAATTATGTCCCTATCACAATGTATGGCGACAATATATTATGTGGAAATATAGGTGCTATTTTCCAGTTTTGTCCGGTCCATAATTACAAGCCCCTATGTAGTAAAGTTATAGTAATATTCCCTAATAAAGTATAAAAGCTAAGTCCCTAAATTACTATTTATGTATAATTTTAAAACTTTTTTTGGGGGGGGGGGGGGGGGAGGGGCGTTTTGGATGTATAAGTTATTTATTTTATTAATATTGTTTATAAGTGTATGTGTATATATGCGCCTGTATGTGTATTTTTACTTTTTGGCCACAAGATGGCGCTAGGGAACACATTTCCATTTAAAGGGAAGGTTCAGGGAGGGTGGGTTAAAAATAAAAATCAAATTCCACTTACCTGGGGCTTCCTCCAGCCCGTGGCAGGCAGGAGGTGCCCTCGCCGCCGCTCCGCAGGCTCCCGGTGGTCTCCGGTGGCCGACCCGACCTGGCCGGCTGCCAGGTCGGGCTCTTCTGCGCTCCAAGGCCCGGAACTTCTGCGTCCCACGCCGGCGCTCTGACGTCATCGGACGTCCTCCGTGCTCTACTGCGCATGCGCAGTAGTTCTGCGCATGCGCAGTAGAGCCCGGAGGACGTCCGATGACGTCAGAGCGCCGGCGTGGGACGCAGAAGTTCCGGGCCTTGGAGCGCAGAAGAGCCCGACCTGGCAGCCGGCCTGGCCAGGTCGGGCGCGCCACCGGAGACCACCGGGAGCCTGCGGAGCGGCGGCGAGGGCACCTCCTGCCTGCCACGGGCTGGAGGAAGCCCCAGGTAAGTGGAATTTGATTTTTATTTTTAACCCACCCTCCCTGAACCTTCCCTTTAATAGGAAGGGTTTACTTTTTTTTTTTTTTTTTTACATTTGGTTACACTGTGACAGCTTCCTGTTTTATGAATGGACGCGGCCACTGTTCGCGGTCACATCTATTCATTCCAGGCATTGCGATTGAGTAGAGGACCGCTCGGTCCTCTTCCCCAATTACGAAACGCGGTGATCCAATGGTAAACTGTGGCGGGAGTGGCGCGCACACGTGCGGATCGGCGGCAGGAGCGAGCGACTTATTAAAACGTCCTGTTGCCGTTAACAGGGTAAAACAGGACGGTTTAATAAGTCAGATTGCCGTTAATAGGCTGTAAATATCCAGATGCCATGTTGTCGGAATTATAGACCATTCTAGGTATTGCAGTGCTGCCATGCTTTTTTTTTTTGACAATATTACTTTGTAAATGATTTAGTCTGTGTATGCTCATTGTAAAATCTTTCCTCACCCTGAATTACATTCTAAATTTATCATCGGTGGCAACATTTTTACTGCTGGCAAGGAGCATCCCTGCTTGAGTATTCCAAAGTGAGCAGAAACACCACCTGGTCTACTATAGTGCACAAAGAGAGGAGACGGCTGCATAACTAAATAGCCTAGGCTAAATATCACAAGGAGGGCAGGGACTACATACCAATATACAGCAATATATATAGGACGTGTATCTGATGCTGAAACCAGGATAATTAATGTAAAATTGTGTACTATGCATAATTTAGTACATTCTTCTATATGTAGTTGCGGTGCCTGTTTAAATCCCCACTCTACATGAAGTAAACCAGCCTGACAAAGCTCACAAAACAAGTAATATATATTACCTGTATGAGACCGAAAATGTTTATTTAGCTCCCCAGAGGAAATGAAGCTTTTGCCACAAACTCCACAGATATAAGGCTTTTCTCCTGCATAATACAAACAAAATCATTAAGTAGGCAACAGAAAATCATACATTATTTACCATATATACAGTATATTAAAGGCCTAAAACAGAACCATGGCAACATTTTAGCTTGTAAATTTCATGTCTCTGCTTTATCGTGGAGTAGAGGTGGAGAGTCTTATGTGATGGGCAATGCAGCTCTTCTTCCAGCAGACACTATTGATTGTCCTGTGATATTTAAAAGTAACCAGGAAGATACAAGTTAGATACTCAACTATGGAGAGTGGAGGCTCTGGTTCCCACAGAACCTTCCAGGTCCTCTCTCCATCCCCTCGTTTCAGCACCAGACCCCAGGGAAGTTCTTTGACCAGTTTGGTCAAAAAACCTCTTCAGCCCTCCTCAGGCAACCTTTGGAAGTACCTGTGTCCCAGAGTACTCCCGAAGAAGAGTGGATCCATACTGCATCCCGAAGAAGAGTGGATCCATACTGCATCCCGAAGAAGAGTGGATTCATACTCCACACGCCTGAGTCTAGGCTCGCACATGCAGAGTGCAGAATTCGCACTTTTTTGGAAGAACTTGCACCCTGAGCCTGCCCATGAATCCGGAAGGCATGAATATTCAATGGGGGACAGGGGTGGATCAAGGGAAGGGAGATAGGAGAGTTATCCAGAGCCTTCCCTCTTCATAGATGAGGTTCTAATTTTTTGCAGCTTGTTTCAGTATTGCGTTAACTCAGTATCATCTGTATGGCATCTCAGTGATTAGGAGTGGAAAAAAGGCCTAAGTTAGAGGCATATATGAGGTGCCACTATTGACTTTGTTAAAGTGCTACTTTCCTAACTCTCACACTTTTCTTCTGCTTCTTCCACATCTAAATAACTGCCTGGAAAAAGGATGCAGTATTTCAGGATATCAGACTCATTCTGACCAAAACAAGCTGTACAATTGCTTCTGGTATGTGACTCCAGTTATGTACACACATTTAAATTTTGTCTCTTGAAATTATTGTTCACAAACGTCTAGCATGAGTGCAGACAGAGCTGGGACAAGGTCCTCCAGCACCCAAGGCTGAGACACCAAAGTGCGCCCCTCCACCTCTCCCACCCCAGCTGTCACACACTGATTGCTATTAGACTAAGAGGGCCACAGGGCCCACAACCTCCCAAACACCTTAATATCTAGTTATCTGGCTTGCAGTCACTGCTTTGTATCCCCTTTTCTTATTTCTTTCTGCTTCAAACACAATTAGGAATGACAGCTGAATGAATTGTGCTCCCCCTCCTACACTGCGCCCTGAGGCTGGAGCCTCTCCAGCCTATGCCTCGGCCCGGCCCTGAGTACAGATAGCACTGGCTTTCAGGGGTGCCGGATCATACTTGGTTGACTTTTAGCTTTGTCTACCACCTCTCCATAAAACAGAACAAGCTGCTCATCTTCCAATCTCAAACAAGCTTTAAAATAATCACAAGTTCACTTTAACCTTTTGCCGACCGTGTCATGCCGATGGGCGTGGCCGCAGCCCCAGGACCGCCTAACGCCAATTGGCGTAAAGTCCTGGGGCTCTGTTTTGAATGAGATCACGCGCATCTCATTTTTGGAGGGCGGAGCTCCGCCCCCTCTTCAGTCTCCAGTTAAACGGCGTAATCGCCGTCTAATTACCCGTACAGCGCTGCGATCAGCAGCAGCGCTGTACTGGGGACAGCTGTGTGACACGGCTGTCCCCTCCTGAGGCACGGAGGTGATCGGCTGTCATAGGCTGAAGCCTATGACAGCTGATCACAGGGATTGGCCGGCGGGGGGGAGGGGGTATACAGCAGGGGAAAAAACCCCACAGTTTTTATTTTAAAAAACAAGCACAAATAAACAAACAAACACTGGGGGGGGGGGGGGGGGGGAGGAGGGCGATCAGACCCCACCAACAGAGAGCTCT
Organism: Hyperolius riggenbachi; assembly: GCF_040937935.1. Taxonomy (NCBI): domain Eukaryota; kingdom Metazoa; phylum Chordata; class Amphibia; order Anura; family Hyperoliidae; genus Hyperolius; species Hyperolius riggenbachi. The sequence continues at coordinate 174,254,322 of NC_090649.1, read as the reverse complement.
GTTGGTGGGGAGAAAAGGGTGGAGGAATCACTTGTGTGCTGTGTTTTGCGGTCCTACAGCTTGGCCTTAAAGCTGCAGTGGCCAATTTAATGAAAACGTGCCTGATCTTTACGGGGGTTTAACACAGCAGTCCTCAAAAGGTTAAAGAAAACCTGAGAGTTTTGCGATGGTCAGAATTAGATACTGTACTTACCTAGAGAGGTGGACGCAGCTGGGTCCTTTAGCGGCTTTCTCCATCCTCAATCAGAGCGTTCTACTGCTAAGACCGCCAAAGCAGGGCTGCACTGTGCCTGCATAGCATAGCAGCACAGACCCACTCGTGCTATGGGGGAAAAGCCGAGTTGATCGGGTCCATGCTACTATGCAGGAGGCTTGTGCATGCACAGTAGCATGGGCCTAATCGAGCTCGGCTTTTTCTGCCGAAACACGAGCGGGTACTGTGCAAGCCATCGACAAGTGGTTTTGTGGAAGGACACAGCTGGAACAGGTCAGTGAAGGAAACCTCTGGATGGTACAGAGGCTCCCCTCTCCTGAGGTAAGCACCTATTTTGGGCACTTTTTTCTCACAGGTTTGCTTTAAAAAATGCTTATGAAAAGTACCAAAACATGTAGGACAGAAGTATGAAGAAAGTTGAGTCAACTAAAAAAAAAGTTTCTATAAAAATATCAAAAGTTTTTTTTTTATTCAATATACCAATGCAAAATACAAGACAAACACACAAATTAAAAAATTGCCAGGTGGCCACCAAACGCACATTCGGCGCTGTCACAACCTTACACAACCAACAAGCTTATGAAAAGTATTCTAGAGTATTTCATGCCAACTTCTTCTCAAGACTGAATGATCAGGCCTGGCCTTGCATTATTTCCCCACCTGAATGTTTCCTTGCATGTGTAATTAGAGAACTTGATACAGCAAATGATTTCCCACACGTGTCACAGACATACGGCTTTTCTCCAGTGTGGCGGCGCACGTGGTACGTCAGTGTGCTGGCCTGTGCAAACTTCTGGCCACATCGGTCACACACATATGGCTTTTCTCCACTATGCTTCCTGTCAAGAAACAGTCATAGAGCTGCTCAGCATCACATCTTCTCAGAAAGGGCATCTATGCAACAGTTTATGCAAGGAAGCAAATTCCAGCCACAGTCCCACATTTACCATTAGAGGAAACCAGGCAGAAAACTAAATTCATCATCTATTATTTGAATTGGTCATGTTAAAAATAAGATATTATATCTTAATGCAGTGCTCACCAACACAATCATTTACATTTAATCTGCAGATTTCATGCTACAGGCAGGCAAGTTCAGAACTGCACACCAGGTAACCGCCTGACAAATGTACCTGTAGAACAGGTGGAGCCCTCCTGACAGGCAGGCATATTTCTGTGAGGTAGGTGGGTGGGATGGGGAGTATCAGGTGTATCACTGGACTATATAAATACAGTAAACTGCACTTGTACTGTCAGTTAGAAAAATGGCATGCAATCTGCAAGCAGCTTGCAACTAGGCCAATCATATACACTTCTTGTCGATCCAAAATTACTTGCATCTCATTGATACAGCCATAGAAACACATACAAAACTGACAGGACTGGACCAGAAATGTACAGATTTATGTGTGAGCACAGCCATAGAAACACATACAAAACTGATGCCACCATTGAAAAAGTGAAAGTACTCCTTTTTATGTGTGAACCAAGCCTTTTTTTTTAATCAGTTTTCTATGGATGTGTTCGCATATAAAAGGTATACATTTCTGACCCATTCAGGTAAAACTGATGCAAAACTGACAGGACAGGATTGGAGTGGAATGGAAATGTACAGATTTCTGTGTGAACCAAGCCGATGTCTTAGACAATGGCACCAACATATACTCGTTGCCTGTGAGCCTTGAGTGCTGGCTAGGGGACCAACCATTTGTGAAGTGTGATACAGATGCATCAAGACGCAAGTGCTCTTTCCGCCCACATCTCCCTGGCTCAGTAGCATCTCTTGCTCAATTAATCGGTCAGCCGTAGGTCACATGAATGCCCCTGCATTCACCCATGTGAATAGGGAACTGCTGGGGAATGCTGACAAAGCCATTGCAAAGTGTGTTTCTTTGTTTTTATAGCAATTCAGAGCTAGTGCATAAAGAGAAAAGTAATTCACATTCTTTGTGAACTAATCCCTCTGGGAAGCTGCATTCACAGGGAAGGTATAGTTGTACCTATATGGGTATATTTTACTGACCTGACATGAATCTTCAGATTGCTTGAAGTAGCGAATTGAAGATTGCACAAGTCACATTTATACGGTTTCTCTTCTCCATGATGCATTCGTCTGTGAAATATCAGCTGACATTTCTGTACAAACCCTTTATCACAGAGTTTGCACTGGTATGGCTTTTCTCCTAATAAAAAAACAAACAAACAAATAAGAACAATGTCTTCAACACAACCATTTTCTAAACGACTTGGATGTCTGATTGTATGTTAGAGCTTCAGGCTTGGAAACCCAGGTATCAGAAAAAAGGAAACAAAAAAGGGCACCAGGAGAGCCAATAGTGTACTGTAGTACAATGGGTTGCAAAAGTATTCGGCCCCCTTGAAGTTTTCCACATTTTGTCATATTACTGCCACAAACATGAATCAATTTTATTGGAATTCCACATGAAAGACCAACACAAAGTGGTGTATACGTGAGAAGTGGAACGAAAATCATACATGATTCCAAACATATTTTACAAATAAATAACTGCAAAGTGGTGTGTGCATAATTATTCGGCCCCCTTTGATCTGAGTGCAGTCAGTTGCCTATATACATTGCCTGATGAGTGCTAATGACTAAATAGAGTGCACCTGTGTGTAATCTAATGTCAGTACAAATACAGCTGCTCTGTGAGGGCCTCAGAGGTTGTCTAAGAGAATATTGGGAGCAACAACACAGTGAAGTCCAAAGAACACACAAGACAGGTCAGGGATCAAGTTATTGAGAAATTTAAAGCAGGCTTAGGCAAGAAAGTAGGAACAGTCTTACCTCAAATTAGGAGGCTGAGAATACTGAACCTTATGCTGGGTACACACTATGAGATTTTCTGGTCGATTTACTGTCAGATCGATTATTTCCAACATGTTCGATTTGCTTTTCGATCGTTTTCCGAGCATTTTCCGATCGATTTCCTATTAAAGTACACGGAAATCGATCGGAAAATGCTCGGAAAACGATCGAAAAGCAAATCGAACATGTTGGAAATAATCGATCTGACAGTAAATCAACCAGAAAATCTCATAGTGTGTACCCAGCATTATATATTATTTAGTGTCTAATAAATTCTTAATCTCCTAATTTGAGATAAAAGCAAAAATCTATTAACCCTTCGCACTCTCGCATGCAAATGTTCAAACAAATGCATTCACAGATTCACTCATCCAGGCACAACTGTTATCCCTACAGCTAAGTTAAAAGCCGGGGTTTTAGTTCACAGAAGAATGCATTCTTATGCTTTGTCACCTATACTGCGCAGAAGTACCCAGGTAAACATAGGTGTCCTAACTCTGGCCCCGTAACATGCAGGATTAGGAGCACACATCCTGACGTCCTCTCCTGGGACAGACAGTGCACCTTACCAATCGCACAAGGGAGCTAACGTTATGTGTCCATGTGCACCATGCACATACACCAGCATAAGCTGTGTGCATGCTGCCAAACACATACAGGGGAAGGAGGGAGTGCACTGAATTAGACCCTAGCCACAGGGGTTAGTAACAAGAAAAAAAATACATATATCCAGGCACATCGCCTCTAGTTAGGACATTAAATAAGTTATTAAGGAAAGGGAGGTGCTGAAGGGGATGTAGTTAGAAAACAGCAAAAATCTATTAACCCTTCGCACTCTCGCATGCAAATGTTCAAACAAATGCATTCACAGATTCACTCATCCAGGCACAACTGTTATCCCTACAGCTAAGTTAAAAGCCGGGGTTTTAGTTCACAGAAGAATGCATTCTTATGCTTAGTCACCTATACTGTGCAGAAGTACCCAGGTAAACATAGGTGTCCTAACTCTGGCCCTGTAACATGCGTAGTGCAGATACCCCCTTCAGCACTACTAGAACTAGAGGCGATGTGCCTGGACATATGTATTTTTTTTCTACTTTGAGATAAGACTGTTCCTACTTTCTTACCCCCACTCATTACACCAGTGTATCGAAAATTTGGGGTGCCTCCTCCCATCCAGCACTATCTCATCCCCTGCCACAGGGGTTGTCCCTGCGATTGAATAGAGTGGTCCTTTATTTTTTACCCACTTTGACCCCCCCAAAAAATGCTGAAATTTGTATAAGCTGCCCCCATTCCCCCATACAGAGCGTATTTGAATCAGAGTACGTCAGAAGAGTGCCTGTAATCTCTCCTGGCCCCGGCAGCAATACACGCTTCTCCCCTGCGGGATCAAACCATCAAACGTCCTGCAATGTCAGTTTATCTGCCAGTATACAAGGTCTACACTAATAGGGGAAAATCAAGCTTTTAAAAGACTATTACATGAAAATGTTTATTCACATTAAGTTGATCACCCTCTTATGTAGCATGCTTACAAAAAAACCACAAGAAAAAAAATATAGCTCTTATGAGACATATAGCTCTTTAAGACGTGGTTTACCTGTATGGGTCCGAACGTGTGTTTTCAGCTGGTTACACTGAGTGAAAGCTTTTCCACATAAATGACATACATAGGGTTTAACGCCCTTATGAATCCGCATGTGACGTCGCAGGCTGCTGGCTTCTGAGAAGATTTTACCACACATGTTGCATGTGGGTTTATTTCTGAAGAGTGTCTGCGCAGTCTCTTTCACCATGCCTTCTATTCTGTGTACATCACCAGAAGCACTTGTAATGTTAGTTATACTGTGCTCTTTCAGTCTGTTATTTTGTTTTGACTGCATGCATTTCCCCTTACCCAGTGTGGATTGTGCCATGGAATCTTGCTTTGTAAAGCTTTCACAACTTAATGCAGCTGTGGCGGATGCTAAATGATTTTCCTTAACATGGAGGGGATGTTTGGCCAAAATGTCTGCCATTTTATTTGTATCTGTGCTCAGAGCAGGAGGAGTGAATGAAGCTGGAGCCTGCTGCTCAGTTGACTTTTTAAAGCATTTTTTATAGGTCTGTAATGTCCGCTTCCATTTCTTGCTCCTAGTTGGAATCTTATTTGAAGCATTTTTATCTAAATGTGTAATTGGGATTGTTTCTGTATTGCTTGCATTCTGCGGGTGAAGAACAGCAATGTCTTCATGAGTATCCTGGCAGTGCTTAGTTACAGGAGTCTGAAGAACACAGACTGTTGTCACCATTTTAGGTTTGCATATTGATAGAGCTTCATCCACCCTCAGATATTCAGCTGCCAGACATATCTCTTCTATGTCACATCTGCACGAAATAAAATTGACTTTTAAAAAGCAACTATACTTTCTGTTTAAAAAGAATATTGCACATTTTATTGATACATAAACTTCTTGGTAATGTAACCTCTCACAACCTCAGATCAGCAGGATCCATAAACTTGGTTACTCCAAAGCCAGAGCTTTCAGCCATGCTTCCACTATCCTTTGGAATTCCCTACCCCACTCAGTAAAGACACCCCTATCCCTGGAGTTATTCAAATCCAGATTAACCCTCCTGGCGGTAACCCCGAGCTACAATGGGGTGCCTGCGGCTCTCGCGGGATCGCAGCTAGGTAACGTATAGCGGCAGCGATTGGGGGGAATCAGAAGGGTGCGGGGGGACTTGGGGAACAATGGTAGCTAGCCTAGTGCTAGCTACAAAGGCTACAACTAATTTGTTTTAAAAAATCCCTCCTGCAGACGCAGCTTTAGAAACTGCATACCGCCAGTAGGGTTAAAAAGCCATCTGTTTAGCCTGGCATTTGCGAACTTTCAGAATTCTTCCTCTGTAGCAAAATTTACTAATCAACCAAATACTAGTCTGAGCCATGCTTATGAGCGCTACGGAAGTCCTACGGGAGATAAACGCTTTACAAATGTTTGTTGTTGTTACCTTAGTCTGCTGCAAGCTGTCATTTTCTAGACTTGCTGAATTATGTTTATGTGCAGCCATGGCAGCAGTCCTCTGTTTGGTGGGTGCAACAGCTCCAGATTTGTTTATACCCATTTCCTTCTGCAGTGAGTGTTTTATTAATGTAGACTGATAACATCTCTATATTAGAATTTCCACTGCCTGTTCACAGGCCATGTAGAGGCACAACCACCTACTATTTCCTGTGCCACTAGTCAAGACAGGCAGAGGAAAGCAGACAACAGAGCTTAGAAATCTTTGCTGATATCTTGGCAGTGCCCATAGATGGCCTGAAGAGTAATGGCTGCTGCATGTAAGATCACTAGGGTGATGGTTCATGGACCCAACGCTGTATAGATGCATCGCTATGCGGTTGCCTAGCAATGTATCTGTACAACATTGGGGTCTGCAAACTATGTACCATAGCATCCAGTCGCTACAGACTGCTGATAATGGTATACTACATGCCCAACAAGTGATGGTATCTTTTTAATCAGGATGAGCCAATTGATGAATGTTGAGGTGTTTTACAACTATGGCCCTTGTCAAATTAAAATTAGGAAGGATGAAAATAAAATGCATGTAAAATTCCTGTAAAAATATTACCCAAAGAAAGCCTAGACCAGAGGTGCCCACACTTTTTCGGCTTGTGAGCTAATTTAAAAAATTAGCAAGTCAAAATGATCTACCTATGTACAATTTTAGGAGCACTTTTGTATATACAGAATGGAAAATGTAGTGGGGTCGAGATCTACCATGAAGTCCTTCACGATCTACCTAATGGGCACCTCTGGCCTAGACTGTCCTGAAAAAAGCAATAGATGTATTACTTTGGTGGCCTAAGTAATAAAAAGTTATCAGTAGCGACACAGCTGAAATGCCAAAATTGTCAGAAATCATTAGGGGTGCAAACCCAAGAATGTGGAGTGTTTAAAAACCACCTAAACTGACCCCATATCTGTGAAACTACACATGCCAATGTGTGTGGTATGGTGTCCGAATACCTACTGGTCCTCCTGTTAAAGTGAACCGAGCACCTTTTTTTCACTCAGGACATTTCTATAGCACATGAAAAATATATGCCGACTATCTGTTTCATTATTAAAATAAACTTTAATTTTACCTTGTATTTTACATTCAAAGTTGTTAAATTGGCCTGTTTGAGCAGACCTGCCGACCGTCCCCATCTGCAGAAAGTTCAGGAACCTCTAATTGTTTTATTGAGCTAATTACCAAGAGGTAAACCATGCCTTTCATCAGCAAAGAGGGTGAATAATTAGGAGTGTGTTTTCAAAGCCATGCTTTGAAAACACACTCCTAATTATTCACCCTCTTTGCTGATGAAAGGCATGGTTTACCTCTTGGTAATTAGCTCAATAAAACAATTAGAGGTTACTGAAACTTTCTGCGGATGGGGACGGTCGGCAGGTCTGCTCAAACAGGCCAATTTAACAACTTTGAATGTAAAATACAAGGTAAAATTAAAGTTTATTTTAATAATGAAACAGATAGTCGGCATACATTTTTCATGTGCTATAGAAATGTCCTGAGTGAAAAAAAGGTGCACGGTTCACTTTAAGGGATGAGCTCCCCTAAGTTGTGCTGCTCTGCCCTCCATTTGTCTTCGAGTGGGGCCAGCTGAATGGAAGATTAAAGAATGGTGCATGACACTACATGGGGCAAGGTGGCAAACAACTGATGAAAGATAGATATCAGTCATTTACCTCATTTATATTATGTAGTTTAGGCCATGGCCATCTACTTTGAAGCTACATACAGACATTATACATTTGTTCACTGAAAGAATCATCTGTGATCATTTCAACTTGAAATTCTGATGTCTGTACAGGGAAGTCACTCATGGTGTACCTGTCCTTCAACACGCCGACAAAAAACAATCAGCTTTCAGTCATTTTACATTGTACCCCAGGCACAGTGGGGAGTCTCCTCCATCCATAGGTTAGCTGAATGAGCATGCCCTTTCCCTACAGACACTTCCTTATGCTAAGTGCTTTCATACATCAGACACACAGGAAAGATCACAGACTATCAGTATATAACAGCACATATCTTACCGATCAAAGTTTAAATCACCACTATAAAAAAAGTCCAGCATTTTTTGGAATCCAACTGGTGTTGCTAACTTCTTATCCAGATGGACAGTAGAGTCCGAGGACCTATGGAACAAGGCTCTGAAATACTCACTAAAAGATGCCAATACATTTCTGTGAGCTTTGTACTGGACGTCCCCAAGCAATATAGTGCAATCACATAGGAACTCAGCCTTTCTCTGTGTGTTTAATTCATCAAGCAGCTTCTTACAGTGCTCAGACTGTGTCATGTTACCAGTATGTGCAATGCCATGCCTAGGAGAAACAAAGAGAAGAGTAGCTCAACACATAGTCACAGATCTTGTTTACATGACATCAATCAGTATGATAAAACCAAATAAAGCAGGGCATTTTTTTTTTATTTGAAAAGCTCAGCTGTTCCTTTCACAGGTGTGGAGTCCATGCAGTGCCATTGCCAGACTCCTGGATCCCAGTGTGAGGGCTGGTGCACACCGAGCGGCTTTTTGGGCGTTTTCAGATCCGCTTGCGGCTGCGGATCTGCTTGGTCAATGTATCTCAATGGGGTGGTGCACACCAGAGCGGCAGGCGTTTTGCAGAAACGAAAAATGCCTGGGTGAGGCATTTTTTGGATTTCAGATGCGTTTCTGCCTCAATGTTAAGTATAGGAAAAACGCAAACCGCTCTGAAAAACGCCTGTTCAGAGCGGTTTTGCAGGCGTTTTTGTTACAGAAGCTGTTCAGTAACAGCTTTACTGTAACAATATATGAAATCTACTATACTGAAAACCGCAGCAGCAATCCGCAAAACGCCTCATAAAAATTAAAAAAAGCGTTTAAAAATCTGCTAGCATTTTGCGGATCTGCTAGCGGGTTTTGGTGTGCACCAGCCCTGAGACTGGGAGCTAGAAAAGCTGAGGAAATCCACTTGCTGGCCAAGCAGCAGTAATCAGGTGTTGCTACTCACAGTGAAGACTTTCTGCAGGTTTCTATTGGGAGTGATAACACAGGGTTACTGTTGCTTGGCCAGCAGGTGGATTTCCTCAGAGTTGAATGTACCAGGGGCCTCTAACGGTCCCCCGCAGACGTCCTCTGCCCACGCAGCCACTCACCGATGCTCCGGTCCCCGCCTCCGGTTCACTTCTGGAATTTACAACTTTAAAGTAGGAAAACCACTGCGCCTCGCTCTTGCTGACGTCACCAGGAGCGTACTGCACAGACACAAACCATACTGGGCCTGCGCAATGCACTCCTGGTGACGTCAGCACCAGCGAGGATGCGGCCGTGCAGGCGCAGTGGTTTTCCAAATTTAGCTACTTCGGCCCCCTGGACATACTAGCTACGCCCAGGAGGCCATGTGCGCGTCCGCGCGTGCACGCGTGCTCCAGGCCCGCGGTTCGTTAGCCAGGCAATCAGTGAATTGGGCTATGGTGCCCGATCACTGATTCCTCTCCCCCGCAGAAAAAGCGACAGCTTCTCTCGGAAGCTTCGCTTTTTCTGGATGTTGCATGGGGGATGCGTCTTTCTAAGCGTACGTTACGCTTAGAGTGACTGCATGTAAACAAACTCATGGCCGCCATCTTGTGGCCAAAAAGTAAAACTACAACTAAAAGTGAAAAAATTTAAGTCAACAAACATTTAGGGCCCGTTTCCACTATCGCGAATCCGCATGCGGGCAACGCATGTGGATTCGCACAGTCAGTACAAGTGGATGGGACTGTTTCCACTTGTGCGTTTCCCCGCACGGTTTTCTGTGCAGAAAAAATCTGCAGGGTAGGGGCCTCAGAATTCGCCTGCGTGTGGAATGCAGGCGAATCGCACGCAATGTATTTAATAGGGAAATCGCATGCGTTTTCCCCATGCGGTTTTTGCCGCGATTTCGCATGCGATTTCGCATAGGTACCCATGTTAATTCACACAGGCAGTGACATGGTTAAAATCGCATCACCCTAACCTATGCGAAATCGCGGCAAAAAACGCATGAGAATCGCACCCGCATGCGATTTTCCTGCGGTGATTCGCCGGCGATTCCGCAACGCTATAGTGGAAACGGGCCCTCACTGATTAATGTAACTAGCAGCCAGAATGTGCTATTTTTGTGTACTTTGGCTTCCCTCCCTGGCCACAGCATTCACAGGGCTATACAGTAGAAATCCTTTATAGTAAACTCCAAGGGACCAAAAAAGATCTTTTATTCAGTAAATGAAAGCTCCTTGCAGCAGATGGTAAGCTAAAATAGCCCAAATCAGCCATTTTATATTTTATTGGTACCTTTTGGGTTTTCAAAAAGCTGTATTGTAAGTACCATAGATACTAGGACAGGTAATCCCTTTGTAGTTGGAGGCAAAAGAGGCATTTCCCACTATAGCTGCTCAATTTACCCTTATACTACATAGATTTGGTAAGCTTGGATGAAAAAAGATTGGATCATTAGTGGCCACCAATAGGCTACGCTCACAGTGGTGTATTGTGGTGCAGCATAATGGCCGCTTTGTAGTGCGGTTAGCGCACCACCTACACGAAGTTCACAGTGCTGCAGGTGTGTTGCGGTATAACAGCGTGTGGCATCATAAAGCACTGAATGCAGAACATGCGCATTAACAGTTACAGTGAAGCATACTTTTCATTGACTGTATGCTTCACTGTATATGACGCAACATGCAGATAACGTTCAGTGCGGCTTTCCTGATCCATTGCATTCCTGCTGTGGAAAAGGATGCAACGCAACAGTCACTGCGGAGTTAACCTTAGGTAAGTACTGTATTGTTTTCTCCTCACAGGTTTCCTTTAAGAATCTGACCCTGTGCAAAGATCGTGCGCGGTCAGTTCAGTAAAGCGGTACGTGGACCATTTTTGAAGCGATTCCGCCTCAATGGAAAGTATAGGAGAAACACACAACGCTCACAAAATCGCTTTGTGTAGCGATTGCGTTCGCGTTTTTTAAGAATAAATACATTGTATTTATTTTTTTCCGGGTCAAAGAATTCACTTCCTGATTTGCATCAGGGAGTGAATTACAAAACCGCTCTGAAAAAACACTTAGAAAACCGCCAAGCACAAAAGCGAATCGTCCACCCAAGCGCCGGTAATCAGAAAAACAATTGCCTCTAAAACAGCCCACGGACACGCGAGCCGAACACAATGTGAACAAGGCCTAACGGCCAATCCACATATACATTGGTGCAAAGCGATGCACACTGTTAGCTATTGCTACTGGCAAGCTTTATGTAAGGTGCACTGTGTATAATAGGTTTCTCCATAGCCCACTCTTGCACAACATCCCACACACATAACAACAGCAGATCTTGACCTCTGTAATGCTCGATAGAACTGTACATCTGCCATAAGTAAAGCAGTTTTACAACAATTTCCTTATGCTAGGACTCAGTTCACCTGCATACCCAACACAGGGATGGAACTAGGAAAAGTGATGCTATGGAAGTTGTGCTGGATGTGGGACTCGCAGCTGCTGCCAGCAATGCACTGAGCAGCCAGCAGGGAAGTTCTGAGCACAATCAGCGAAACTGCAATACAAGTAGAATAATAACGCTACAGATCACAGCAGCATGACTTCCCGAGTCCCCTCTATCCACATCAACAAGGAGCCAGCCCGCACCCGCCGCTCACCTCTGCTCCCTATACAGCCATTGTTGTAGGGGTGACGTCACGCGGTACGGCACGGCATGACGTCATCTCAGCTGTTCTACTCTTCGGGAATAGAAACGTGCCTTCTGACACTGTACACAAAACAGACCCATGTACAAAGGACTGACAATTCCCTCCACTAAGAAAAGCTGTTGCAAGTCATGACAAAGCAAATACATGTAGAAACCATGGCAAACAAGAAATAACTGACTTAATTATGCAGTAACATTTAATCTAAGTAAATATTAATAAAAAAAAACAAAAATGTACAAAACATGTTTCCGCCCGGTTTCGAACCGGGGACCTTTCGCGTGTTAGGCGAACGTGATAACCACTACACTACGGAAACTGCCACATACTATAACGCTGTAGCATTTGCACACATGGTTTACTTAGGGCAACCGCCCTCTAGAGACTGCATTGGATACTACAAATAAGAAAGAGGGAAGAGCTGCATGAATTATGAAGGCACAGCAGTAATGCGGTTACCCGGGGCAACCTGACGTTCACATGACGTCAGGGCTCAATATACGCAAGTGCCACACGTTGTTTAGTTCAATATCGTTTTGCCACATCCACCTATTAGCACCGGTGCTCAGATCCACATGCAAGCACTCCTCGCACACACAGACCGGTGCAACCCGTATATGTGCCCCAGCCAAGGTTACAGCGCCCCCTGCCGGACTCGCCAGCCTCTGGCTGCAGCGCTCTCTTTTCCCGCCTCATGCCGCCAAGCTTCCAATGAGGCGAGAGCGGTGACGTCACTGCCTGTATAAAGCAAAGGGGATAGGCGGGAATTGAAGCAGTGGGAAAAGGAGGACTATCATTACCTAACCCTACCTAGGTGCGCGGTGGCTCTACGTGGCCGTTGTTTTTCTGGCTGACTTTCAGCGGGCAGTAGAGCAAAGGAAGGCGAGAGCTAAAAAACGTCAGCTGAGGGTCCTCCGACGCCCATCTGGCCTGCTGTCCGCTCCCCCGGCCTCTCCCTGCAATGCTTGCGGCTTCCGTCTATGAGGCCGCGATCTGCCAATACCCCGGGCAGTCGCGAAGAGTTCGTCTCTGTCAGCCTTGGGGGCCGCAGCGGGGTGGGGGAGGCCGCGGTCGGTGGCAGGTGAGAGTAAAGTGAGCTGAGCTGCTCCGCTCTGCCTTCCCGCCCCTGAGCTGTGGGGTGAGGGAAGTGCAGCCCGGCTCCGACACACCCTCCGGGGACTCTTCACAGCCTTTCCGGGGCTCACCTCTCTCTGTAGGGCTTCTCTGCTGATGGGCTGACTGCCTATTGTATAGCTTGCTCTCCCGCAGCCTGGAGCTTCCGTCTGTGTGCATGTATTTTACCCGCGTTGTAACTGCCGCATAATTATCTCATTAGCTTCATCGTATTAGTGTTGGGAGCAGACAGGTGTGCTGATTTTCCTCTCCTTCTGCTGCTGGCCAGGACCCGGCCGCTTGGCGTGTGAATGTGGCCGTGCTGCAAGTCCTGGCTGCACCTGCACAAGAGTATGAAGCTGGCTGCACACACAGATGTCTCTTTAGCACTGCATAGATCTGCTTCAAAACAAAGAATTTACTTGGAAGTAAAGCACACACCATGTTAAAACTCGTTGTGTATAAACATTATACAAGGATGGCAATCCTATAAAGAACCCAACTATTTATAGAAGCTGTGCATGTGTGTTGATCATTAAAGGAATACTATCGAACTTAAGATTTATGCTACTGACAGAAATGTGTTATGCTAGGTACACACCATACAATTTTCTGTTAGATTTACCTACAACATGGAAAAAAAGCTAACAGAAAATTGTATGGTGTGTACCTAGCATAAGAGTTTCGATAGTATTCCTTTAATGTGATGTCCTTTAATGGTCCCATACACTGGTTGCTATCAGGCTTCAATTGACTAGCTGATCAATTTATGGCTGATTTCGATCTATCTGACTGAATGGAAGATCTAGGGCGATCTGCTGCTGGCAGCAGTTCGATGGCCATAGAGTTGCATTGGATCTAATGGTCCAATAATGCATTTAGATCGACTTTTCAATAGGTTTCCGATGAATGAAATCTGTTCCTAGTGTGTGGCACACATCAGGTAGATTCCTGGCAGATTCGACTTGACAGGCATCTGACAAATCTATCTGTTGGTTGAATCTGCTGCAAATCTATAAGTGTATGGCCACCTTTACATACTCAGTTTGCCACGCATGCAAACTTGAACAAATATTCAATTTAAAGGTGGCCATACACTGAGATTTGCAGCAGATTCAACCATCAGATTTCTGTCAGATGCCTGTCGGGTCTAATCTGACAGGAATCTTTGTGTGCCACACACTTGGAGACTCCTGAAGTCTCCTGAAAATGAGGTTTTCATTTTAAAAACCTCATTACCATTCTTCTCCCTCTTAAAATGCCACAGAACCGTGGCTGAAAACCCCCCCCTCAATCACTCCAAACTCACGGGGTACATTGTGGGCTCCTTCCGCATAGAGGCAGCACAACTCTGCCTCTGTGCGTCAATCAGCCTGGATCGCTGCCCCTCTAAGACTTCCTCACTGAGAGGAGCGGCGGAGATGCGCGCTGATTGACGTGCATAGAGGCGGCAGCAAAATCCACGACCAAGAAAGTCATGGATTTTGCCTGCCGTGTACCCCCGTGAGTTTGGGGTGATTGAGGGGGTTTCCTGCGGCAATGTTAATGAGGTTTTTAAAATAACCTGATTTTCAGGAGACTTCAGAGTCTTTCAGGGTGCGATTTCATAGATTGATTCTATAGGGGCCCATACACTGTTCGATTTCATAGATTGATTCTATAGAAATGATCGATCAGAATTCGATTGCCCATTTGATCTATCTGACAGGATGGAAAATCTAGGTCAATATGCTGCTGGCAGCAGATCGATGGCCCATAAAGTTGCATTGGATCTAATGGCCCAATAATGCATTTAGATCGATTTTTCTAATAGATTTAATTCTGAAATCTATTGGAAATCTGTTCCTAGTGTGTGGCACACATCAGATTCCTGTCAGATTGTACTTGACAGGCATCTGCCAGAAATCTATCTGATAGTTGAATCTGCTGCAAATCTATAAGTGTATGGGCACCTTAAGAACAGATTTCCAATAGATTTCAGAATTAAATCTATTGAAAATTGATCTAAATGCACTACTGCATCATTAATCCAATGCAACTCTATGGGCCATCGAAATGCTGCCAGCTGCAAATCTACCTAGATTTTCCATCCTGTCAGATCAAAGCGATCAAAATCGGCCACTTCTATAGAATTATGATTGATTCTGTAGAATCAATAGCTGAAATTGACCAGTGTATGGGTCCCTTAACGATGGCTTATACATTTTCTTGTGCATATATGAATCTGAAAGGCTGGACTGCTAAAAGTGTAAGAAACAATTAGTGCTCCTTGTCTTTTTTGCATCTTGTTAAACAAGAATTGTCCAGTCAATTGTTAACTTAGTTTTGTAAGATTTTAATCTTATGTGCGTATGCAGTAGAGATGCGAGCAGTTTGCCAGCCAATCTCTATGTGCCTGTACTACCGGGTCGCTATGACCCGTAGTAGTACGGTTGCACTGGTGGTGTGCGTCTGATTGCGTGCCTGTTGCCGGGCACTCTCTGCGCATGAGCGTGATGTCACTCATGACCAGCGCAGCAGTACTATTACTACGGTCATAGTGACCCGGAAGTAGTACAGGGTGAGGGGTTCGCCAGCGACTACATCCCTAGTATGCAGCAGTATCTGAGATTGGGCCAAATTTATACATACCGTACTTCCGCCAGCCCCTTCCGGCCTGATCGCTGTTTTCAGTTGCTGCCTGTTTTGTCTGCAATTAGCCCAGGTAAGTCATACAGTCGGTGCAGGTCAGCTGCAAATGCTTCCCAGTTGCCCTCCTGTAATCGGGAGTGTTCTGCGCCTGTGTGCGCATGCGCTATATGCCCTGGACTGTAGGACTTTCCAGGGCAACTTGTGGAGGATCTAGGTGGTGACTGAGGATGACAAGGAAGTGATCAGTCCAGAGGGGGCTGGAGGAAGCCCCAGGTATGAATACATTTTTAAATTAGCCCCATCTCAGGTTTGCTTTAAGCTACATACACCCTGAATATTGTGTGAAAAGACCGATCCATGTTTTATGTTCTACCTTTCCAGATATTCACATGATGTGAACTCTTAAAAGACTAGGGAGGATACACTAATTAACCCATTCTGGACTGATGTAGTTGCAATCTACGTCCTGCTGGTGGCTGTGCATCTAACAGGACATATTTTTCAACTATTCACTGCATCTGTGCACTCTTGCCACTGTTCTGGTGCTGCACCCACTTGCTCTGCTATCTCTGTGACAGCTTCTGTAGCTCATACACGCTCAACAAGTCTTTTAAATGCACAATTATCAAACAACTCTTTGTTTAAACAAACCAAAAAAGTTGTTTGTTTGCTATTGTTCAAACAACTGATAAGACGCAGCTCAAGTGAATCCAACAGTTCAATTGACTTGAGCTGCGGTCATATCAGTTGTTTGAACAATAGCAAACAACTTTTTTTTTTTCGGGATGGGGGGAGACCTGATTCCCACCTGAGGCAGTTATTATTGGCCGTCTCAGAGAAGTTTAGTGTGTATGTAGCTTGAAGTGGTATAAAACTGAAAATTACATTTTTGCTCTAAAATATTAAACGCCCCTAGAGGCCTGTACTTTACCCATTAGGCAAAAAAAAAGACAGCTGATTTTGGCGCAGTGTTTTGCTGATGATTTGGGCGCCACCAGAGGCCGTAATGTGACTAATTGGGCCACTTAATGAGCCGCTACAGCTCGGAGGGGGAATAGCGTTAACACCACCCCGGACTTTCAGCAGGCGCAGGGTAAGGGCCTGTACACACTGCTGCGCTTTTCAAAATCGCATGCAATTTTTAAATCGCAAGCCTTAATGAGAATAGAAAAAGCGCATCGCACCAGTGTGTACAGGTCTTCACGATTTTCATTATTTTTCAAAAGACCTTGCGATTAAAAAGCGCATGCAATTTGAAAAGCACAGCAGTGTACAGGCCCTAAGCTGTCTTTTGGCTTCACCCTGCGCCAAAATTTGGCCACTGTGATTTTAAATGTATTTGTTAACCTATTCAGGGTTAAAGGGAACCAAAGGTTAGCGGGATATAGAGGCTGCCATATTTATTTCCTTTTAACCAGTTCCAGATTTCTGCTACGTATATATACGCCCGTGTTTATCTCTAGCAGATCAGGGGCGTATATATACGCACAGTTTACTCGCTGCCGCCAATCGCGATTTCAGCGCCGTATCGCCGTTCTTCTGTGTTCAGGGCATGAGAATAATCCATTCTCAGCCCTGATCCCCGTGCCGATATGAATGGGAGAGAGAATCTCTCATTCATAACCCCTTTCGTTCCTATCTGCTGTAAACAGCAGACAATGAGCTAAGTGTAGTGCCATCTTGTGGCCAAAAAGTAAAATACATCCATATACACCCCAATATACCATAATACACTCTTACATTGACACTTATTTAAATATTTACTATTGTTAAACCCCTTCCACCCCTAACCTATAGTTACCAAAATAAAACTTGTAAATAAAAAAAAAAAATTACAACATGAAAAAAACCTATAAAAAAAAAGTGAGATAGAAAGGGCAAGTGAGTATGACCCGGTTGAGCACAAATCACAAAAAAATGAGTACTATATCAAAAAACTTTATTAATCCAAATATATAGATAGCATTTAAAAAGACAGTAACATTTAAAAATGTGCCCGCCCCGCACCCCCAACAACCTCCCCACCCGGATACTCAGCTAACTACCCTAGCCCTGCTAACTGATAAGTGATGCCATAGAAACTGATCCAAATAATGGTGGTCCCTCTATACAGCCACCCTCCTAATTGGTAGGATGCAAGGTAATATGCCCATAATTCTTAGATGCTCAAATTAGTCCTTAAACAGAACTTAAATCATTGTTAAGAGAAACAACAAGTGCTGGTCCTCTGATGGATCCAATATATAGCTTTACAGACACCACAATAGCACAACATCAGCACATCCGGTATAGTTGGTCTGTAAGGTAATGGACTGGTTAGTAGGCAGCCATGAACCTAGAGTTCCATGTGAGGCAAAGTTAGTAAGCTAAAGCAACGTGTCAGCAGCTGAAAAAGCATAGCAGGTCCAGCCTTGTGCAGGTTAGCAACAAGCAGGTCAGGTATTAATGCATTGGTGTGGTTAGTCTGTCTGGCATCAGCCTGATTCACCAACAGCGTAGTTCCATGCAAAGCCTAAAAAAAAACCTACATAAATAGTTACCTTAGGGACTTTTTAAATATGTATGTTATGTCGATATATTAATGTTGCTTTTGTAAATAAAAGCCTATAATTATGTTTATAGTATAAAAAAACACTAAACTGAAAAAATATACCTTTGTTTCCAAATAAAATATTATCGCTATATATTGTACTAGGGATGCAATTTAGGTGTTGTAATAAACGGGACAAATGGGCAAAAAAAATGTGACTGTTTTACCTACAATAGCACTTTTTTTTTTTAAAACTACAATGGCTGAAAACTAAAATGATACATTTTTGCAATTTTTCTCTTCTTCTTCCCTGTAAAATGCATATATAATAAAATAATTATTAGCAAAAAGTATTGCCCAAAGAAAGCCTAGTTTGTCCCGCAAAAAATAATATATAGATCGTTTCAGTGTGTTAAGTAGTCATAAAGTTATTGGCGAATGAATGGGAGGTGCATTATGTGAAAATTGCTGTGGTCTTGAAGTGGTAAAAACATGTGGTAGGGAAGTGGTTAACCTGCCTGGCGTTCTATTAAGATCGCCAGGCAGGCTGCGGGAGGTTTTTTTTTTAATAAAAAAAAAACTATTTCATGCAGCCAACTGAAAGTTGGCTGCATGAAAGCCCACTAGAGGGCGCTCCGGAGGCGTTCTTCCGATCGCCTCCGGCGCCCAGAATAAACAAGGAAGGCCGCAATGAGCGGCCTTCCTTGTTTTGCTTACATCGTCGCCATAGCGACGAGCGGAGTGACGTCATCGACGTCAGCCGACGTCCTGACGTCAGCCGCCTCCGATCCAGCCCTTAGCGCTGGCCGGAACTTTTTGTTCCGGCTACGCTGGGCTCAGGCGGCTGGGGGGACCCTCTTTCGCCGCTGCTCGCGGCGGATCGCCGCAGAGCGGCGGCGATCAGGCAGCACACGCGGCTGGCAAAGTGCCGGCTGCGTGTGCTGCTTTTTATTTGAGCCAAATCGGCCCAGCAGGGCCTGAGCGGCAGGATACGGCGGTACTGGACGAGCTGAGCTCGTCCAGACCGCCCAGCAGGTTAAACAATACCAGATGCGTGGCAGTCCTGAGCCTGTGTCTAATACTTTTAGCCATAGACCCTGAAGAAATATGCAGCAGATCAGGTAATCTGCTTTTACTGGATTAGCCATATGCTTGTTCCAGGGTTTTGACTGACACTGCTTATGCCAGAAAATCAACAGGGCTGCCAGGCAACTGGTGGTGTTTACAACAAAATAAATGTCTGCCTCTATATCCCTCTCACCTCAGGTTCCCTTTAAGAAAATAAACTTTATTAATAAAAGATCTGTAGTCTTTTGTTTTTTAAATGTTTCATTTAAACTTGATTGAAGAGTTTACTCCTTGTCGCTGCTTCCCATCAAACTTACTGCTGCTGCCCGTTGCTCCTTCCAGAGCGTCCCCAGCCCTGTTGGTCCCCTCCATACTGCAACTCTGCCGAGCACCCTTGGCACTATCGCTGTCCGTCCCGACAACCCATCACACCTTGATGGGACTCTGCAGCTCTCCTATACAGGAAGCCTCAGCAAAGCATCTTTAAATCTGCCGCTGGTATTCAGCGTTTGTCAACTAAACTAACCAGTAGACCTCCTCCTTTAGGAACTATTCTAATTGTTTTATACTGTGGACCAATGGGGAGCTTCAAGTGTACCTGAGATGACCTGCAAAAGAAGATGTATACATACCTGGGGCTTCCTCCAGCCCCATGCGGGCTGATCAGTCCCTCTGTGTCCTCCTCCGCTGCCTCCATTTCCTATATGGGTCCCAGTAAGTGAGTCAGTCGTACTCCACAGAATGTTCCTGGCGCCAGGGCTGCGATAGGGCAGGTGTGTGGCCGGGCCTCTCGTGCGCTCTGACTTGCTTAACAGCGGAGAAGGATGCCGAGGGACTGCTCAGCCTGCATGGGGCTGGAGGAAGTAACTGGTATGTATACATTTTCTTTTGCAAGTCGTCTTACTTTCTCTTTCCGTGGCAGATTTAAAAGTCTTGGTGTGTGATGTTAGTGCTGTAGTAGCAAGTTGTGACATTGCCAAGGATGCTCGGCAGAGCTACGGCGAGAAGTTGTGCTGGCAAAGGTGCGGTGGAAGACTAGTGGGGAGCAGCCTGGTGGTGAATCTGCAGTCATGAAAAAGACAGGAGATAGATGGGGGGAAAAAAATTGTGTTTCTTTTATTTATAAAGATATTTTTACTTTGATGAGCCAGGGATCTGTGCAGTAAGCATGGAACTGCTGTAGAGCGGGACCTACTTCTCTAGCACACAGCTATCATTTGACGCCACCAAACATCACCCGCTCCCACCCTCTCTCCAGTTCTTCTTGGACTTCCTAATGTGGGGAATGATTGGCTAGCTAGTAGGGATGATCAATGAGATGCAAATTGTTCTGAAATTATTCAAATTGTTATGCAAATATATGCAGTTTTAAAATGGACGCGTACAAGACGTTTGGAGCGCATAGAGGACTGCAGCCTTATGTGTAAGTAACCCCTTCTCTCCCAGCCGCACACCTGAGCCAATCAAGCCTCATTTTTATCATGAATTCGAGTAGCTCACTACTCGTGAGCTCATCACTACCTGGGATATTATCCACTCAACATGCATAAAAACGCAGGCCTGAACTAGGGTTTTAATGCCTTTAAGGAAGTTCTTTTCATTATCTAGATATGCCTGAACTGCTGTCGCCACTCCAACAGCACCAAACAGAAAGCCTTAATGGAGACCTGAGATGGGGTAAAATTTATACATACCTGGGGCTTTCTCCAGCCCTCTACGGCCTGATCGCTGCTTTGCCACCTTCCTCTGCTGCCTGCAGCGCATACGAGAGGAATTGGTGCAGGATATAGCCTGTATGGCTTATCCTGCTCTTTCACAAATTCCCATCAATGTTAACCTTCCTGGCGGTTTGTCAAAATCCGCCAGGGGGCAGCAAATACGTTTTTTTTTTTTTAATTTTTTTTCATGTAGCGAGACGAGGTCTCGCTACATGATAGCCGCTGCTCAGCGGCATCCCCCCAGCCCCTCCGATCGCCGGCGGGATCTCCTGGAGGGCTTCCCCCGTCGCCATGGCGACGGGGTGGGATGACGTCGTGACGTCAAAGGGGACTCCGATCCACCCCACAGCGCTGCCTGGCACTGATTGGCCAGGCAGCGCACGGGGTCTGGGGGGGGGCGATGCGGATCGGCGGGTAGCGGTTTCGGCCCAGCGGGGCCTGAGCGGTGCCTCCCGACGGCATAGCCCGTGCTCAGCTCGGGCTTACCGCCAGGGAGGTTAAATACTATTCCCCCTTCAGGCCGCCATGGATGGTCAGGAATGAAATAATTCGGCTTCCAGCAATTGCTGGAGGCCGAATAATAGTGTTTTATAAGTAACTTCAACTACGTCATCTGACGGTGCTGAAGTTACTCACTGCTGCGCCCAAGTCTCCTGCGCTGAAATAAAAGTGTTCAGCCTGCAACTGTCGCAAAGTCTTCCAGTCTGGGGCATACGGCAGCCGCCCCCTGTCGCGCTCCTGTGGCAGTGAGCTTTCTGCGCCTGCCACGGGAGCGTAACGGCAGTGCAGACTAGGCCTGAATGATAGATCGAATTTAAACAAAAAGCAGTGATTTTCATGATTATGTGATTTCCTCATGGGGGAGTTTGAAGCAGCGGATTCAAACTTCGCCAAGTCCCGGCGCGAGTGGCCTGCAGCATCGGTAGTGTTGGACATACTTTCCGCACAAGTCCAAAGCTGTCAGTCAACTCTCGCCGTCTACTGGTTCTTGTGCATAGCATTCTTCCTGGTTCCTGTATGTCACATGATGTACAGGAAGTATGCTGAGCATTAGAGCCTGCAAGAGGTAATGTAGATGGGCATCACTGGACTCTCGCTGGGGGGGGGGAGACAAAGTTTGATTGGAAGGAAATCGAATCGAAATTGATCACTTCAATTTGATCTGACTTACCTGGGCCAGTTGCGGAGGCTGCAGACATCGAAGGATGGCGGCGAGAGAGTGATCAGACCGGAGGGGGCTGGAGGAATATGTATACATTTTTTTTTTTTTTGCCCCATCTCAGGTACACTTTAACCTGCCTAGTGTTCTGGACGAGCTGAGGTCGTCCAAAGAAAACTTGCTGGAAATGTTCTGGACGAGCTCAGCTTGTCCTGCACTTTCCCCTCTCACGCAGTGATCAGCGGCGCTGCAGCAGCCTCTGCAGGCTGTGACGTCACCAAGTCTCGTAATGTAACTGTAAAGAGACGGGACTTTGCGATGGAGGAAGAAGTGCTGCCAGGCCCGGCCCTAGACTTTTTGCCGCCTGAGGCAATTTTCAAAGAAATCGCCGCCGCCCCCCCCCCCCCAAGCCGTTGTTGTGGGGGGCCGCCCGAGCTGGAGGGGATAGCGGGCAGGAAGGGGGTATTGGGCCTAGCGGCGGGGAGGGTGGTCGGACCCCCCCCTCCCTCGCCTGGGTCCCCCGTCCTCCGCTCCCCTCCAGCTTTAAAAAGGTCCGTGCTGTGGCTGCAGCTATTTGTAAGAGGCAATGGGCGGGGATTACTCACCTCTTCCTCGTTCCAGGCCAGCGTGCGCTCCACTGACGTCACTTCCTGCTACGCCGCAGGAAGTGACGTCAGTGGAGCGCACGCTGGCCTGGAACGAGGAAGAGGTGAGTAATCCCCGCCCATTGCCTCTTACAAATAGCTGCAGCCACAGCACGGACCTTTTTAAAGCTGGAGGGGAGCGGAGGACGGGGGACCCAGGCGAGGGAGGGGGGGGGTCCGACCACCCTCCCCGCCGCTAGGCCCAATACCCCCTTCCTGCCCGCTATCCCCTCCAGCTCGGGCGGCCCCCCCCCACACATGGACGGGCGGGTGCCGCCCCCCAGAAGTTCCGCCTGAGGCAAAAGTTTCACCCCGCCTCATGGGCGGGCCGGCCCTGACTGCTGCGCTGGAGAGGGCCCCTGGGTGAGTAGTTCTATTTGCTCAAAGGGCTGATACAGGGAAGGGGGGGGGGGGAAGCGAGGATGGGGGGGAGGGGTAGAGGCCACCCGCACGCCGCACAGAAGGGGGATCCCCCGCCCGCAGAGGGGGATGCCCCATCCCAAAATACCGCCGCACAGAAGGGGGATTCCCCCACCCGCAGAGGGGGATCCCCATCCCGAAATACTGCCGCACAGAAGGGGGATCCCCCCACCCACAGAGGGGGATCCCCTATCCCAAAAGTGAGGATCGAGGGGGGGAGATCGGGAGGGAGGGGACATCTGGCACCCTATACTCCTGGCTACACCTGGCACCCTATATACCTGGCTACACCTGTCATCCTATAGCTGGCTACACCTGGCACCCTATATACCTGGCTACACACTTGGCTACCCTGACATCTGGCTACCCTGACATCTGGCTACACTCCCGGCTACCCTGACATCTGGCTACCTAGACATCTGGCTAGACTCCTGGCTACACTGACATCTGGCTACATGTGGCTCCCTATACACCTGCCTTCACATCTGGGTCTTATACTCACCATTGGCGTGCTGATCCCTTGTCGCGTACCTCTAATAGCTTCCCCAGTGCCGTCTACCATGTCCGTGTACGGATTTTGCTTCTCCCTCAGCGATGACATGTCCCCTGCCGATCGGTGTTGGTGACACCAGGGTCACACAGCGTCATCAACATCTCACTGCAAACATTTTTTTTTTAAGTTGAATTCAATACAATAACCTGTATTGATTTCAATATTTTAAAAAAATTGATTGCAAAAAAAAAAAAAAAGTTGAAAATTATTGGAAATTAATTGAACCACTTTTTGCACGGAAATCCTGGGGAATCAGAACACCAGGGAGGTTAAAGTGAACCTGAGGTGAGAGTGATATGGAGGCTGCCATATCGATTTCCTTTTAAACAATACTGTGCAAGAACTCGGTTCACTTTAAAATGAGATTTGCAAAATTAGGTTATTTCCTAACAAATGAGCAATTACAAATATTTCCACCAGATGGTGCTTTATGCATGCTCTATAAAGTTGTAATCCGTCTTTTGCAGTGAATCTAAACTTGAACGTAGATTCAGGCATGTACTGCATCTACAAATGAACACCTTCCACAAAAGTCTTTAAAATGTTGCCAAAAAAGAAGCTGTATTACATTACTAATTCAGCCCATTATTATAATAATTTTTAAATTAAAGTCTTAAAGTGAATGGGAACCGCATTTTTTTAAAAAATGAAGAAAATACTTACCTAAGGAGAGGGAAGGCTCTGGGTTGTATACAGCCTTCCGTCTCCTCTCTCGGTGCTCTCTATCCTGTGCTGGCTCCCCCCCAGCTACGAGCTACTGTTTGTCCCCTATCTTATTGCCTGATGTAGCGGGCTGTGCCTGGGAAACGCTTTGCATCTTTTGGGGTACCAATAATAAATGTATTTGTTTAATTCAGACAGTATTTTGAGTCTGCTTTCCGGAGGTAAGTCCACCACTGCCTCCCAGCAAATTTTAAAACTTTTATTACCTTTTATCCTGCTGGCGCCTCTGTTCTCTTACGATAATACTGTGTCCACCCCTGGTGGAGGGGTGACCTACCCCTACTTTTCTGAGCTACAGAGAGCGACATCTTAATCCTGAGTGAGGACAGGTCTAATCTCCTCACCTGCATCTACAGTGGTTGCCTAAGAGGTAACCCATGTTTGTGAGTATATATTCATCTCACACTTACATTTATCCACGGTTTCCAATACATACTACACTATATTGGGCTCTCGGTGTTTCTTATTTATCGCTCACCTTATCCTAGTCAGTCCATACTCCTCAACAGCCGGCCGCTGCCTACCTGTCCGATCTCTACATGTCACCTGTAATTATGCAACATGCAGGAAGTAGAATGTGTGGCCGGCTGCCAAGGAGCATGCCATGAACGCATTGGGATCAGGTGAGATTCACTCATGAGCCGCACTACTGCACCCTACTCTCCAGGGGCACACAGGAGGGGGGCCCATAGAGAGGAAGGGAGGAATGATGTTGGCCAGCCTCCCCTGACTACCCAATGCCAATTGGTCCTGTCAACTGGAGCCTCGTTTGCTTCTGCCCAGGTGTCACCCCTATCTGGTTGACACCCCCCCCCCCTTCCCCACACCCCGCTTAGGACACCACTACTGGCAAGCCAACAATTCATCTGGTTTTAAGCTATCAGATCAGTAGGTAATGCACCTTATCAACTCGACTTAGTAATAGCTAATACTGGTAATGTGGTTTTGATTCCACCGAGAATTATCCCTTCTTACCAATAATATTACATTGCAGCAACCTTTGTGTTTGTCTATTCAGATAATTTAGCACATCTGAGCTGCGTTTGAACCATGATTGCATTATGTTGTGTTCCACTATGGCATAACAGCAGCAAAGTCTATTCTGGCGTGTTTGGGAAACCACAGTAGCATTGCAGTACAAGCTTGTGTGTATTAGCATACTGTGTTTTCAGTGTGCTTGTTCCACATTTTGTATATGTTACGCCCAAAACCAGAAATCGGCCAATTCTAGAATTGGTCGGCCGTTTCTAGAACTGGCTGATTTGACGTCGGCCAAAGTCCAAAATGCTGGGAATTTCTGACATTGGCCGGCCAGTTCTAGAAACGGCCAAAGCCAGTTGGCCAAAGTCCAAAACGCACAAATCCCAGAACATCCCGGGTCCTGTCCAGCACCATGAATGGCACTCCAAACTTCCTCTCTGCTCTGAAAGATACAGCATAATAATCTTTTTTTAAAGAAAAGCATTTCTTAGTTACAGCTGATACAAATCCTGCAATAAATTTGCAGTGTGTCTACATCCTGCTTTCTTTGGAGCAGACATATTGTTAACATACTGTGCTTTTAAATTAGCTGCTCTGCTGTGGCAGTCAGGTGACACAGGGGAGAGATCAAATTACAGTGGTGATTAGTCACAGATGAGGGGGGATGCATGGCTGGGGAGTGCTTTGCATGGCTCGGAGGCTTTTCTGGGTGCTTTGCTTTGCTGGGCACTTTGCATGGCTGGGGGGCTTTTCTGGGTGCTTTGCTGGGGGGCTGTGCATGGCTGCGGGTGCTTTGCTGGGGGGCTGTGCATGGCTGCGGGTGCTTTGCTGGGGGGCTGTGCATGGCTGTGGGTGCTTTGCTGGGGGGCTGTGCATGGCTGCGGGTGCTTTGCTGGGGGGCTGTGCATGGCTATGGGTGCTTTGCTGGGGGGCTGTGCTTTGCTGGGGGGCTGTGCATGGCTGCGGGTGCTTTGCTGGGGGGCTGTGCATGACTGCGGGTGCTTTGCTAGGGGGCTGTGCATGGCTGCGGAGAGGAGAGGTGTGAGGAGGACTTTGTTGAAGGCAGCAGCAGGGACACCACGGGGAGAAATTGAAGAAGGAAGGCGGCGGTGAAATGAGCTGCAGCCGGCAGCATATAGGCAGCCCTGGGTCCTCACAGACGAAGGTCCTCGAACGGAGAACAGGGGCCAGTGGGACATGGAGCGGAGGACAGCGCGACATGGAGCTGAGGACAGCGGGACATGGAGCGGAGGACAGCGGGACATGGAGCGTAGGACAGCGGGACATGGAGCTGAGGACAGCGGGACATGGAGCGGAGGACAGCGGGACATGGAGCGTAGGACAGCGGGACATGGAGCTGAGGACAGCGGGACATGGAGCGTAGGACAGCGGGACATGGAGCGTAGGACAGCGGGACATGGAGCGGAGGACAGCGGGACATGGAGCAGGGGACAGCGGCACAGCACTACATAGGTGAGCTTTGGGACTTGGCCGGCCACATGTAGTCAGAACGCGTTCTGGCCGGCCAAAGTCCGAAATTGAGGAGCATTTTGTACATTGGCATCAGCCGGCCACTTCGCGTTTTGACTTACCAGAAACCGAAGTGGCCAGACTTCGGGTTCTGGCCGTAACATATATACAGGTATTAGTGACCTTCCCCTCTACCATTCATCTCCTTGAGGCTCCTTTTACACTTGCCTTGCAAGTGTGCGTTGCGTTAGCGTGTTCTACTGCAGGGTAATGCAAGGCAATGTGGCCTAGCACACTTACCGCACCGCGCTGCGCCGGAGGTTCCCAATCAGCCACCGAGCTGCCCCAAAGTCAGCAGCATGTTACCATAGGACTTCTGCGGCAACGGAATTAATGTCAATGGGCGACACAAAAAATGTAAATATGGTGAAGCGGTGCACATGCGTGGAAAGACGTAAATACAGTGGGGAATCCCAGAAATCCCAGTGACATACTTCCTGTCTAGCAGGGAGTACATTACAGGGCAAGAGGCTGCAATAAGCATGCGGGGCGGCGCTATGCATATATGACCCTGTTGATGCACTCTGCCGCAGGGTCGTGACGTCATTGCAGTGCAATGGGCAGGTGTAAAACCGACCTGAAGGTATTTGGGTAGCACATGCATGTTTAAAATGAACCTAAGAGTGATATGTGGACACTGCTACATGTATTTCCTTTTAAATAATACTAATTGCTTGGCTTTCCTGTTGATATTTATGGTCAGTAGTGTCTGACTCACACACCTGAAACGAGCATGGAGCTAATCTTGACATATTTTTATCAGAAACATCTGATCTGTATGCTAGTTAAGGGTATATGGCTAAAAGTATTAGAGGCAGTGGATCAGCTGGATAGCCAGGCAATGTGCATCATTTAAAAGAAAATAAACAAAGCAGCCTCCATATGTCTCCCACCAGTGGCGTAGCTAAGGAGCTGTGGGCCCCGATGCAAGTTTTGCAATGGGGCCCCCCAAGCACTCTATACATAACAATTGATACGGCGCACCACAATCTGCCAATGGCAACCACAGTGTCAGAGGTGCAAGAAGGGGATGGGAAACAGTTTGTTAATGATTACCACTATTCAAAGCATCTATAGAAGTGATTATTATATGCACTGGAGCAATAGAGAGCTAAAACTGTAGTTGAGGGAAGGCTCTTTGGGGCCCCTCTGGCCCAAGGGCCCCGATGCGGTCGCAACCTCTGCAACCCCTATTGCTACGCCCCTGTCTCCCACCTCAGGTTCCCTTGAAGGCCTGGAACCCACTAGCAATACATTACTAAGCAGCTGTGATTTGAAAAGCTCTTGCTAATGTAATGCTATGGGTGTGATCCCACTTGAGTGATGTAATTTTATAAAAATCCCCCATAGCATTGCATTAGCAAGAGCTTTTTCAGATCACTAGCACTTAGAAAAGGCTGCTAGTTTGTTTGAGCCCTAAGTGTGATGACATTGTTATGCATGGCACTCAGGACACCTAGGATTGACAAATTGTCTGTTTGCAGAAGTACCGTCGTGACAAAAAGGGCACAGCTAAGAGGACAAGAAGATATGCTGTATGCAGGCCCGGATTAACCTCACAGTAGCCTATAAGCCAGGGGCGTAGCAATAGGGGTTGCAGAGGTTGTGACCGCATTGGGGCCCTTGGGCCAGAGGGGCCCCAAAAGGCCCTCCCTCAACTGCAGTATCAGCTCTCTATTGGTCCTGTGCTCATAATAATTACTTCTATAGATACTTTGAAAAGTGGTAATCATTAACTAACTGTTCCCCATCTCCTTCTTGCACCTCTGACACTGTAGTTGCCATTGGCAGGTTTTGGTGCGCCGTATCAATTGTTATTTATAGAATGCTTGGGGGGCCCCATTGCAAAACTTGCATCGGGGCCCCCAGCTCCTTAGCTACGCCACTGCTATAAGCACAGATGTCCTGTCACTCTAGAATTCACTCTTCATGAACTTACAAACACCAAACCGCACTGCTAGTGTGCTGTCCTAGCTGTCAGGTCTCTCTTACTTCCCTTGCCTGTCATAGGTAGCTCCAGGTGCCCCTTAGTATTAGGTAGCCAGAGCTATCCTCAATATTAGGTAGCTAGAGATGCCCCCGGCTGAAGGGAGATCTCGTCAGTGGAATGTTGAGAGCAGGGTGAGTAACCTCTCATTTACACTTTCATCAGGACTCTGCATAGGGAAGGAGGGAGAGAGGCTCTTAAAGGATATGGATTTTTCCTTTTAAAATAATACTAGTTGCCTGACTCTCCTGCTGATCCTGTGTCTCTAATATGTTTAGCCACAGCCCCTGAACAAGCATGCGGATCAGGTGCTCTGACTGAAGTCAGACTGGATTAGCTGCATGCTTGTTTCAGGTGTGTGATTCAGCCAAAGAGATCAGCAGGACTGCCAGGCAACTGGTATTGTTTAAAAGGAAACAAGCATATCCCTCTCAGTTAAGGTTCCCATTAAGGAGGGGAGTGAGCCGCTTTTCCATCATCTTGCACCTGTAGGCACGTGCCTACCGTGCCTTATGGGAAATCCGGCCCTGACTGTATGACATCTAATGGTGCCCAAACACGGTACAATAAAAACTTTCTATTTTTTTTTTGTTTATTCAACCAAAACAATCAAATCGAATAAAAGTTGAAAATAAAAAAATGTTTTTCAGTCAAGAAAACGAACGATTTTCCTATTTTCAGACATGTTGGAAAAATCTTTTCTTTTTGGTATCTTTTTTCTGGATTTTCTTACAAATTGCATGTTCATGTATGGTACCTGGAAAACGACTATGCAAAATTCTTTTTTGATCTAATGGAATAATGAAATGAAATTATCTAATAAAAAAATTGTACCATGTATGGGCACCATAAGTACGCTTTCTTTAATGTGAACATTGTCCCCCCTTCCAGCATCATCAGTGTCCTATTCTGGCCACAATTGAACATGCCCTGTAAACAGTGAGGCACTTATCTTCTAAGGCAAGGGATTACACATTGCCTTTCCTTACCTTAATGCTACTGCAATCACCTAAACCAGTAATCTGCAAACTTGGCTCTCCAGCTGTTAAACTACAAGTCCCACAATGCATTGCAGGAGTCTGACAGCCACAGTCATGATTCATAAAGGTAAATGCATTGTGGGACTTGTAGTTCCTTAGGCCCGGTTCACATTAGCGTTCGCTATCCGGATTTTCCGGATCTGATCCGGACCGCATACTGTACAAACGGAACGTACGTTCCGCATAGCAATGCAAAGTCTATGCGGACGTTCACACGTGTCCGTTCCGTACAGTGCGGAGCCGGATCGGATCCGGACTCTTTTCCAACATGCGCTATTTTTTGGGTCCGGCTCTCCGGCCCACGCACCCGGACCGGAGCCGGACCTGAGCCTGACAGCACCATCAGGAACACAGAAACCAATGGGGAACGGAAGGCACAGAACACACTGCCTACAAAAACCTGACGTTCTACCCCACTTCCTATGCGTATCCAAGCGGCCATTTCGGATGGGGACACATGGGCCAAGCATGTCTGGAGTGGAGCAGCAGTGACAGACGTGCTGGAGCTGTTTGGCAGAATGTCGGAGGTGGAGGTGAGGCCTACAGCGGAGGAACCTGATTCTACAGGTGCACCAGGTGCACCTTCTGCTGACCCCAACATTTTTTTTTTTAATTTCGCTATTTTTTGCCCACGGATCCGGATGGCAGCCTGATGCATGCCTGATACAAACGGACCAGATCCGGATCGGAACCGTATGGTTCTGATCAGGTCAGGATCCGGTCCGTTTATTTGCCAAAACGCAAGTGTGAACGGGGCCTTAGTAGCTGGAGAGCCAAGTTTGCAGATCACTGAGCTAAACATTAGGGGAAAAGCCTCAGAAGCTCAGTGAAGTAGTTCATGGTTTTGCACAGCTCCCTGTAACATCACTGTGCATTGTCAAGGCCAGATGGCAACATGCCCATTCACTTATCAGGTAGCTGCACTGTGGCTTAGCAGTATGGTAGACAGAGGTGCTACTATGCAGAGTGTCCTGTGTTATTCCAAGGTGCTCATCCCATCATGTGGTTAGGGATGTGAGTATAACTTCCCCACACATGGGGGCAGGCCGTGGGATGGATTCAGGATGGAATCTGGGAGGTAAAGGGGTCATTTGTGATGCCCTACCTAGAATTGTAGTAAAAATAATGTAGTAAATAAAATGTATTTATTTTTTTACAATATTCACTTGGCTACTGGTTAGGGGTTCAGTCCTGGGCTAAAGTTACTCTTGAAAGTTTTTTTTTTAGTTAAAGTTTTAGTTAAAATTAGACATAAAAACAGGGATACTTATTGTATTACAATGAATAGTCTCCTTTTTTTCTCTGTATTCTACTTTTCTCATCTCTAAACTTGTTTCTTCCCATTCATATACTTCTTTCTTCTGTATACTTTTATGTTCTTCTTTCTACTTCTATCATCTTTCTGTATATTTCTTGCTTTCCACTTTATTTTGTTGTCTATGCCTCTAGTTCTTCTACTCTTCTATTCTTTGATTATATTGATAGGAAATTGCTGCTATTCCTGACACAATACTAACTAGGAGATACTTCAGCGGTTCATTTGAACTCATCACTGCTGCTTCCTAATGGTACAGGAATACTCAACAGCAAATTCAAATATCCAATTTCCTGCCGGGGGCTTCTTTGAATTCTCCTGCTGAATTCCTACTAGTCCATGTCGTAGACCAATAGGAAGCCCTGGCAGGAAATTCTAATAAGTTGCTGACATATTGCTAATCCATAGAATAATGAATGGACAGAAGAAGATAGAACAGGAGGGCCTGAAGAAAAAAAAGGACATCAGAATACAGAAGGTGAATGAGTTGCAAATGCTTTTGCCATGTATACAAATTCCATGCAAATTGTATGCAGCTTAAAATTGTGGCAATGAAATGTATTTCCTGTTGATTTGAACTCCAATTTGCCTTCAAGGCAGAATTATTTGCATCTTGACTATATTTACTAAAGAACAGTGAAAAAGAAAGAAGTGTCCAAAAGAAGAAGCATGTAGAAGATGATTACATCAGTAGACAAAAGGATACAAAAGAACAAAGCATTATTTATTTATGTATTGTATTTATAAAGCGCCAACATATTACGCAGCGCTGAACAACAGATACTCCTATACAGCACTGAATAATGTTAGCGATTTATAAATAATAATAATAGTAATAATAATAGTGAAAATGGAAAAAAAGAAAATGATTTTTTTTTACATTTTTAATAGAATATTTATTATTAGAAAAAGGTTAACTATTAAATTGATACTGAAGCGAAAAAACCTTATGATATAATGAATTGTATGTGTAATACGGATAATTAATAGAACATTAGTCGCAATGAAAAGAGTCTCATATTTTTATTTTTTTTTATATAGGTTTTTTTTTAGCCTAACATTCTATCATATTTGCAATTACAAACCACAAACTGTATTTTAAACTATGAAACAGAGCAGAGCTAATGACCCTTTGAACTTCCCTGCAGTAAAAGCTTATCTGAAGCTGCCTCTCACTGTTTCTTTGATATACAAGTGCCTCAGAAAATAGCACTGTCTCCGACCCAAGTTAGGTCGGAGAGTTCAGAGAAGCTCTTTTGCCTAGGTAACATGTGAAATTTCTTAACTCTTCCTGTACTGGAAAACATTAGATTTTCTTCTTTGCTACTAATGCTATATTTCTTAGCTGTACTACACATACAAGTCATTATATCAAGTTTATTTTAAGTTCAGATTCCCTTTAAGCCTTTACTATAAATAGGTGGGGGATGAAAAATGACCACTTTTACAAACTACCTGGTAATAGGCAGACATCTAAGGGTCCTCTAATTATCAAAAGGAGCTCCAAGGTCCACCATGAATCCCACCCCAGGGCCTATCCCCACATGTGTTTGGTGTAGTTAGCCCAATATCTCTAAGCATAAGGTGGGCAGGAGTCCCTTTTTGTTTTTTTACAGTGTGTGCCTCAATGTCATGGACTATGTAGCTTGTATTGCTGGGCAGAAAGTCTGTGGGTTACCGTATATACTCGCAAGCAAGCCGACCCGCATATAAGCCAACCCCCCCCCCTCCCCCCCAACTTTTACCTGAAAAAACAGGAAAATATAATATACCTTCATATTAGCCGGGGGTAGAAAATGCTGGCCGCGTGATCCCCCCCCAGTGTGTCCCAGTATAGCTAGTATAGTGCCCTGTATAGCTAGTATAGTGCCCAGTATAGCTAGTATAGTGCCCAGTATAGCTAATATAGTGCCCCAGTATAGCTAGTATAGTGCCCCATTATAGCTAGTATAGTGCACAGTATAGCTAGTATACAGTGGTGTGAAAAACTATTTGCCTCCTTCCTGATTTCTTATTCTTTTGCGTGTTTGTCACACCTAAATGTTTCTGCTCATCAAAAACCGTTAACTATGAGTCAAAGATAACATAATTGAACACAAAATGCAGTTTTAAATGATGGATTTTATTATTTAGTGAGAAAAAAACCTCAAAACCTACATGGCCCTGTGTGAAAAAGAAATTGCCCCCTCAACCTAATAACTGGTTGGGCCACCCTTAGCAGCAATAACTGCAATCAAGCGTTTGCAATAACTTGCAACAAGTCTTTTACAGCGCTCTGGAGGAATTTTGGCCCACTCATCTTTGCAGAATTGTTGTAATTCAGCTTTATTTGAGGGTTTTCTAGCATGAACCGACTTTTTAAGGTCATGCCACAACATCTTAATAGAATTCAGGTCAGGACTTTGACTAGGCCACTCCAAAGTCTTCATTTTGTTTTTCTTCAGCCATTCAGAGGTGGATTTGCTGGTGTGTTTTGGGTCATTGTCCTGCTGCAGCACCCAAGATCGCTTCAGCTTGAGTTGACGAACAGATGGCTGGACATTCTCTTTCAGGATTTTTTGGTAGACAGTAGAATTCGTGGTTCCATCTATCACAGCAAGCCTTCCAGGTCCAGAAGCAGCAAAACAACCCCAGACCATCACACTACCACCACCATATTTTACTGTTGGTATGATGTTCTTTTGCTGAAATGCTGTGTTACTTCTACGCCAGATGTAATGGGACACGCACCTTCTAAAAAGTTCAACCTTTGTCTCGTCGGTCAACAAGGTATTTTCCAAAAAGTCTTGGCAATCATTGAGATGTTTTTTAGCAAAATTGAGACTAGTCTTAATGTTCTTTTTGCTTAAAAGGGGTTTGCGCCTTGGATATCTGCCATGCAGGCCGTTTTTGCCCAGTCTCTTTCTTATGGTGGAGTCGTGAACACTGACCTTAATTGAGACAAGTGAGGCCTGCAGCTCTTTAGATGTTGTCCTGGGGTCTTTTGCGGCCTCTCGGATGAGTTTTCTCTGCGCTCTTGGGGTAATTTTGGTCGGCTGGCCACTCCTGGGGAGGTTCTTCACTGTTCCATGTTTTTGCCATTTGTGGCTAATGGCTCTCACTGTGGTTCGCTGGAGTCCCAAAGCTTTAGAAATGGCTTTATAACCTTTACCAGACTGATAGATCTCAATTACAGTACTTTTGTTCTCATTTGTTCCTGAATTTCTTTGGATCTTGGCATGATGTCTAGCTTTTGAGGTGCTACTTCTCTGTGTCAGATATCTCCTATTTAAAGCGGAATATAACCCTGCATTTCAACTTTGCTCTAAAACATTATTTACAGCATATTATATGCAAAAAGCATTTTTTTTTACTAGACCAGCATTGGAAGGGTTAAACACAGACGTTTCAAGTTCCGTGGAGAGATATGCAGAAGTTCAGATTGTTACATTCTATGTATCTATTGATAAACAGTTACACACTCTTTGGCTGTCCTCCAAGCTCCTTCTCAGTGAGAGAGATGAGTCACATTCAACACTTAGATACATTTATGTAAACAAAATGTATCTTTTTCAGGTTCGGATGCGTCTGCAGAAATCTCAAGGAACTTTAAAGCCCTGTGTAACCCTTCCAATGCTGGTCTAGTAAAAAAAAAAATGCTGGTTGCATATAATATACTGTAAATAATGTTTTAGAGCAAAGTTGAAATGCAGGGTTATATTCCGCTTTAAGTGATTTCTTGATTGAAACAGGTGTGGCAGTAATCAGGCCTGGGGCTGACTACAGAAATTGAACTCAGGTGTGATAAACCACAGTTAAGTTATTTTTTAACAAGGGGGGCAATCACTTTTTCACACAGGGCCATGTAGGTTTTTAGGTTTTTTTTCTCACTAAATAATAAAAAACATCATTTAAAACTGTATTTTGTGTTTAA
Source organism: Hyperolius riggenbachi (assembly GCF_040937935.1). Lineage (NCBI taxonomy): Eukaryota > Metazoa > Chordata > Amphibia > Anura > Hyperoliidae > Hyperolius > Hyperolius riggenbachi. Next base: position 174,219,195 of record NC_090649.1, on the reverse strand, counting down.
TTATGTTATCTTTGACTAATACTTAACGGTTTTTGATGAGCAGAAACATTTAAGTGTGACAAACATGCAAAAGAATAAGAAATCAGGAAGGGGGCAAATAGTTTTTCACACCACTGTAGGCGCGGACCACAGGTGACTCGTAAGCAAGCCGACACCCCAACTTTTGACCCCCTTTTTGGGGGTCAAAAATTCGGTTTGCTTGTGAGTATATACGGTATACCAGCCTGCATAGGAAACAAAGAGTTAGTAGGGCTTACAGAGTTGTGGAGGAAGGCACACTTAAAAAAAAAAAATTACTTTAATCACTTTTTGTAATTTATTTAAAGACCTAATTTTAATTGAAAAAAAAAAATAAACCATTGTGAATCCATTCCAGGGAAAACTAAGTGCATCAGCTCAGCAGCCTTGCCTGCTATTTATCAGGCGGCCATTGCACCATTGCTTATAAAGGTAGTTCCCAGTTAACAAACAAGATAGGGACTGTAGGTTAATTCTTAACCTGAATCTGTTCTTAAGTCAGAACACTGTGCTGTCCCCTGTGCAGAGTGTCCCCCTCTGTATCACCTCTGTCCCCCTTGTGCGTTCAGTGGCCCCCCCCGTACCACCTCTACCACCTCACTGTGCCACATCTGTACCACCTCTTCCCCCCCCCCCCCCCCCCGTACCTCCTTCTGTCCCCCTTTGTGCCGCCTTCTATACTAGTGGTGATTGCAATGTGCTAATTTCACTTATGCAAAATTTCATGAAAAGTTTTGCAGTTATGGCTACACATAATTAAAATTTTGAAATTAAATTGATTTCACGTAATCCGTGCAAACTTCCAGAGGGTCCCAGCACTGGATCACAGGTTTGCTTGAAAAAGGTATAAAATATGTATGCAGAATTCACTATATAGTGTACCGCAGCAAAATGTCATTTTACCGCGTTTAAAAAACATTTCTTCTTTGATTTTTTTATTTTTTTTGTAAATCAATTTTCTCAAAAACTACAGTGGCCTCGATTCATAAAGCATTCCCGCATTCGGAAATGCAGAAAACCGCTCACTTTACCGACCACACAACAAAATATGTATTCATAAAGGCTTTTTCCGCATGAAAAGCCGACATTCGCGAGCAGAGTGATCAATCACCGCCTTGCGCGGTGATTATCATAGCAAAAGTAACAAATGTCAATTCATAAAGATTAGAGGTAGCGGTATGCGGACGGGTATTACCGCTACCTCTGATGTGGCGAGAAGCATGCGGAATACAGTGCAGTGAATGGGACAGACCTCCCAAGCAGCTGCAGAGAGAACACCGCACGGAGGGACTCCGCCTGCTTCTCCTGTTTCCGCATGTCTCCCGACAGCCTAACGCCTGCCTACAGCGGAATATCTCCGCACGCCTGTCACAAGTAGCAAAATTTTTATGAATTACCACCCTGAAGGCGGAAATACCGACAGCGGTGTTTCCCCGCTCGACGTTACCTTCCCGACAGCACTTTTATGAATCGAGGCCAAAGTCTTTTTGAAAATCTTTTTTTGGCTTGCTCCCATTTTCGGGCCGTTCATATCGGTGGGTTGTTCGTATTTTATGTGTCTTGTTTTGCTTATGGGTGGGATTGAGTTAGTGGATTCCCATAAAGACATCACAGAATGATCCTGATGCATGAAACGGTGCTGAGATTGCCATGCGCAGGCAGCACCTGGCTGTAATGCCAGCCGTGTACTGCGCATTGCACAATTACCGGGACCAGCAGTTCACCTGTCATCTGGTTTGTGGTCCAAAACAAATTCCTTAGATGGTCCCAAGCGTCACTGGACACACAATGTCGCAATCATATTACCCCAGTTGACAGAGGGTATATAAGAAGGTAGGCAGGAAAAAGGGTCTAAGAGTAGACTGTTTTATTATGCTAATGAAAACAAAGTGAAGGATAAAATAATGTAAAACTCTCATACAGGGCCCTGTCACATAGGGAACCCCAGAGAAAAGATCCGCTCTATATACGGGTAAAATCCCAGCAGGGAAGAGGTAATGGGGATACCTGTCTGATCTGCATGTGAAAAAAAAACTAAACCAGCAAACATATTTCAACATGTTTCAACCCAAAAAGAGCTTTATCAAAGGTAAATGATATCCTAATGCAAGACTGTAGCAGTGAGGTCTGGTGCACACAAATCTGTAGCTTTTTCTATGTTAAATGACTTTCCTGTATAATAACGATGTAGACATCTGCCTGGGGACATGTCTATATTTCTGTCTCCTCGATTTGAGTGACTGGCCCTCTATTCCTTCAGCCTAATAATCAGTTAGAATAATAGTTGTGCTTTATATCGGAGAACACTAGTGATGTTCTAATGTAGTGTTTATGTAACGATTGTGGAATTATTTCCGTGGCCAGCGCACAAGATGCGCGCTGACACTGCGGAAATCCCCCACAAGCGTATAAAATAACAGAACCCAGCTGTGGTGCAATGCACCTGTAGAGGGGAATTCCCACCAGCAGATGGAGCTGTGGAGTGCAGAGGAACACAGTCTCTGCACTGCCACAGATGCCAGATGGGAATTGTACGAGTTGAAGCAATGCAGGGCAAGATAGCCCTTAGAGAGAGAGAGCACAGGGACAGAATGTATGCGTGTCCACCAATCCAGTCGCCACCCGGCGATGGTGAACACACAACAACGGAAAACAAGTGGGAACGCAATCGCAAAAGTGGCGATTGCCAATAGTGACACAAGACCGACTAAAGACAGAGCACAAGTGTAGCAAGAAAGACACAGCAAATAACAATGATCAGAACGCCAAGGAAAATAACAAACGCACTCGCTAAGCGCGGTCACTGCACGAAAAGCGCAACAGTGACAAAGCACGCGAAGCGCAACAGAGACAAAAACGCACCAACACTAACCAATGAAACACAAAAACGAATAGAGAACGTGAATGCTTGCTAAAAGGTTACCTAACCGGGCCTACAGCAAGCGTTCGATCCAGACAAGCCAGACTGAAGGAGCAACCAGTAGCAACCGCAGCTCTGGCCTACACTCCCAGACAGTGCAAATTTGGACAGAGGCGCCAGGCAGGTTAAAATGATCTAAAAACAACTAAAAAGGAGGAGTACAGGTGGACTTACCTCCTGAAATGATGGACAATCGAGATTGTTCAAATCGCAAATAACAATTTATTTTGGCACTCCGCAACGCGTTTCGCAGGTATAACCCGCTTCATCAGGCAAGGAGTGCAAGCTCAAAAAGGTCCAATAGTGGCAATGCGCCTCTAGGTTACAGAGGCGCATTGCCACTATTGGACCTTTTGAGCTTGCACTCCGTGCCTGATGAAGCAGGTTATACCTGCAAAACGCATTGCGGAGTGCCAAAATAAATTGTTTTTTGCGATTTGAACAATCTCGATTGTCCATCAATTCAGGAGGTAAGTCCACCTGTACTCCTCCTTTTTAGTTGTTTTTAGATCATTTTAACCTGCCTGGCGCCTCTGTCCAAATTTGCACAGTATATAGTCCACCTTGGGTGGAGGGGACTCTCCCCTTCTTTCTATCTACAGAGAGCGACTACTTAAACCTGAGTGGGGTCAGGTTCTAATGCTCCCCACCTGCATTTCAAGTGGTTGCCTATGGGGTAACCCGTGTTTGTGAGTATATCCACATCTGTTAATTATTTTGCCAGCAATTGCTAGACTTACTGCACCATATTGGGCTCTCGGTTTTTCTTTTTTTGTTTCAAGTGCTCCCAGACAGAGTAAAGAATAGAGAACTTGAACGCTTGCTAAACGGTTACCTCACCGAGCCTACAGCAAGCGTTCATTCCAGACAAGACAGGCAGAAGGAGCAACCAGTAGCAACCGCAGCTCTGGCCTACACTCCCAGACAGAGTACAGAAGGAACCACCGCCACTACCACTAGGGCGGACGCGATCCAGACAGACAGACAGATGGAGCAACCAGTAGCAACCGCTGCTCTGGCTTGCACCCCTAAGAGAGAGAGTACAGAAGGAACCACTACTGCTAGGGCGAATGCGATCCCAACAGACAGAACGATTTCCTGTCGACCGCCGCTGGCAACAAGACAATCGCAACAGATAGACAGCACAAAGCAAAACAGATAATACAACCTGACTACGCTAAATAGGAGTGCAAGGAGCACTCCCAAGGGTAACTACTCTAAGCTAGCAATAATAGCCTACTATGAGCAGAGCGCTGAGACTTCCAGGCAAGTTAGCAGGAACAAACCATCATGACCAGCAAGGGATTCTGGGAGAAAATGGTATTTATACTGCAAGCCATCAAAGGAAGCAGCTGAGCAATTTGCATGCCAAGTGGATGCAAATTCCTCACCAAAACAGCAGCTCAGCAAGTTGCAGAGTGAAGACAGGTCTCCTTCCCAGAGACCTGCAACGCTCAGAGCTACAAAATGGTCAAAAAGCTGTCTGCCTGTGCAGACAGCAGAGCAGATCATTACAGTTTACATCCGAAGTAAAACGTGTAATGTTCTACAGGGAAGCTTGGGTATATTAATCAGTATATGCTATTTCCCTGCTACTGTCACTTGCTCCTTTAGCTATCATTTTTTAAAGAATCCAAAAAAAGGAAAGTCCACCACTAAACAGTTGACGACAAGATTGTTGAATTAGCCACTATAGACCACCTGTCTGATTGAATTTCGCCTGTTTAACTGGGGGAAACTATTTTGAAATGTCTAATTCCAGTAATAAAAATGGTTTAGTAGAGTTTTCTTTAGCTTTACTAAACTGAAATTATATAAACTATTATTATTTTAAAACATGCCAATGCATGGTTCAAAATACAATGTATCCATTAACGGTCCTGTGCTTTCTGACCCCATATCCCATATATAAGGTACTCTCTGAATACAGCAAGTCAGAGGAACATAAATTTTGGATTCTTTTTGTCTGATTGGATTATTTATAATTTCCCCTCTGTTGGTGGGCCCAATTGATAATTTCTAATCTATTGCAAAAACTGGATTAGATGGTTGATTTTTTGGGAAATTGGATCGTCTTTGGGCACCTTAAAGTGGATCCGAGGTGAACTTTTACTCATTGCATAATTGTGTTCCTTTCCTATTGTTTATAGGGCATTCCTCAAGCCAAATACTTTTTTGTTTTTGTTTTAATACTCTAATTCCCTATAAACTAAATAAACCACGCCCACAGGTTTTCAGAGAGCCTTGGCTCATGGGAGCTCAGTCTGGGCAGGAGGAGAAGGAGGTATTACTAGCCATTGATTTCAGAGGCAGAGGGGAGGAGGGAGGAGGGGGGATTAGGTTTTTTCACAGGCTTAGTGATCAAGATACAGATAAGCCTGCCTCTGTGTAATGTTTACAAACAACATGGCTGCTGTCATTGTATCACAGGAAGAAATAATCATTTTCTATTAAAGCTGTTTGCAGCTAGATTTGCTGTGTAAACTATCTAAACTTTAGACTATATATAGACAAGTTACTTGTTATAGTTCGTTTTTTATCTCGGATCCGCTTTAAAAGATATCTGAGTTAAAACTTTTATCACAAATGAAGTTCATACATACTTTAGGTAATGTCTAAACACCAGCAAACTGCGCATGCACAGAAGACTATCTGGTTTAAATGTCACCGACCATTGGTGTTTGGGGCCTCGTCTGCGAAACTGAGTCTGGCCGAGGGAAACACAGACAGCGATCTTGGTGTGAAGACATTCTTAAAATATGTGTGGACTTCTTTTGTGGCAAAACTTTCAACTAGGATAGACGACACTAAGAAACCATGAAATGTTCTGATGCTGTAAGTCTAGGTAGGGCATGGAGACTCAATAGGCTCCTCTCCTGCCTATACTGAAAGTTGTGGTGAAACCCTCCAGCAGCACATAGGGTTGAGGGTCGAATAACTGATCCAGTTTTCCCATTCTTGCCCATTTTCACATATGCGTGTGAACAACTCTGCTGGTCTTTTGGGTTGCTGCAGATATGTGATTGTTTTAATATGGTGTATAGAGACCTTTTTCCCCCAAGAAACTCTATTTCTGCCTTTCAGGCTCCTACAGGCCAAGAACTCCCTGCGGAGCTAAATTCCAACTTTTTTTCATCATGTTAATATAGTGTTGGAGTGCGGTGTCTTGGGATTTAATGTACTTTGAGCAGCTCCATGTTTCTACTCTGTGACGATTACATTTTTCATCGCAGGAAACAGCTTGAAATGCTCTCTAAAACAACAGTGTAACTTCTAGCTCAATTGTTTCACAGACTGGTGTCTTCCATAAGCGAAGGCGAGAATGCTGAAAAGCATAATCAGAGCCTGACCCTAAATCTGATCAGGCGCAATGACAGATTTCCTTAACTTTTGTCACTTTTCAGACTTATCTCCGTCTCGAGGGTGCATACCTTTTGTCATCAGCTTTTCCCAGAAAAGTTCTCAGTTACCAGCATGCTGATATTCAGCACGATATGATCTTTTTATATGCTAGTCCACCTCTTCCTTTGGGGCAAAGTGCAGTTATACAAACACTTCCATTCTTCTGTGTTAATCTGAGAACCGTTTTCCCCCTCATACTGTCAGAATGGGAAAGCAGGAAGTTATTATAGATTGCAACAGGGCATTACAAGTTATAAGCATTGTCTGAATATTATCACAGTTTCTTTCTTTAGTATAATGTGATATTGCTGGCAGGGTGAAATAGTTATCACTGCTAGACAAAATAGGCAAAGACTTTGTCAGAAAATAGGGAAAGTTTTGCTTCAAGCTGTGTTTAAAGAATAAATGCCATAAAAAGAAACTATTATGTTGTTCCTAAGGGCTCGCACTCACAAGTTAGCTTGCTCAAAATGATCCTTATAGTTGATTTGAGCACCTTTTTAAAAGTGTGCATAGGTGTCCTCTTTGTGTACATATGAAAGCATCTCATGTAGAAACCTGGCGCAAAACAACAGTAAAAGAATACCAGTAATGTTACTGATATTCTATTATCCACTATAGTAAAATATCAGTAATTTTGTGAATATTTTTCTACTGGTATGTCCTAACCTAACCCTATTCTCACAAAGAACTCCCCCTGGTGGGTGACTAACCTTAACCCCCCCGCCACACCTAACCACTTCAGACCCCATCCCTCGGGCACCACCACAGGTGCCCATTAAAACATTGGTTATGAGGGTAAATTTGGGTGCAAGACTTGCCCGATAAAATATCAGGCGGCGGAACTCACCCGATAAAATATTAGGCGTCAGCTCCACCTGCACTGCAAATTGTGTTTCTAAATAGTGGGCACTCTGGCGCCCAAATGTAGCAGTGCAGATCGAGCTGAAGTGTACATGATCCTCCCCTGTGATCCTCCTCCCCTGCTCGCCCTAATGACGTGTCTGGCTGACAGTACAGTGTACTGGTTCGCACACCCTGGTGAGGTCACGTCTGAGTTCAATAGATATTTTTCACTTGCTCTGAGCATGTGAAAGGTTCTTGCCCATGTTTGATGGGAAGCATAGCTCCCAGCACTTGCAATCTGCAGTTGCATAGGGGGAAAAGAACTCGCTGGATGATTCTGTTGTCCGAGCAACTTATTTTCCACCCAGGTAGTGCTACATAGAATTGAATTAGTCAATGGGACTTTCAACTAATTTTTTAGTTTTTAGAATATCGTTAAGGAATTGCATAAGGCCTAAAGGCCTAATTCCTTGTACACACCATGCAATTTCCTGGCAGATAGACTTGTAGAATGGATTATTTCTGACAGGTCCCATCTGATTTCTGATCGTTTTTCTAATCGATTTTCCAATCATTTGTATACAACATCGATCAGAAAAACAATTGGAAATCAGGTTGGACCTGTCGGAAATAATCAATTTGACCCGACTGTCTGAAGGCAAAATAACATGGTGTGTAGCAGGCATTAGGCCTCTTGCACACTGCAAGCGATTCCGATTCCGCTTTTTAATCAGTTTTTACATCCGATTCAGATTCCGATGTTGCAGTTTGCTCCCTGCACACTGCAAATCGGAATCTGAATTGGATTTAAAAACTGATTAAAAAGCGGAATCTGAATCGGAATCGCTTGCAGTGTGCAAGAGGCCTCAGGCTTAAAGTTAATCTTTCTGTTTTCTGTGCATTATGAATCATTATCTTTTTTTCTTAACATTATTATGCCTTATCATTATTATTAAGCCTTATCATTTTTCTGTGATTTTTTTTTTTCACTTTAATTTTTTTTTTTTTTTTTGAAAAAATTCAACATATACAACAGTCAAATGATCAACAGCACAATATAATGAATGAATTATCATGGAATTAAACTTTCATAAAATGAGACTTATGATAATACAAGGCACATACGGTAGTTAAGAGATGCTGGGAGCTATCTTCCTTATGGCCAAGCCAATCATTACAAGCTTAATCTAATAAACCTAGAACCTATAGTATTATCCTTGAGATATTGTAGTGTATATGTATGTACACATAACAAAAATCTATCTACATAAAATCAGTAAACAAACTCGCACTACATTACAAGATAATCTTATATCTAAATAGCTTTGGTAACTGGACTAAAAGAAAGAAATGAAAGGAAAAAAGAGAAAAACGTCCACCACAGATCGGGATCTAATAACAGGTCCTAGTACTTATTCCTTCATTAGGGCAATTTATCGAAAAAATGAATTATGTTAAGGTACGAAAATGGGAGATTAATTTACTCAGGAAGTTCAAAAATATAGGTATCATCAAGCCCATTATATCTGTTCCTTAAATTTTTCTTTAATTTAAGATTGTACTATATGAGAGACCATAGCTGCTTCTGCACTTTTCTGCGATTTCTAATTCAGTGGGTTATTAAAACAATTGTAAGTAAACTTATTTTATATTAACCAGTAAGCAGGATTTCTGATCTTGCATACAAAAACAGTCAAGATATATCAGCGTTTTGAGTTAAAAATCAGTCTTTCCAGAGGGTGTACTTTTACAGATGACCCACAGTGATGCAAGCTGTCATGACAACCACCATGACAGATTTGTGTTCTTGGTACTGGGACCACCATCACTCATCTAGGCTCTTTTAAATCGCGTATCTTATTAGTGTCAAAGAAAGGCCTTCTTTACTTTCGTGTACTGTCCTTGTTAAGCGATTCATTAAACTCCATTAAAGCTTGAGAAGTCTTATTTGTGGTGCGCCAATTAGCTGCCACTTAACATTCAAACAAATATCCCTGGCACTTGGATACTCCATGTTGCTGATGATCTGCAGCTGGTGCACTTTTTTACAGTTATAACAAGTTGGCTTTTAGCTGCAGAGCTCTCGTGTTACACTAGATGTCTTGTTAATCTTGTGAAGTCACAGTAATAATATTGGAAAAAAATACTGACCATGACCTCCAAGCCATCATCGTTAAAACCAGGTTTCTCTTATTAACGCGCCACTAAATGTAAAACAACATTGCCACACATACAGCACCGAACTGATACAGAGCAAAGTGTGAATGTGCAGTTGTTCTCATAGTACGTGAGGATTTTAA